>NC_069501.1:745322739-745677739 GCF_027579735.1 Bombina bombina | reverse complement strand
TTTAACAGTTGGTTTCCTGTTCCAGGTAACACTAGGAGGTGTGGAACAGTGTTCCTTCCATTGATAGCTCAATATGCCCTGCAGCTAACCTCAGGGGGATTATAAGGTTTCTATGTCCTCTTCTCTGGGGGGCTTAGATGAATATCTCAGGGCGCTGTCCCTTCAGGCTGGCGCTTTGTTTAAGCCTGCAGTCTCAGAAGCTGCTAAATCCTGGTCTGATTTGACAGCGAAGAGAATTAGGGTGATGTCCCTGGAGGAGATCCAGGACCAGGTCAACTTTTTAGGATTAGCTAATGATTACATTAGGGAAGCTATCCTTCACATTGTTCTTATCACATTGAGGATCTCTGATGTTGTGGATTTGGCTAGATGAGCCCTGTGGGTTCAGTCGCAGCCGGGGGGTCAGGTTCCTGAGTGTGACACCTTATCTTCGCCTATTAGAAACAGGGCCTTTATTGGTTAGCCTTTACGCAACCTTGTCAGCTCAGTCAGAGGTGATAGTGTGGTTTTCAGTAGACAGAGTCCACCTGGTAAACTGGCAAAGAAGTGTGCTGCCTTTCATAGGGCATCCAGAGAGTCTCCTAGCAACGTTTTTGAGCTGGGTGGTTTGGAGGATCGTCCTGTGTCTATTAGACATATGGTGAGAGTTGATCCCAATAGGGCGGTAAGCCCCGTTCGGGGCAGACTACTGTATTGGAGTGACTGGGCGCGGTCAGTCTGGGACCCATGGGTGCTAGATATTATCCATCAGGGCTACAAGTTCTGCTTTAAGTCCCGTCCTAAAGATTGTTTCGTTCCATCAAGGGTACCGGAGGATCCAGTGAGACGGGAGGCTCTCCTTCATTGTGTGGAAGACCTCTTTGATATGGAAGCTATAGTCTCTGTTCTGAAATCTCAGAAGGGAAGCAGTTTTTACTCTATCCTCTATGTAGTTCCAGAAGAGGATGAAGGATTCCGTCCTATTTTGGACTTGAAGGACTTAAACATATCCGTTCAAGTGCCGATCTTCAAGACGGAATCCTTGAAGTTCTGTGTCTACCATTGTCTTAGAGAATGCTTTCCTGTTTCTTGCGCTTTGCCATTCATAATCAGCATTACTATTTTGTAACACTGCCAGTAGGATTAGCTACAGCCTCTCGAGTTCTTACTAAGGTGCTGGGAGCCCTTTTGGCTGGGGTTCGCCTACAGGGGATTGCAGTGATTTCCTACCTGGAGGATATTCTGGTTTAGGCTCCGCCTTTGCGGGTGGCCCAAGATCACAATCAGAGAATTATTTCTTACCTTCGGGCACATGGTTAGAGGATCAACCTGGAGAGGAGTTACCTCGTTCCGTCTACAAGGGTTTGATTTTGGGGAACGATTGTAGACTCTGTCAGCATAAGTCTCTATCTCTCTGATCAACGCAGCGATATGCTTCAGTGGCACAATGCATGGAGGTGGTAGATCGTATGATGGCTACATCTGATGCGGTACCATTTGCTAGATTTCATCTGTGTCCCCTTCAGCTGTGCATGCTTTGACAGTGGAATGGGAATCATTTAGACTAATCACACAATGTTTTTCTGGATGCTCAGATGAAGGAGTGTCTTCATTGGTGGATTTCCTCCTTATCAGTCCGTTTAGGACTCAGTTTTCATTGTCCTTCTTGTGTTGTAATCTCAGTAAATGTGAGCCCTTCTGGCTGGCTCACTACTTGTGGCACTCTTGAGTCACATGGCCCTGGGACCATGAGGCAGTTTCTCTTCCTATCAGTGTCCTGGAGTTAAGGGCTTTTTATAATGAACTTTTAGAGTGTCCTCATTTGGTTTACTCTCATTTTATTCAGTTCCATTCGGGAAACAACAACTGTATCCTATATCAACCTTCAGGGAGGTACCCGGAGTCCTCTGGCTATGCAGGAGGTATCTCACATTCTGAGGTGGGCAGAGAGAAACCAATGTCAACTCTCAGCCTTGCATACCCCAGAGGTGGAACATCGGGAGCTAGAATTGTTGAATATTCACTGTCTTTATTCAGAAGAATGGTCTCTAAATCAATATTTTCAGGAAATAACCCGTCGTTAGGGTATTCCAGATATAGACTTGATGGCCTCCCGTTTTAATGCTAAGCTTCTGAGGTATGGTGCTTGGACTAGGGAAACTAGGGTGGAGCTAGTGGACGATCTTGTGGTCCTATGGAACTACAATTTGCTCTACTTGTTCCCCCCTATTGTCCTTCTCCTACCAGTGGTGGCTCAGATAAAACAGGAGGGTGATCCTATTATTCTCATTGCTCCTGCATGACGGGGAAGACTTTGATATGCGGATTTAGTGAGAATGTCTTCTGCTCCTTCTATGCGACTGCCTCTTCGCTGGGATTTATTGTCTCAGGGTCCTTTCTTTTATCAGGATCTTGATACCTTGCAGTTAACTGCCTGGAGATTGAACGGTTGAGAGATGTTTCTCTCATAGATTGTTCTATACTTTCTGGGTTATTTGTTTATTGGAGAGTGTATATTTCATGTTCCCTTCTGTTTTCAGAAGGCTTGGAGTTAGACAAATACATCTGTTTTGCTCAGGGACCATTTTTGGTCCTTTTCGCTGTTTGTTTGATTGTCTGTTTGCAATGGGATGGGCCCTCTTTTGTTATTTGTTGCTCCTTAGGGTGTATATATTGTTTGAGTGTTTGTGAAGCTCTTTTAAGCTTTTTGTTTTGTGTGTCCACATCTTCTAGAAGATGGTGTTAGTTGGGAATATTCTGTATTTTTCTGGTGGATGAATCTCCTTCTTAGGATGAGAGTCCTTTTTAGTGAGACCTATGGGACGATAAACATGGTTCTTTGGTTGGGGTCTTTTGGCTTGGGCCGACAGATTAAGATCTCAGTGGAGTGGGGAGCAGTGCTTTCTGAAGTCTAGTTTTTTTCATTGTTTAGTTTGTTCTGGCTGAAGAGTTTTTTTTTGGTGGGTGTCTTATCTTGGGTTGCCTTTCCTCTTCTTCCCGCCCGAACATTTGTGAACTCCACAGCTTGGGTATTGGTTTCACATAGGTTATGAATGTCATTGTGGACTCTCACTGCCAATAGAAGGAAAACTAAAACTATTCTGATATTTTTCTAACACCTGAGACCTCATATCTTTGAGCCCTTGTTACTTTTGTGTGCAATGTTTTCTTAGAATATTTTTTATTAGATCTTATTAGAAATGTAACTGTACTTTGTAATGTATTTTTGATGTGTTTTGTGAGACTTTTAAAGTTTAACAAAAACGTTTACCACACTTTTTACCTCTGTAATTATCTTTTATCTAAGCCTCTGCAGACTGTCCCCTTATTTCAGTTCTTTTGACAGACTTGCATTTTAGCCAATCAGTTTCTTCTCATAAGTAAAGTAAATTTAATCATAAAGTGAATTGTAAAGTTGTTAACAATTGCATGTCCTATCTGAATCATGAAAATTGAATTTTGACTAGACTGTCCCTGTTATCTGAAAAACCTGCCTAGAATACAACAGAGAATAATTTTATACACATTTAAAAATACAGAATATTTCTAAGATCTGCAAAGACAGGAAGAGTGGCAAAAATGCTGTGTTTTTCTGCCCCTTCTGCCCCTATAGAAGAGCCTCCACTGCTTTCATAAAATACAAAAGTAATCTACAGTATATGTTCACTGCATATACATGAAAATGTCTATTAGGAAACTTACAAATTCTAATTTATTATTCAAGCCCTAAGGAAGCTTAGTTTTTAAGCTATATATCCACCTAACCTCATTTTGCAGAAGGTATCTATCAATATCCCTTCTAGTGATGTCGCGAACCTAAAATTTTCGGTTCGCGAACGGCGGACTCGAACTTCCGGTATTGTTCGCGAACGCGCGAACCGCCATTGAATTCAATAGGCAGACGAACTTTAAAACCTCAAGAGGAAAGAGAGTGTGATGGCACTACTGAAGTAAAGAGGGATGGGCTAATAATAGTCAAAAAGTAGCCTTATATTTATTATTTGCTGCCCAAGGGGTGCTATGTACTTAACACAATAACCAGTTAGTGACCAAGAAGTCACAAAAAAGAGTACACTTGAAAGCACTCACTCCCTCATCAAATCATAAAGGTGTGGCGTGTTGTGTGTGAAAAAAATGACACGTTAAAAACATAAACACTTTAATAGGATTTATTAAAAACTGGGTATATTTAAAAACACTGAAGAACTGATAGGTAGTATTGTGTAATTCGTCTGAGAATATCTGACAGACCTTGTAATATTTATAGTTAGTCAGTAATTGCGATTATGGTTGGCGTCTCACATTAGTAGAGTTAACCAATAAAAAAGGAGTATTTATTTGTGGGCACTGAATTGCGTACTGTTAACCCTGAAGAGTTAATTATATATAGTTAACGCAGTGCTACCTCTTGTTGTGTGTCTTCTCCTATATAATTGGTTATTAACCGCTGCTCATGGATTGAGTCTAAATCTAAATATAGAGAAGTGAATGTTCAGTCTTATAGGTTGTCCTGTATAGGTATAGGTTACCCCTATAGAATGAAAATGGTATGTCTGAAGTCTGGTTATTCTTCAGGGTTAGAATGTTCCTATGTTATACCATAATGTTGTATTTCTCTATATAGGGGAAATTCAATATACTTGGGTATATATGATTGGGAATAGTTACTTAAAAAGCTTGTTCCTATTAGGACTAGTAGTAATGATAGTAATCACTGTAATAGTTGTTAATATCCTTAAACTGACTTGGTCCCTGTCCGGAGGTATTGCCTATCTTAAAGTAATTAGCTGGGTTCCACAAGAATCAATAACATTAAAGGGTATTGCATTGGTCAATAACTGTAATAAGTAATATACACAGAAAGCTTAGTAACACCATAATAATTCTATAAGGTATGTAAGTAAATGTATTCTGTGATTTAATCAGATCCTAATTGTATATTTGATTGAGGATCGTTGCTTGCTTAGCTAAGTTGACAGTGCTAGGGTCATATAAAATATGAATCTTGTTTCCCAGTATCAATGCCCCCAGTGGTAGTCTATCAAATAATATAACCACAGAGTATTGTTTGTCAGTTTGTGATGCCGTACAGGATAAATTATATACTATCGAGTAAAATTAGCTTTTGGTTGAGACTAAAACCAAAAGCTAATTTTACTCAATAGTATACTCTTTTTTGTGACTTCTTGGTCACTAACTGGAACTTTAAAACCTACAAGGACTCTTTCTGGCCACAATAGTGATGGAAAAGTTGTTTCAAGGGTACTAACACCTGGACTGTCGCATGCTGGAGGGGGATCACACAGGCTTGGAAGGCTGTAGAAAAGTGCAATTCAAAGGCACGAGCAAACTGAGGATTAAGATCAACACTAAAAATTTTTTTTATTTAAATTAATAACTATACTGTCTGTGACAACAATTATGATTGGTGTAAATAGTTGGCTAGACGGCCTGGCACAAAAGGCTGGCAGTGGCAGGCAGGAGGTAAATGAAATTCAATGGCACTAGGAGACTGAATATTTGCAGTCCAAAAAATTATGATTTTTTTTTTTTTAATTACTGTTACAAGAATTGTGATTGGTGCCACTAATTGGCTACTTGGGCCTGGCAGACAGGCTGGCAGATATGAGTCGTGGATGGTAGGTAGGGCAGCAATTTAACACAGTATGCTGTGTAAGTGACAAAAACACAGGACTGATAGAAAATTAAGTTACATTACACTAGCAAAATATTTTAAAATTTTAGATTTTAATATTAAAATTATGTTAAGAAGTGCAATGCACATATGACTCTATGAGTGGTCGCACTGGCTGGCTGCTACGTAGGGCAGCAATTATAACAACAGTATGCTGTGTAAGTCAGATAGACAGTTAGACACAGGCCTGATAGAAAATACAATTAGATTACACTAGCATAATTATTTAAAGACTTTTTTTTGGAAATTTTAAGAAAAAGGTTAAGCACATACATATGAGTCGTGGCTGATAGCCTTGGAAGGGCAGCTATTAAAAACAGTAGGCTCTGTAAGCCGGATACACACACGCCTGATAGAAAATACTATTAGATTACACTAGAAAAATGATTGAAATTATTTTTTTGGGGGGGGAAATTAAAAAAAGGTTAAACACATATGAGTCGTGGCTCATAGACTAGGGAGGGCAGCAAGTAAACACAGTAGGCTCTCTATGTCAGCAAAACACACAGGCCGGATAGAAAATTATATTAGATTACACTAGCAAACAAATTTAAATTTTTTTGTTTTTATATTAAAATTAAGGTGAAGGAGAATAGATATGAGTGCTGGGTGGCTGCCTGGCACAGACCAATTAACCAAAAGACTGGAAAAAAAGAGGTATATTAATGCTGAGTGAGCCTGACAGACACAGGCATGATAGTAAATGTAATTAGATTACACTAGCAAAATATTTTTTATTTTTTTTTTAAATTTAAAATAATGTTATAAACTGATATTAACACTGGTGGCTGCTGGCTGGCACAGAGCAATGAACCAGAGTATATGCTGTGTGACACTGGCCTGATAGAAAAGGAAAAAAAATTACACTAGAAAAATAATTATATTTTTGGGTTAGTTAAATTTAAACTAATGTTGTTAGGGAGATATCAGTGGTGGCAGTAGTCACAGCATATGCTGTGAGCCTTAAACACACAGCTGAAAGCCAGGCAAATGCTAAGAAAAAAAAGAAAAAAAAAAAAACGGCACGAAATATAGCCCTAAAAAGGGCTTTTTGGGGTGCTGTGCTTGCAGCAGAGATGAGTGGAGTCCTTCTGGACTGTAAATACACTAGCCTAGCTATGTTTTTCCTATTAATATCAGGAGCAAAAACACAACACGTCCTCTCATTAAAAAAGCAAGTTCGTTATGAGTCTAAAATGGCGGATTCCGAGTAGCTGGGAGTGTCTGATGTTGATTGGCTCTAATGTGTCAGGCGGCTGTGACATAAAGGGTCAAAGTTTCCACAATGATGACACATAGGGGCGGATCGAACATCGCCATGTGTTCGCCCACAAACGCGAACAAGCTATGTTCGCTGTGAGCCGTTCGCGGGCGAACAGTTCAGGACATCACTAATCCCTTCCTCTATTATTTGTATTTCCTTGATCATTGGCAATACACTTTAAAGAGATAATATCTCTGGTGTGGCATGCTGCAAAGTGTCTAGCGACATTAGTGTATTTATCATGAATTATATCATCACAGTGTTCCTGAGTTCTATCTTTCAAAAGCCGATTTATTTTGCTTACACAAATAGGGCAAGAACAATGGAAGTAATATATAACTTTAAAGGGACACTGTACCCAAAATTTTTCTTTCGTGATTCAGATTGAGCATGAAATTTTAAGCAACTTTCTAATTTACTCCTATTATCAAATTTTCTTCATTCTCTTGGTATCTTTATTTGAAATGCAAGAATGTAAGTTTAGATGCCGGCCCATTTTTGGTGAACAACCTGGGTTGTCCTTGCTGATTGGTGGATAAATCTATCCACCAATAAAAAAGTGCTGTCCAGAGTACTGAAACCAAAAAAAAGCTTAGATGCCTTCTTTTTCAAATAATGATAGCAAGAGAACGAAGAAAATTTGATAATAGGAGTAAATTAGAAAGTTGCTTAAAATTGCATGCTCTTTCTGAATTACAAAAGAAAAATTTTGGGTACAGTGTCCCTTTAAGACAGCTGCAATTAATGAAATATCAAATTTCAAACTTCAAAATTTGTTTTTAACTTTCATCCATAAAGAGGCAACAAGATCACAAAAAAAACTTCCCTTAACCCATCTGTTTTTCATAAATCAATCTGTTGGTGAGAGGCTTCTAAAAAACCTACTTACCATCAACTTATCTTTCAGACTGGGCACTTTACATTCTGTCAGAAGGGGTCTATCCCTAACTATATTCCTAATTTTGTCAGCAATTGTTAGGAGATGCTAATTCTTTGAAAGAATGTGTATCATATTTTCCCATTGGCAACTAAAAGTAGATATAAATTTAATTGTATTATCCATCTATTTACTTTTCTCAGTAGCTCATCTCTATTCATGTTCTTAGCCCTTTTTAAAGTCCTTTTCACACATTTTTTCGAATATCCTCCCGTCTAATCCCAATTTTAGTCTCTAATTCTATATGTATTTTATATAACTTTTGCACCAATATTGATATACATTTTATGCTTAATTCTTACAATAATATGCTATCTTTAGAAACAGTTTACCTTTAGACTATAAGCTCTCAGTGGCCTTCTATTCCTTCTTTCCCAGCCAGCCTTGTCTATGTTTTTATTATTTATTGTACCATTAGTATAACGCTGCAGAATGTGTTGGCACATTAATAATAATAATAATAATAGTATTTCCACAAAATGTAATTTTGATCTCTAAAACACAATGTTGATGCTTATGAAATTCCACTTGAGGTCAGTGTGACTTCAATTTTACTTATACCAGTCATTACTGAAATGTGCATAAGGAAGCATGGAATAGTTCTTTAACATAATTGTGGTGGGTCTTAAAATACACAGAATATGGTGTTTTCTGGAGATTTGAAGAACTACCTGATGCTTGAATGACAATGCTTTTATTAATGATATGACAATTTGAGAGTTTCTGAAATCATATTTGCCCATGGCACAATTTGATAGATACAGTTGCATCAGAGCAAGCAAAATGGAACATTCACTTTCTCTTCTGCTCCTCATCCTTTTCCGTTTTCCTTTTTTTAATTCCATCTGCCTTTGTTCAGTTTCTCCCTTTTTCTCACGTCTTCTCACTTCCTTTGGTCTAGATATTTTTTTCTTTCCCAAATGTGCTTTTCTTTCTTTCTTTCCTTCTTTTCTTTTCTTTCTTTTTTTCCTTTCCTTTCCTTTTTTTTCTTTCCTTTCCTTTCTTTTCTTTCTCCGCCTTAGTCCCATTTATCTTTGTTTCCTCTTTATCTCAATTTCCTTTTTTTATTTGATTTATAGGGACAGTCTAGTCAAAATTAAACTTTCATGATTCAGATAGGGTATACAATTTATTAACAACTTTCCAATTTACTTTTATCATCAAATTTGCTTAACCTAGGTAGGCTCATATGCTAATTTCTTCACCCTTGAAGGCCACCTCTTATCTCAGTGTATTTTGACAGTTTTTCACAGCTAGACATAGCTAGTTCATGTGTGCAATATAGATAACATTTTGCTCACTCTGTGCATTACCTAGGAGTCAGCTCTGATTAAATAAAATGTAAGTCTGTTAAAAGAACTGAAATAAGGGGGCAGTCTGCAGAGGCTTAGATTCAAGGTAATCACAAAGGTAAAACGTATATTAATGTAACCATGTTGGTTATGCTATCTGGAGTAGACTGTCCTGTTTATTACCACTTTTTCTATACCACCTCTTTCCTCTCTTTTGTTCACCAACCACTTTCCATATTCAGTGCAACTGGTTTAGGATCTCTCCAACTTGTCTTGTCCTAGTGAGGAATGTAAAATGCTAATTTTAGGGTCTTTTATATTTATTACGAGAATTATGCCTTCTTGCACTAATGTTGGTCCACCCTAAATGTATGTTACATTTTTTAGATGTGACTATTTTTTCATCTCAAAATTAGATTCCATACTTTTTGTGACACCTTGTGATACATTTGGCCCTTTTTGAGGGTGAATTTTCCATTAAAAATTATTATGGGCATGCATGTGTATTTTTTTTGTTCTAGGGGGTAATGGTTTTAAATGTAGCATAGTTTATTGGCCCCTATTTTCCAATGTGTACATTTTTGAGGACAAAGTAAGATAATTATGTCCATTTAAATGCCCCAGTGTAATGCTCGTGGGATATTTTCCTATCAGACCAAACTTGGCTAGTAGTCGTCTTATCCTGGGGTCAAGTGGAACGATAAGGAAATATCCCAGAACAAGAGAATAGACAAGTAAATTAGGTAACAGTAGATGGGCAATCCTCGGTACTACAGGAAATAACTGGAAAGTAGTCAGGCAAGCAGAGTTTGGTAACAATGAGGTAATCCACAGAAACAGCAATTCAGGGGTTAATCAGAAGAGTGGTCAGAGGCAAGCAGAGTTCAGCAGCAGTAAGGCAATCCGGCAATTCAGGGGTTAAACAGGTAGAGTGGTCAGACAGGCAGAGTTCAGTAACAATTAGGCAATCCAGCAATTTAGGGGTTAAACAAGCAGAGTAGTCAGACAGGCAGAGTTTAGTAACAATTAAACAGTCCAGCAATTCAGGGGTTAAACAGGCAGAGTGGTCAGACAGGCAGAGTTCAGTAACAATTAGGCAATCCAGCAATACAAGAAATACAGTACCCAGGAGCACACACAGTAGCACCTATACTTGGGCTATGTAAGTAAGGAACAGAGGTACTTACATAGCCCTAGGTTCACATCAAGAAACAGTTCCAGGAGGCTTAGAGTGATGACGTTATGGCAAGTGCGCCCAGAGCCCTGTCGCGTCCATGGCAACAGCCATGGCAACCGAAAACGGCCACCTGCATCCGTGGCAATGACCACAAGGAACGGATCGTGTGGCGTGACACCCAGACTGCATTATCTGTAGCCAGTCTGTTTATCATATTTAATGGAAAAAAACTTATTATATAATATTAATTACAGAATTTTAAGTTCTCTCCTAGAAGCAGAGGCGTAACTAGAACTCTCAGGGCCCCGATGCAAGAATCCACGAAGGTCCCCCCTATATTTGCTGAGCATTATGTGTTGAGATCAAAATGTGCTTTTTGGGGAAGGTTGCATCTAAACTTTGGTGACATGGTTTGGGGAAATGCTTTGGTATATAAACATGCAGTGCAAACTGCAGCAATCCATATATATATATACATAAGACTCGGACATACACACAAAATACACATACATATACACAGATACAGACAGCCATAAACACACATACATCCACTCATGCACAAACACAAATAAAATACCCATACATGCAGATACAGACACCCATTAACACAAATATACATTATCGCATGCACACACAATCTCAGATACAGACACTGATCAACAAAAATATATATGCACGCTTATACTGTTTTATACACACACAAAATACACATACATTCACACAGATACAAACACTAATAAATATATATATATATATATATATATATATATATATATATATATATATATATATATACACGCCTTTAGACACAAAATACACATACATTCACACAGATACAAACACAAATAAATATATATATATATATATATATATACACGCCTTTAGACACAAAATACATATACATTCACACAGATACAAACACAAATATATATATATATATATATATACACACACACGCCTTTACACACAAAATACATATACATTCACACAGATACAAATATATATATATATATATATATATATATATATATATACACGCCTTTGCACACAAAATATATATACATTCACACAGATACAAACATACACATATATATATATATATATATATATATATACATACATGACTTTACACACAAAATACATATACATTCACACAGATACAAACAAATATATATATATATACATATATATATATATATATATATATATATATATATATATATACACACATACACAATACACACACACAAAATACACATACATACAACACTAGTGCAAACACACAAAAACCACACAAAAAAACACATACATACACATTGTGTTGATTAAATACTGTTTACATTTGTTTTCACTTTTCTGAGAGCTCCCTTTTAGCAGTGAAATAGTTAAAAAGTGCTTAGAGAAAGGCTGGTCAAAACGGCAGGGTGAGGGGGATAATTTTGCCCTGCATTATAACTTCAAACCTCCTAAATAAGCAGCAGCAGTACAAAGGTTGTAAAAACTAAACTTGAAGAAGTGATAATAGAAGATAAGTAACACAGCACATACCTTTCACCCGTGGGAGGAAACTGCAAATACATTAGGCTGTCTCTTGCAGTGCTGGACAGCAGCATGGCAAACATTGACAGGCTGCTCTGATTTTGATCTATTGAGAGATTTGTTGCAGCTAATCTGCAGAAAAAATTGAGAGGTGCGCACAAATGCCGGTCCTTGTCTTCTACAACTACTATGGGAGGTTCAAAGGTTATTAAGAAAGCTCTACAATGAGAGCCAGCACTCACTCAATAAATGGCTCCTGTCAGGTGGTGAGCCACTCTTACATCCAGTCAGACCGCGATTTTCAAACAGCCCGCCCTAAGTAAGTAGCACACTTTAGGAAGTGCTACTCTTTTGCTGGACCCTCAAAAAATAATTATATATACTGTATATAGCGCACCATCCAGTTCTTGTGCAGCTGTGCTCTCTTTAAAAAATGTATGCGTGGGTCTCACAATGACAGAGTAGAATTAGATAGCAACGGTTCCAGCAATGCACTGACTTACCTCTGGCTCTTCCTACTTCCTTCCACTTCGCAGTCTATGTAGGGACTTTTAAATGCGTTACTGGCTGGTAGCTAGCTGCATTGATTCACTGCAGAGACCGCTCTGCTCCAGCCTCCTTTCCCGCACTCAGCAGCAAATGTTTCAGAGCGTTGCCATGGTAACCCACGGCAACGCTCTGATTTAAAACTGTTAGGGTGCAGGAACGCAGCCACTGAAAAAAATTATGTCGCAAAAAAGTTTGTTAAAAAAAAAAAAAGTATTGAAAAAAAAAAACACTTGTGGAAAAATAAAAAAGGTTGTTCTGCTGCAGCTGGGCCCCCCTAAGGTTGGACCTGCTGGGCCCGGTCGCAAGTGCGACTTCTGCACCACTGTTAGTTACGCCCCTGCCTAGAAGTGAAAATACAGATAAATTCCTGCTTTCAGGTGCTTTTTGATGCACACTTATAATGTAAACTTCCTCCAAAATGCTACATTATAGCATACCTGGAAAATTAAATCATACTAGCACAACTAAAAATGACTGCACCACCGTCATTTATGGAAATTAAGGTTCAGTTTTTATTCTGGAGGTACAGTAATTAAGTTTCTATTGCTTTTTGTTTGTTTAGTTATATAACAGATAAACCTTTCCTTAGCTATTTTATCCAAGCTGTTAAGGGTTACTTAAACCCAGTACATTCTACTCAAAGCATAATAGCAGACAGTTACATTGTCTGAGTTTTGGTTATTTCTGTATGAGTTGACATTTAAAATAAAATATGTAAAATATTTTCCGCCTTAAATTTATATAGTACTATTAAATTTTCTCCCATTTATTGTGTTCTCAATAAGCTATTGTACCTACTGGGTATATTACATTATTTACTGATTGCTCCTTTACCTTTATTTTATCATTTGAAACTGCTTTAGTATGTAAAAAAACACCACCTATCCTAAAAAATGTAATAAAGAAATGGTAAAAATATGAAAGCTATGTAAACAAGAGACTGCAGAGGAAATTAACCCGGACCTGTGCATTTTAATTCAGGAGTGAAGTACTTTACCTCTGAAGCTACTTGGACACTTAACACCTTGAGTGCTAACGACGGCTCTGAGCCGTCGCACATTTTCCCAGTCAGGTGCTAACGACGGCTCAGAGCCATTGCTAGCACTCACCCACCTTTATGGAGATCTGGGGGCTCCCACCCACTCCCACCCCAGCGATCTGGTCTGTATAGTGACAGGCATCGCGGGGGCTTTGTGTTTCACGTGGTGGCGTCACTGTGCAACTTTATTTAAAACAGAATTGTCAGTTATAGGGCAATGGGGGCATGCTGCTTAGATGCCTGTATCTCGGGCATCTAAGCAGCTACAGACTCCCAAGACCCACTATTGGTAATCGTATACCCTGTCCAATGGTATTTGAAAATATATTTTAAAAAGTGGGAAAAAAGGATTTAGGGGTCTCTAAAGGCACATTAATAAAGACCAAAACTGCCTAGAGACCCCCAAAATACATTTTATAAAAAAAATGTTTATTTTTTAAAAATAAATATCAATTTAAGTATTATAGCGAAAAGATCACCGTGGTAACCAGCGTTACCGCAGTGATCACCTAGCTGAGAAATGTTGCATTCCCTTTTACAATACGGTTCAATATTATATTTGTAATACCATGATCACCTGGATAATGTGGTTACAAATTAATACATGGTAGAGGAATGCTATTTAAAAAAAAAAAAAACACCAAATAATATTTTTATAATCAGTCTGTTAGCGCGCATGGAAGATGAGTAAAATACCCTCTTTACGCAGCTCTCTCCATCTTTCAAAATGTATTTTTTATTTAAAGAAATGAAAATTATATATTTTCTAGCGACATAATTCCTTTAAAAATATCTATTTATTTTGTAAAGAGAATTAGGGCGAAGCGTCTTAGTGCTGTTAAAGCAGCTGAGTTCTCTATTAACTCAGACTCTGGTTCCTTCACTGATGATGCAAATGGTATATAAACTAAATATTTCTAGAAAGTACACACCAAGCCGCATCAAACGAGGGGCCACATGTATTGCTAGCATTGATAGACAATGTAAGTGGAATATGGCTCTTTGCTAAAAAATATATATATATATATTTTTTATGCAAAGCACCATATTCCATTAATTGTTGCGCACCTCAATTATGTGCTAGAGATACAGGTAGCCCCTCATTTGATGCGCCAAAGGGTGTACTTTTTACAAATGTGTGCTTTTTGTGTTTTTATTTTTCAAGTGGCTAGAACTGTTTAATTGCAGACATGGCAATCTTGAAATAGTCTAAACAAATAGCCTTTCAACTTTTATGGGTTATGTCTGCCATCAGACAGCTGTAGAAACCTGGGAAACTAAGATAAATTAAATAAAAGTACACACCCCTTAACGCATCAAATGAGGGGCTACATGTATTACTAGCACAGAAATAGACAATGTAATATTAAGTGGAATTTGGCTCTTTGCTTAGAATTTTTTTTTTTTAAGCAATGCAACTTTTTCCATTCATTACTGCGCACTCCAAATTCATGCTAGAAATACCTGTAGCCCCTCATTGGATGCACAAAGGGGTGTACTTTTTGCAAATGTGTGTTTTGTGTACCCCATTTGAATTTCTCAGATGGCTGAAAACAGTACAGTAAATTCTAAGATGCTGTTTTTGATCATTTATTAAATTGACATGCCTGCATTAAAACAGTGGGGGAAAAACAGTGAAATGTTCTTAATGTCTGCTTATTTCAGACAGGTTACCTACTACAAATATTTATCCACCCAGGGTTTGATGATAGAGCTTAAAAAAATAAAATTACATACTAATACACTTTTTTCACATTTTATGCAGTATTTTTTAAATCTGATGATACATACACATATAATAATGGTATATTTTGAATGTGCTGGGTCTTCTGAAAAAAAAATATATACAGTTTGTATAGTTTATTCACACAAACTTTACTTCTAAAAGTGTTTAAACGTGAACTGCAACAAAAAGCTCAAAACCAGCTTAGCACACAGGTGGGAAATGGCTTAGCAGCCAAAGGGTTAATTCATCTTTCCAATAGATTTACATTTTGTAATGACTTCACACAGATGTAAATTTTCTGTCATAGACATTGCTTTTGCTCACTGTGTTTACATTTAGATTTATGTATATGCATATTTTTGTCCTGAAATCATGCACAAAATAAGCTGTAGTTTGTAAATAAATATATCAGTAGAGTCTAAAACTATTTTACACTACTAAACTATTTTACACTACTTTTAAAATTAAAAACATAAAAAATAAAACCTGCTTTTTAAACAAAAAATTAAAATGATACTATGAAAACATAAAACAAACCTCACCACAGGGGGCCTACACAGATATATTTCACAAATGTTTCATTTTAAATCATGTGTGGCTGCAGGGAATGATCTAAGAAACTTTGAAAACGTTGGGATGAGAAATAGATATTTTACTCTAGTATTTATTGAAAAAAAGCATTAAAATATACATCATGTCTGACAATTCAACAATGCAAAATTATTTTTGTAAAAAAAAAAAAAAAAAATAGGTGTTCCAAACTAAACTGAAACTTGTAATCATTTGTTTTTATGTAATTCAATATTGCTTTAATAATGTTCACTGTGTAAAAGATACAAAGTCCGCAGTTTATTGGTATACAAAAAAAAACCCTACTCAAGCTTTAATAAAGTAGGTGTAGTTAAAAATGAGGACATCTATTGAAACAATATCTGCTTTTAATGGAAACAAAGAAAAAAAATTAACAAAAGAATATAAATAATCATGTTATGACTTTAAAAACTGTCAAATATATATATATAAATATATATAATATATAGTTCTATTCTACCTCTGCACCTTGGCTTTTCCTTTCTCATCCTAACTTCGGTCGAATGACTGGAGTGGGACGGAAGGGAGGAGCTATATATACAGCTCTGCTGTGGTGCTCTTTGCCTTCTCCTGCTGACCAGGAGGCGTAATCCCACAAGTAAGGATGAAATCCGTGGACTCATCGTGTCTAAAAAGAAACAAATTTATCAGGTAAGCATAAATTTTCTTATTTCACATTCCAATGCTCTTCACATAGCAGAATATGTTCTATATATATATATATATATATATATATATATATATATATATATATATATATATATATATATATATAAATATGGTGCGTCCCACGTAGTATACAGTAATCAATCAAAAGAGAGCACTCGGTGTGATATAAATTTGTGTTTATTCCATCGACACTATGGAATAAACACAAATTTATCATTTATATCACGGCGTGTGCTCCCTTTTGATTGATTACTATACATATATATATATATATAATTGTATATGTATACATATACTTTATATATATACTATATACTGTATATATATGTGTATATATATATATATATATATATATATATATATATATATATATATATATATATACTGTGTGTGTATATATATATATATATATATATATATATATATATATATACAGGGAGTGCAGAATTATTAGGCAAGTTGTATTTTTGAGGATTAATTTTATTATTGAACAACAACCATGTTCTCAATGAACCCAAAAAACTCATTAATATCAAAGCTGAATATTTTTGGAAGTAGTTTTTAGTTTGTTTTTAGTTTTAGCTATTTTAGGGGGATATCTGTGTGTGCAGGTGACTATTACTGTGCATAATTATTAGGTAACTTAACAAAAAACAAATATATACCCATTTCAATTATTTATTTTTACCAGTGAAACCAATATAACATCTCAACATTCACAAATATACATTTCTGACATTCAAAAACAAAACAATAACAAATCAGTGACCAATATAGCCACCTTTCTTTGCAAGGACACTCAAAAGCCTGCCATCCATGGATTCTGTCAGTGTTTTGATCTGTTCACCATCAACATTGCGTGCAGCAGCAACCACAGCCTCCCAGACACTATTCAGAGAGGTGTACTGTTTTCCCTCCTTGTAAATCTCACATTTGATGATGGACCACAGGTTCTCAATGGGGTTCAGATCAGGTGAACAAGGAGGCCATGTCATTAGATTTTCTTCTTTTATACCCTTTCTTGCCAGCCACGCTGTGGAGTACTTGGACGCGTGTGATGGAGCATTGTCCTGCATGAAAATCATGTTTTTCTTGAAGGATGCAGACTTCTTCCTGTACCACTGCTTGAAGAAGGTGTCTTCCAGAAACTGGCAGTAGGACTGGGAGTTGAGCTTGACTCCATCCTCAACCCAAAAAGGCCCCACAAGCTCATCTTTGATGATACCAGCCCAAACCAGTACTCCACCTCCACCTTGCTGGCGTCTGAGTCGGACTGGAGCTCTCTGCCCTTTACCAATCCAGCCACGGGCCCATCCATCTGGCCCATCAAGACTCACTCTCATTTCATCAGTCCATAAAACCTTAGAAAAATCAGTCTTGAGATATTTCTTGGCCCATTCTTGACGTTTCAGCTTGTGTGTCTTGTTCAGTGGTAGTTGTCTTTCAGCCTTTCTTACCTTGGCCATGTCTCTGAGTATTGCACACCTTGTGCTTCTGGGCACTCCAGTGATGTTGCAGCTCTGAAATATGGCCAAACTGGTGGCAAGTGGCATCTTGGAAGCTGCACGCTTGACTTTTCTCAGTTCATGGGCAGTTATTTTGCGCCTTGGTTTTTCCACACGCTTCTTGCGACCCTGTTGATTATTTTGAATGAAACGCTTGATTGTTCGATGATCACGCTTCAGAAGCTTTGCAATTTTAAGAGTGCTGCATCCCTCTGCAAGATATCTCACTATTTTTGACTTTTCTGAGCCTGTCAAGTCCTTCTTTTGACCCATTTTGCCAAAGGAAAGGAAGTTGCCTAATAATTATGCACACCTGATATAGGGTGTTGATGTCATTAGACCACACCCCTTCTCATTACAGAGATGCACATCACCTAATATGCTTAATTGGTAGTAGGCTTTCGAGCCTATACAGCTTGGAGTAAGACAACATGCATAAAGAGGATGATGTGGTCAAAATACTCATTTGCCTAATAATTCTGCACTCCCTGTATATATACACACTGTATATATATATCTATATATATATATATATATGCTGTATATATATATATATATATATATATATATATATATATACACTGTATATATATATATATATATATATATATGCTGTATATATATATATATACACTGTATATATATATATATATATATATATATATATGTGTATGTGTGTGTATATATATATATATATATATATATATACTGTATATATATATATGTATATATATATACATGCATACATACACATATATATATATATATATATATATATATATATACATACATATACTGTGTGTATATATATATATATATATATATACATATATATATATATATGTATATATAAATATATACTGTATATATATATATATATATATATACTGTATATATATGTGTATATATATGTGTGTGTGTGTGTATATATATATATATATATATATATATATATATATATAGTTTCTCACAAAAGTGAGTACACCCCTCACATTTTTGTAAATATTTTATTATATCTATTCATGTGACAACACTGAAGAAATGACACTTTGCTACAATGTAAAGTAGTGAGTGTACAGCCTGTATAACAGTGTAAATTTGCTGTCCCCTCAAAATAACTCAACACACAGACATTAATGTCTAAAACGTTGGCAACAAAAGTGAGTACACCCCTAAGTAAAAATGTCCAAATTGGGCTCAAAGTGTCAATATTTTGTGTGGTCACCATTATTTTCCAGCAATGCCTTAACCCTCTGGAGCATGGAGTTCACCAGAGCTTCACAGGTTGCAACTGGAGTCCTCTTCCACTCCTCCATGACGACATCACGGAGCTGGTGGATGTTAGAGACCTTGCGCTCCACCACCTTCCATTTGAGGATACCCCACAGATCCTCAATAGGGTTTAGGTCTGGAGACATGTTTGGCCAGTCCATCACTTTAACCCTCAGCTTCTTTATCAAGGCAGTGTTCATCTTGGAGGTGTTTTTGGCCCAGTCTCCGAATGGAGGGGATCATGCTCTTTTTCAGTATGTCACAGTAAATGTTGGCATTCATGGTTCCCTCAATGAACTGTAGCTCCCCTGTGCCGGCAGCACTCATGCAGGCCCAGACCATGACACTCCCACCACCATGCTTGACTGTAGGCAATACACACTTGTCTTTGTGCTCCTCACCTGGTTGCCACCACACACGCTTGACACCATCTGAACTAAATAAGTTTATCTTGGTCTCATGGGACTACAGGACATGGATCCAGTAATCCATGTCCTTATTTTGCTTGTCTTCAGCAAACTGTTTTGCGGACTTTCTTGTGCATCATCTATAGAAGAGGCTTCCTTCTGGGACGACAGCCATACAGAACAATTTGATGCAGTGTTCGGCGTATGGTCTGAGCACTGACAGGCTGACCGCCCTTCAACCTCTGCAGCAATGCTGGCAGTACTCACATGTCTATTTCCCAAAGACAACCTCTAGATATGACGCTGAGCACATGCACTCAACTTCTTTGGTCGACCATGGCGAGGCCTGTTTATTTAAGTGTTTGCGATGTGCGGGGGGCCTCGATTTAGGGGTTAATAGGTAGTTTATTGGTGTTAGTGTACTTTTTATCACTTTAGTTAAGAGTTTTATGTTACGGCGTTAGCCCATAAAACTCTTAACTACTGACTTTTAAATGCGGTAGGAGTCTTGACAGGAGAGGGTCTACCGCTCACTTTTTCCAAGACTTGTAATACCGGCGTTAGGAAAATCCCATTGAAAAGATAGGATACGCAATTGACGTAAGTGGATTTGCGGTATGCTCGAGTCGTGGAAAAAAAGTGAGCGGTACACCTGTACCTGCAAGACTTGTAATACCAGCGGGCGTTAAAAAGCAGCGTTGGGACCTCTCAATGCTGCTTTTTAAGGATAACACAAGACTCGTAATCTAGGCGATTGTTACCAATGCACCAGAGGATTCTGGGTAATGTATGCAAAGCATGAGATTAAAATCCTCCATATCACAAAAGTAAATCAATAGAAATTAGGGGACCGCTGTCTATTTACACAGTATTTGAAGCAAAAAGCTTGAGATGTTGCATATCTAATTTGCATACCTTACCCAGAATCCTCTGGTGCATTGGAAATAATGTATATGAAGTCTTTTTTGCATAGGTAATTAGCACATCTAGGCAAGTATCCCCACTTGCCTTTAACCAAAAATACTCCATATACATTGTTACCAATGCACCAGAGGATTCTGGGTAAGGTATGCAAAGCATGAGATTAAACTCCTCCATATTTCAAAAGTAAATCAATAGATATCAATAGAAATTAGGGGACCGCTGTGTATTTACACAATATTTGAAGCAAAAAGCCTGAGATGTTGCATATCTAATTTGCATACATTACCCAGAATCCTCTGGTGCATTGGTAACAATGTATATGGAGTCTTTTTGGGTAAAGGCAAGCTGGGTTACTTGCCTGGTGGGCTAATTACCTATGCAATAATTTCTATTGATATATATATATATATATATATATATATATATCAATAGAAATTATTGCATAGTCTCTGAAGAAGAAGGAGTTATTACTACAACCTTTGAAACGCGTTAGACTTCACCTTATATGAACGGACTGTTTTTACCAACCAGAATCTCTGGTGCAGTATACTTTACAGATAAGAGTTTTTAACCTATCCACTGATCTCAGTATTTTGTGGATACTTGCTGCTACATTTGTGGTTTCTTTGGCTACCTGTGGCCATTTCACTATCTGTGGTCATTCCACTGCAGTTATTAGTACACAGTGCATATATTGGACTGCATTTGCTGTATATCGCTGTACAAATACCTCATACTTGTGAGGATTTTTGATGTAAGCAGGCATTTTTAGGAGTGTACATATGTGAATAAAATGTTTGATTTTTAAACGATATCACACTATTTTGGTATTTCTTTCTCTTATATATCGTTTACACTACCATCCTGAGAGGACCCATACCAAAAGAGGCCGAGGAAAAAGGCTCCAACTCCCTGAAGTTTCACATACACCCGGGAAAGCAGAAGGGAAAAAGACAAGCCTATTGTTTGGAAGTTTCCCCTATACCCTAAGGGGCCAAGCCTACTAAGAGTGACTCCCTGATGTGCTGTTTCCTTACCTCATACGATTGAGGTTCATTTCTGTAAGTGTGCATTTCACCCACATCCCAAGTCTCGAATTCTACCACTGTATATATACAACATATAAGTTCTCCAGTATTTGGGACATTTTGTATTCAACTCTCCACTCTATTTTATAGTGTTTTTTTAACATTGTGTTTGATTTGCTGTGTATTCTGTATTATAATTGGCATCTAGTCACACATATTAATTGTGTTTTACATTGTCTCCTAACAACCAGCGCTATCATATCCCTTATCATAGCCTCTTCAGATACATATATATATATATATATATATAAATGTGTACACCCTTCACATTTTTGTAAATATTTTAATATATCTTTTCATGTGACAACACTGAAGAAATGACACTTTGCTACAATGTAAAGTAGTGAGTGTACAGCCCGTATAACAGTGTAAATTTGCTGTCCCCTCAAAATAACTCAACACACACCCATTATTGTCTAAACCGTTGGCAACAAAATTGAGTACAAGTGAAAATGTCCAAATTGGGCCCAAAATGTCAATATTTTTGTGTGGTCACCATTATTTTCCAGCACTGCCTTAACCCTCTTGGGCATGGAGTTCACCAGAGCTTTACAGGTTGCCACTGGAGTCCTCTTCTACTCCTCCATGACGACATCACAGAGCTGGTGAATTGTAGAGACCTTGCACTCCCCCACCTTCCGTTTGAGGATGCCCCATAGATGCTCAATAGGGTTTAAGTCTGGAGACATGCTTGGCCAGTCCATCACCTTTACCCTCAGCTTCTTTAGTAAGTCAGTGGTCGTCTTGGAGGTATGTTTGGGGTCGTCATCATGTTGGAATACTGCCCTGCTGCCCAGTCTCCGAAGGGAGGGGATCATGCTCTGCTTCAGTATGTCACAGTACATGTTGGCATTCATGGTTCCCTCAATGAAATGTAACTCTCCAGTACTGGCAGCACTCATGCAGGCCCAGACCATGACACTCCCACCACCATGCTTGACTGTAGGCAAGACACACTTGTCTTTGTACTCCTCACCTGGTTGCTGCCACACACGCTTAACACCATCTGAACCAAATAAGTTTATCTTGGTCTCATCGGACCACAGGACATTGTTCCAGTAATCCATGTCCTTAGTCAGCTTGTCTTCAACAAACTGTTTGCAGGTTTTCTTGTGCATCATCTTTAGAGGAGGCTTCATTCTGGGACGACAGCCATGCAGACCAATTGAATGCAGTGTGTAGCGTATGGTCTGAGCACTGACAGGTTGACCCCCCACCCCTTCAACCTCTGCAGCAATGCTGGCAACACCCATACGTCTATTTCCCAAAGACAACCTCTGTATATGACACTGAGCACGTGCACTCAACTTCTTTGGTCGACCATGGCGAGGCCTGTTCTGAGTGGAACCTGTCCGGTGAAACCGCTGTACGGTCTTGCCCACCATGCTGCAGCTCAGTTTCAGGGTCTTGGCAATCTTCTTATAGCCTAGGCCATCTTTATGTAGAGCAATAATTCTTTTTTTTTCCGATCCTCAGAGAGTTCTTTGCCATGAGGAGCCATGTTGAACTTCCAGTGACCAGTATGAGAGAGAGTGAGAGCGACAACACCAAATTTAACACACCTGCTCCCCATTCACACCTGAGACCTTGTAACACTAATGAGTCACATGACACCAGGGAGGGAAAATGGCTAATTGGGCCCAATTTGGAGATTTCCACTTAGGGGTTTACTCACATTTGTTGCCAACGGTTTAGACATTAATGATTGTGTGTTAAGTTGTTTTGAGGGGACAGCAAATTTACACTGTTATACAGGCTGTACACTCACTACTTTACATTGTAGCAAAGTGTCATTTCTTCAGTGTTGTCACATGAAAAGATATAATAAAATATTTACAAAAATTTGAGGGGTGTACTCACTTTTGTGATATTCTGTATATATATATATATATATATATATATATACACAGTATATAGGAATATTTTTTTTAAAATACTTAGAACAACTTATTTATACTACATACACAGTAAAAAACTTTATTAAAAATGAATATTGCATTAATATGATTTTACATGTTTTTACCTACTCAACTGCAAACGACTCCAATGCACTTATGTGTCTATATATTTATTTATATGTGTATATATGTCTGTAAATACATATACACAAATAAATACATATGTACACACACACACTTATATACTGTGTATATATATATATATATATATATATATACACACACATACATGTACAGTATATGTATGTATCTCTATGTTAAAGCCCCTTGCAGTCCATTTTTTCTAACACCATAGACCTCATATCTTTGAGCCCTTATACTTTTTAATGCAATTTCTTTATATATTGTTTATCAGTGTTATGATTGTAACTGTATTTTTTAAATGTTTGATGTTTTTTTCCTCACTTTTTAGTTGAGTGTAACAGTTAACCAGAGCTTTGAAGTCACGCTATCCAAAATTAAATTGCACTCAAGTGAACACGTTTACTTTCAACCTCTAATATGCACACTACTTCTGATATGCACAACAAGCTCGTGCATAACAGTTAGCGAGCCACTCGTAATCTAACCCATAATGTTGTGCTCCCCTCTATTAAAATGGCATAGCAGTGTACACATTACATGCTCAAAAAAGTGTTAAACACATATGTAAAAGTCCCAATCAGGAGTCACAAGCATGGCAGCTCTCAAGCTTAACACAACTAGTAATTGGTGTGACTGTCACTGCCAATGGGCTCTCAGGCTGTTTACTGTTTGGGACAAGCATGTCAATTTTACACTACAGTGTCCCTTTAAGATTATTTATGAGGATATTATGATATTCTGTCTTTGTATGGTTGCTCCTATCAAGCAATTGTTTTGCATTTACAGTTTGTAATGTAAAGATATGATAGTGGGTGGTGTGCATGATCCATGAGAGGTGAATTACTCTGATTGGTTACAGATTTAAGTATGTATGGTTGAGAGGAGTAGCACACTATTTGGGCACTGTCATCATCATTAGTGTTTGCTGTAGGAAGAATACTTATACTAATGTGTAGGGTAACCAGACATAACACAAGGCTCTTTATAAAGGTGTGCAGTATATATTCATCCCAAGGAAATTGATAAATAAAGCAAAGAACTGATTTGCATGGCTACTTATGCCAATAAAATTATATTTAAATGTTTTATTTGATTTTACACATTCATTGTGAGCCTTTTATTTCTTTTGTGGCAGTTTTGATGAGACTTTTAGAACTTTCCCCACATCAATTAGGACAATAAAATTGGAAGAGTTTACAGTGTTATTGAAGGAGTGATCTGGTGAGAGCACATACCCATAATGCAATTTTTATTAATTTTGAAACCATTATGACAATTATTATGTGAATACACTGATTGAATCATATGTTGTGGATGCGTTTTAATGCACTATGCCTGGTGAATATTTATAGAAATATGTTACTGTTACTGTAACCTGAACTTACCTTGCCACAGTTTGTATTATATTCTGTAATTCCTGTCTTCTCCTTCTGAGAAGACTGACAGATCATCGTTTGAGTTAGCATGACTGATACAAATAAATTATTCTCAGCAAACTTGGATGAGTAATAATCCTATCTTTACTTCTCAGCACTATCTCTAAGTCTTTGCAATAAAATTTTCATCAGATCAATTTCAGAAGAACATCAATGTCAACTTGTCTTTTAAATCAATGTAACATTACATGACCCAGAGTCAACTGGTTTACGGTACATTTCCTCTCACTCTTTTGCTAAAGTCAAATTCTTTTTATTGCATTTTTATTTCGAGACAGTATTGTCAATTAGAGTTATAGAATTCAGTGCAGAATAGCTGGTAGCTTTAGAATGTTCTAGCAGTTTGTAAATACAATCTAGGAAATAACATTGTACGTAAATAGAAAGATCTATTTAAATTCTAAACAAAATGCTTAGCATAGGAATAGTGTATATGAATTAAATGGACATAAAAATGCAAACGGTACATACATTAATGTGTTTGAGAATGTTATTATTACACTTTTGCTTGCATAAAACTTTGTACTTGATTACAATCTTTCTGAAATTCTCTTTCAATATTGAAAAATGGGATTGTCAATTTTATTAATCAAAATTATCACAAACTTAAACACAGCCAAATCTGATAATTCCCATAATATTCAATTTCATTTGCTCACAATGGCACGGTTAATGACTGATAATAGCTGTCAATTACTAAAAACCAAATAAATACAACTGTGCAACAAACATCCAAACATAAAAAGGCTGTTTGCACTCTTTTTACATTACATCACTTAACTATAGGCTCCACAACCAATCACAAACATCAACAATATGGATAACGTGAAGCCTTTATATGCATACATATTTATACATGTACAGTATATGTATGTATTATAAAAACAGACATGTTTTTTCAATGTTTTTACATTGAATTGATGGTGATGATGTGTTCAGTATGTTTCTTTTTTGGTACAATCTGATTGTCATTAAAGGGCCAGTAAACCTAGGAAATAATGTTATATAATTCTGCACATAGTGCAGAATTATATAACATTACCTTAGCTCCAGGATTCTAAAGTCAATAGTTAAATAGATATAACGCAAAGAAAACAGAACGCCGCTCTTGGCTCTACTGAGCGGGTCTGTTTTCTTCTGCTAAGTGCATTACGGGCACGCTATCTATTCACAGCACGCCCGATCGCGCTATTAAAATCAATGTAGCTTGCTCCCGCTCTGGTCTGGTAGCGGGAGCGAGCTACATTGATTTTAATAGCGCGATCGGGCCGGCTGTGATTAGACAGCGTGCCCAGATGCGCTTAGGAGAAGAAAACAGACCCGCTCAGTAGAGCTAAGAGCGGTGTTCTGTTTTCCTTGCGTTATATCTATTTAACTATTCACTTTCGATATCTGGAACTAAGCTAATGTTATATAAATCTGCACTATGTGCAGAATTAAATAACATTATTTCCTTGGTTTACTGCCCCTTTAAGAAGAGTTTTTGCTGCCAATTTGTTTTTAGATTTCAAGCATGATATTGTTATTATTTATCCAATGTCTGTTATTGGTGGGTGGGTGTTAAACATTTATCAAGTGCCTTTTGCTGTTAAATGTATTGTTTCCATTTTGTTGTCAATATTTAGTCAAAGTTGTCGAATGGATTGGTATCATAAAAGTCAATACTTTCAATCAACATATGGGTGATTTTTCCGATCTGATATTTTTCCACTATGAGAATGTTGTTATTATTTGTGTTGTGATCATTCTGATGTTGAAAAAGGTGTACTGTGACCCAAAAAACTGCTGAAATACAAAATCAACCCCTATGTGTTTAATCCCTACAAAGCCAGCTCCAGAACAGCGATTCAATACCAGGACATAGCTGAACATATCTGTTGAGCTAATGACTAGGCAATAGCATATGTGTGTAGCCACCAATAACCAGCTAGCTGCCAGCAGTACATTGCTACTTCTTAGCCTACCTAGCTATGCCTTTTAACAAAGGAGACCAAGGGGACGAGGTACATTTGAAAAGTCTCTTAAAATGTCATTCTATATCTATATATAGTATAACCATGACAGTTTAATTCTGGCTTTCATGCTCCTTTAACACTTTAAACATGTAGTTGCATTAAATAATTTACACCTTGATAAATGTACTATTGAATGTAATGTATATGGAGATAAAATATTAGGAAAATAAAATGAGAACCAGTCTGATTATGAACTCAGAGAGAAATTCCTTCCTTAGAAAACCTTATTTATATTGTAGCAGCTAATGTTACCAAGGATTTTGCTATTAAACATTTACTTAAAGTAATTATTGTAAGTTGAAGAAAATTTAATTTTTTTGTGAAATCATAAGTAATTTAATTCTCTTGTGTTGAATAATATTACACCTATGATATATACCTCATGGTAGATATCTTTGTAATATAAAATATTCATAGGTAAGAAACTTTTGTAAAAGCCAAAGTTTAACATTTCACTGAAAAGTTACAAAAATCAAGACATTCCTGGCTTCTAAATAATACATGGAAATTTCTAAGTTAAACTTTGCTCTTCTCCCCAAATACTGTTATACTTTTTCTTTTAATGTACACAAGCACAGAATAATTGGCCTTCGTTACAATCAGAATTCTCTTGAGAAGTTTTTGTTTCAAACCATTAAAAAAAAAATTACCCATTTATCTTTGGCTTGTGCCACAAAACACCCCTATTCATTTCAAATTTTAAACCCTTGGATCTGTCAAAAACACATTTTGACCTCTTTCGTATTTTGTAAGTACATATTTTATAGTTTAGGAATCAGCTAAAACATTGTAGTACGGTAAATCATCTACAGAATCAAATGCATTTAAACACTTCTTGGTTAAAGGTTCAATTATTATTTTTTTATTAAACTACAATATACACATTAAAATATAAAAAATTAGTAAATATTTTGATCCTAAAAATATGTTAATAAAAGTTTTGCAAACCAATGCTAGTAATTCATCAAGTTGATTGCATGATTGTTACCAATACTTTAACAGTCATGCAATTATATGGACAAATCAGAAAATGTCATGGTGGTTTGTGCTATAATTGACTATTATGTCATGGTTTGGAGATTGAGTTCTAATCATGTGAGAGAATCAGGGTCAGGTTTAATAAGATATAATGATGCAACTAAAAGCTGAAGCACATTTAGGGCTAGATTACAAGTGGAGCGCTAAATTATTGCGCTCCCGCAAATGGGCCCGTTTGTATGAGCGCAATAATTAACCAGCCATTACAAGTGGTTATTGCTACTGAGACCTTGCGATAGCAATTAGCGCTTATACAATTAACCAGAGATCAGTTCTCTGGTTAGTTCTATAAATCTGCCTCAAATGCCACCAAAATACTGTTTAGTGTAGTTAATTAAAAAATAAAGATGGCAGCATCTTTATTTGTTTAATAAATTTACAACACTAGGCCGTATTTTGGTGTTAAATTTGGTGGGACTGGGGTGTTAGAAAAAAAGGCACTGAAAAGTGCATTTACATTGCGGTCTATGGGAACTGTGTATTCCCAGTAAATATATATGTATATGTGTATATATTCATATTAACACATGCATTTTTATGTATATCAGCATATGCATATACAGTATAGTTTTATTTGCTGATTTCACGCCACTTGTTATCTAGCCCTGAGACTGATGATTCAGGGAGGTTTGGGCCTTCTCAGTTCTTGAGATTTTGTGAGTGCATAATATAGTTGTGTGTTACATTATTTCACAATTGTTAAGTCACCTTATCTGCAGAGAGTAATACATTTATGACACCAACTATTGGAACTCAGACCGACATTTATGAGTCTATTCTTAAGCCTACAAATCCTCTGGAGGTTGTGAATAAAGCTTTTCTCCTTTAAAAACTACAAGGTAATTGTAAGAGGACAATTTATTAAAGGTCTTGTGGACCTGATCCGACAGTGCGGATCAGGTCCGCAAGACCTACCTGAATGCGGAGAGCAATGCGCTCTCTGTATTCAGCATTGCACCAGCAGCTCTTGCGAATACGATCGGGTTGAATTCCAGCGATTCCTGTCCGCCTCATCAGAGCAGGCGGACAGGGTTATACCGCTTTAGACCGCTTCTTCATAACTGCTGTTTCTGGCGAGTCTGAAGACTCGCCAGAAACATGGCCCTACAAGCTCCATCCGGAGCTTGATAAATGGGCCTCATAAACAAAAAAATCTGTCTCTGTCTAGGAAAATCATCCATCTGAAAAGTCAGTCATTTTTCCTTTTTGCATCTCTAAGAATGTATCAAGTGGCTATACCATAATAATGGAAAAAAAGAGGACCCACATATTTCCTATTTGGTTAAAAGACAAGTTGCAGCCATTACAAGATCAGTCTATCCTAAAATGTAGCAACAGATGTTTTCTAATTTTTTTTAAAGTGACCCCAATTTACCCCAGCATTCCTAATAATAATGATGTGCTTTTACCATCATGTTTTTAGAAAAAAGTATATCCATTTTCCTCACTGTCTAATCCTAATAAAAATCTAAGAAGCCAGATTATGTACCTTCTAGGTTCATAAATTGTGTGGATACTAATAAAGAGGAGAAATTATCAGTAACATCTTTATCTGTAGTTCAGCAACCAGCATACCATTACATTGCCCTTATATACCCTCTGCCACTGTCTAAGGAAAAATCTCTTATTTGTTCCAGCATTTAAATGTAAGCAGCATACAGATCCTTTGCAACAATTACACTGGTACATTTACAAACATATGCTTAGTGACACTTAAAGACCAGCAGTCAATTCAAGAAGCCCTAAAGCTTAATGGACTTTAAAGTATGAGTATCTTCATATAAGTATGGAAGAAAGAAAAGAGTCTCAGGAGATGCCCTAGAGTCAAGAATGCTCAGATTCTGGTCTCCATCTTGTGGGGGTTGGAATACTCTCACCCTCTATCTAACCTGTAGCTCCTGCCTCTCCATCTTTGGCATGTTCTGGGCCTTTGGAGATAATATCAAAGCCTCAGATGCCACACTGGAGCTAAAAGAAGACCCAGCCTTTACGAGACTGTTAAAGCTGCCTAGAAGTCAGCCTTGGGATGGTGGTATTGTTACGCCCATGCTCAGAGGCACCACAAATCTTAGAGTTTTGCATAGTAGTGCTTTACTATAATGATTAGGAACTCAGTTCCTCCTTTTTTCTAGCTCTGTGCCTAGTCCTACACTTTTTCTCTGAACCACTGGTTTAGCTCAGGCTGTATGGAGACTTGCTGCTCTTTTTTTGCTGACTCTCTGGCTCTCCCTTCTTGCCAGACGTATGCGGTTTAGTCGTTATCAAAGACTATATAAACCTGCTTGGCTAGTCACTCCCTACTATTGCAGAAAGATTTTGGGTAAATTTACCAAGCAGCGGATGCCGCTACCTACCCTTGTACTTTCCGGCTCGCCGGAAATGTAAGTTAAGAAGCAGCAGTCATAAGACCGCTGCTCCTTAACTCGTCTGCCACCTCTGAGGCAGCAGACAGCAATCAACCCGATCGGATGCGATCAAGTTGATTGACACCCCCTTCTAGCAGCCGATTGGCTATGAATGTGCAGGGGGCAGCATTGCACAAGCATTTCACTAGAAATGCTTGTGCAATGATAAATGCCAACAGCGTATTTATCGATGTGCGGCGGAGATGATCCGTTAAATCGGCCCCATTGTGCTTATTAAATAAATGTGATTCATATATGAAAATGATTTTTGCTAGTGATTCTAAGGCTGCTCTATTATTAATTGTCACAATGGTTGTATGCTGCAGCTTTATATACTACATAAAGAAGCAACATTCAGCACTTATTGATAGCATTCTTTGTACAATAATCTATCATTTTGGTGGTTTGTTTTGGTGTTTTCTGTGTTTCATAGCACTTAGGGTAGTTAGGGTATTGTATCTTCATGGCAGGCATTTAACAAATAAAATGAATAATTATATTAATTATATAGGGAGTTCATGTTACCATAAAACCTTTAATTATTAATGTTAAATGTTATCATATTTTTATGCATTATAGAAAAGTCCATGTTTGTGTGTGTGTGTGTGTGGGGGGGGGGGGGTTCACACACAATATACAGTTCAGTAATATTTACTATTTTGTCCAGCTTCATATATTTATTACAAAGTTTTGCACTATTAATGCATTCACTCTGATAATGCCACCTATTAAGCATAATAATTATAATTTATTTAATCGATCATTTATAATAATTATACAGCAATTTCAAGTTACCATAAAACCCTTTATCATTAATGTTTACTATTTTATCCAGCTTCATATTTTTGTAAGGTGCTAAATTACAAAATGTTGCACTATAAATACATTCACTCTGCTCAGACCGTCTATTAAGGATATTAGATCACAATAAATGGCTAATCACCCAATAATTTGAAACCTTTTTTGTGTTAAAGCAGGAGCTTAACAGATCATTTTACCACTGCAGTTTCCCTAATTCGCTAAAATCACATGATGTTTTTAAAAGCATATCTTGTTTCTGGCTGTTTGAATGTTATCTTGTCTTCCAGAATTTGCATCCAGTGGTAACCTCTAGGTCTACATTTTGAGTGGCGAGAGTTTGAAGAGAAGCCATATAAAACAAGTGAATGCAATTATAAAGTTATTTCTAGCAATATACATACTATGGATAAAGGCTTTAATGATATGGATGTCAATGTATTGACCCAAGCTCCTGGGCTTTGGATTTAGAGGAAGCAGAAGAGAATATATGTCAGTAAGTAAATTGATGTCTGTGTTATTTTTAACAGCTTTTGCTTAAAAAAAATATTTATATTCTTCTGTGTTTGTTTTAGACATGATAAGTCCTTTAATCAGTGTAAGTAAATAACTATGTAAAATCTGTGGATGAAAAATGCTGAGTTACTGAACATAATACACCATGAAAAATTACCTGGTAAAGTAATGTTTCCCTCTAAATTATTTAGATCTCTATGGGGGGTTTTTTGTATTTGTTTTTTTTTTTTACATACAGACAAAACATTGTACTAATTGTTAATTTTGTATTATGTACAACATAAGCAGTACTTGAACAGGAATCTTTCCTTAAGGAAACACACATGTTTAACAATATAGCTGTCTTAAGTTAAAATCAGCAGGAAAAACCTAATATCTATCTATCTATCTATCTATCTATCTATCTATCTATATCTATCATCATCTTTCTGTCTGTCTATCATCTCTCTCTCTCTCTCTCTCTCTCTATATATATATATATATATATATATATGTTACAGCAATGTGCAGTACATGTCTTGTGATATAAAAGATTAGGGGGTAGATTACAAGTGGTGCGCTAACTGTAGCATGTGAGTGATATTGGGTTTTTGTGCACAATTGAATTAGTGCGCGTATTAAAATTTAAAAGTAAATGCAATCGCAAGAGCGCAATAGCATTTTACACTCATTGGGCTAGCACGACTGAAACTCTCACATAAAGGGTAGTAAGGTAAAAAAAAGTTGCACTAAACACAACATAAATACATTGTAAATTACAGTTACACTCATATAAACACTAAGTTATAAGGGTTCTAGGGTACATGGTATATCACAGGGTGTTTGACTGCAAAGGGCTATATTGTATATATACATACATATACATGTCTAAATATGCTAAAATATATATAGTTAACGATTCCCTGTTAACAGTCCAAGGTATTGACCATGTCCCCAGACATAGGAGAGGTGGGGATAGGGAAAGACGTTTGGACCAGAGGGAAGTGTTTGGGATTTCTAATCTTCAAACCAAGCACCCCTTTGGTCTAAATTCAATCATGGATGTTGATATGTTTAATTAAAAATGCTGGGTTTTCTTTTTTCTTTTTCTTTTAAATAGGAAGTCTATATATACTTTATTGTATGACTATAAGTCTTATCCCAGCTTTTTTCATATTCAGACAGTAATATAAGTAATTTCTTGATTCAAATAAGGATACAGGATACATTTATTTTGGTACGCTTTTTTACATATAATATTATTCATTAGACTAAAAACTTATTGTTCCAAGTCTTAAAGAGATATGCCAATGGGATCTCTTTTTGGTAAAGGGTTAACAATGAACAGGTGCCTGTAATTGCCAGATAATTATGCCTTTAAATAGAGCCATTAGGTGGGAACACAAGTTATGCCAGTGAATAAGGGCTGAGACTTGGCCCAAAACATGTTTGGCTGTTTGTTCTAACCTTGTTACAGGCCTGTAACCGTAACTTTGATTTTTACATGTTTTTACATGTTATCCTATGACTTTTTATCAATTTTTCTAAATAAAGTTTTTCGAATTTTTTTTAACAATTTTTCCCAGTTTTTTTTCTGGAGCTGCAGGATTACAGAGTGTCTTTACTATATATATATATATATATATATATATATATATATATATATATATATATATATATATATATGGAACTGAAAGCGAGAAAAGTAGAAGGCGCTGGACTGAGGGGGTGGAAAAGAGATATAGATGTGAATCTAATATCAATCTAGAAGGTGGAATCCCCCGGGAGCAAAAAACCAACCCTATAGCTGCTATCCCTTAGAGGGCAGAAAAGCAATTGTGCTGGCCGAGACAAAGAAGGAATCCCCGGCCAGCCCAGTGCTTATCCCCCTGTGTAAAAATGAGTGTGAAGAGACCGTAATAAGGGATGTGATAGCGCTGGTTGTTAGGAGACAATATAAAAAACACAATTATTATGTGTGACTGAATGCCAAAAATAATACAGAAAGCACAGCAAATAAAACACCATATGAAAAAATAGAATACACTATAAGATTGAGTAGAAAGCTGGATACAAAATGTCCCAAATGCTGGAGCACTTATATGCTGTATATACACAGTTGTGGAATTCGAGACTTTGGATATGGGTGAAATGCAAACTTACAGAAAGGAACCTCAATCATATGAGGTAAGGCAACCGCACATCAGGAAATTACTCTCAGTAGGCTTGGCCCCTTAGGGTATAGGGGAAACTTCCAAACAACGAGCTTGTCTTTTTTCCCTTCTGTTGTCCCAGGTGTAAGTGAAACTTCAGGGAGTTGGAGCCCTTTTTTCCTCGGCCTCTTTTAGTATGGGTCCTCTCAGGATAGTAGTGTAAACGATATATGAAAGAAAGAAATGCCAAAATAGTGTGATATCGTTTAAAAATCAAACATTTTATTCACATATATACACTCTTAAAAATGCCTGCTTACATCAAAAATCCTCACAAATATGAGGTATTTATACAGTGATATGCAGCAGGTGCAGTCCAATATATGCACTGTGTGATATTTACTGCGATGAGATAACCACAGATAGTAGAATGGCCACAGGTAGCCAAAATACAAATATAGCAGCAAGTATCCACAAAATGCTACGATCAGTGGATGGATTAAAAACTCTTATCTATAAAGTATACTGCACCAGAGATTCTGGTTAGTGAGAACAGTCCGTTCATGTAAGGTGAAGTCTAACGCGTTTCAAAGGTTGTAGTAATAACTCCTTCTTCTTCAGAGACTGTTTTGTATTTGAACGGATGGTCCTTTTATTCCCGTTTCATCTCGCGGGATTTTAGAGGTAAGTTCTAAAAGTACTTCTAATTGGACTATACACTCACACCTCCGATGACGATTGTAAAGTTCATCCCAATTCGTCAAGAAGGAGGTGTGTGTTTCTAATCTGTAAGGTGGCGTAAGTTGAGGACACCACTCTTGTTGAAATAAAACGTATTACAATATACAATCCTAATAAATCTATTTTAGTGATGCTAATGACTACAATGTTTAGCAGGTAATACTCAATCGTAACCCGTTTGTCATATGGAGGACAGAAAGAGACCATTTAAGCCCTACGTTACAAAATCAAGACGAATAAATGTTGAAAACAATGTTTTGCGATTATCTTACATCATATCGCAAATGATACACTCTCATGGGGATTAATGTTAAACAGTGCTATATCACAATTACATACTTAATAAAATATAAAACAATTGAGAAACGAAAAACAGACGTCATGTTAGATGGACAGAAGTGATTGGAGATAAAAAGTACTAAAGCGGATTCGAACTCGCGACTAGCAAGTTCAGGGGCAGCGTACTAAACCACTGGGCTACATCTGCCCAATGTGTATAGAGCTAATAGGGATCCCTTGTAATTTGTTTTTACAAATTATTCATTCTTAAAGTACCAATGGCACACATAATCCAGCTCCCTTGTTTATGATCTGGGAAGCGGTTTGACCCTATAAAATAATAGAGGGGGTATATATTTTTTATTTATTTATTTTATATTTTTTATTTTTTATATTTTATTTTTATTATTGTTTGTCTATAGGGGGATGGTTAAAGGTAATGTATTAAAATCAACTTTGCTATAAATATTCTGCTTACTCCTAAAAAATAATTCTTATAAAAAATTATTAAGAATGCTTATACATCAAAAATGAATCTAAAAAATATATAAAATATTTATAGATATTAAATATTAAATATAGTTAAAACATATACTTTAATTAAAACCTATCTAAAAAAAATTCCAACTATGCTTATATTGTAATATTATGTTTCTAAAAAGGCGGCTAGATCTATATCTTTATTCAGACCATTTGGTGTTATTGTGTTCATGGTGTGGATCCAAAAAGTTTCTTTCTTGCGTAGGGCAATAGTTCTATTACCCCCACGTATATGGGTTTTGACGTGTTCAATAATTGTGCCTTTCAGGCATGACGGGTCTTGGTTATGCACATTTTTTTTTTTTTTTTAATTATTTTTTTATTGAAGTTAAGACATATATCATCACAACAAGAACTCGCCTAAAGGCCAAAGTTACAACAAAGAGATTAATACTTAGTCTATACATAGGCATTGTTGAGAAAGCAATAGGCATATATAGCAAGAGAAAATACATTTTGAAATCCGGTTTAGAAGATAGACAGTATCTTGGGCGAGATTAAATAAAACTTCATTTTATAATATATTGTCAGCGTATGGGCTCCACATTCTAGTAGTATTTTATCTAAGACCAAAATATCAGCCTGTGGAGGGTTAACATAAATATCAGCCACTCTTGAGCCGAAGTAAATAGGGGGGTGGGGGATATTCAGCGGGTAAGCACCGCTATACGCATAGGGAGAGGGGTGGGGGGACGGAGCCATATATAAATAGGAACTAATAGGACATAATACAGTATGCTGGGTTAACTTATAGGTAACAAACTGAGCATAAATTTATTTCAGGCTATTATGGGTATTAGAGTTCTCCCCTCCAGGAAAGCGTTTAATACAAAATATAAACCAAGTGTCCCAAGAGGTATATACATGGGACCAGACAATCAAGGTAGTTCAAAGTTTACCATTACGGGGCATTATTCGGGAGTATTTTAGAACTATACTAAATGTATGATGCTTTATAATCATAGGTAAGAGACAACCTTATTGCAATAAATAGAGGTATGTCTAAGCCTGGGAGGCCTAGTCTTCCTGTTATACCTGGGTAATATGACTTGATCTAAATAAATGCTATTAATGTTTACAACCTGTTTAGAGGGTATGCTTACCTCCATGAGTATATAAACTATTGGTGAACTGTAGGTAAGCCTGGTTAAACAAAGCCAAACAATAAAAATTACATACCATAAATCTTACCTAGAACATTTTGCAGTCTCATATAGCATATATTATAAGCAGCACCTACTTCTCATTATTAACTGAGCCCTAACTACTACACATAATTAAGAATGGAGAGAGTTAGTTGAGGCATATTAAGATAACATAGAGTCATGTTAGGTTAGGCTAAAAACATTTAACTAATAAACTTCACTAATCACTATTAGCTATACAGAGAAAGAGATATGCTTAGGCTGAGTGCAGGCATGTCCCTTTAGAGATCACAGCAGACCCCACTGAGGAACGACAGGGCTCTCAACAGGCTGTCACACAACATGGGAAACAGAAGATTAATACAAAGGGCAATGTAACGCTAGGTGACAAAAGTATAATAGTGGACTAGGGAGTTAGGCTGTATAGCATTAAAAAACACAGGGTACTTTATTATTCAAGTAAGTTATATCAACCCATTAAAAAGAAGGGGCAATGGCCTTAAGAGGAAGGACCGTTCTAATTAGCATAAGTTTCATTATAAAGATATAGGGTTAAAGTGTTCCTAAGGGCACAATTGCAACATATGTGTATCAGTATAAGAAGAAGCTTGTATATAACCTGTAGTTCACACAGATAGTCATTCACATTGTCCAAAATTAACTGCTAATCTCTAAGAAGCTCTAATCACAGGAGCTGTACCAGATTGGCTTGGTAGCATATGCAATTGTTGTTGAGCCATATGGGAGATAAAATATAGTGTAGAACCTTAATAGGCTATCTAGGACCTCTTAATAATAATAGCGTCGCCCTGAACAATGGCACACATGTATATAATGTATATAATTGCAGTGCAATGTAAGGTTCCGCTATAAGAACATATGTCTAAAACTACCACATAAATAGTTTCAGCTAGTGCAGTAGAATTAAACTATAACATAGTACAAATGAACAAGGTAGCTTACTGATAGGGAATACAAACTTTTGTGAGCTTTTAAGCTAGAAAGGCATCATTGAGAATAGCCTCACTGTTCTGAAGGCAAATTAAATACAGAATGTATATGGATGTGTAAAAGAGAATATAAATATTAATTAGAAACTTTCATAGCTTATACATATAGTAGAGACTACAATCTGTAACCATATGAGCTAGCAGGAAGAGTATAAATGTGCTCCATGCGAGTGCCACATAAACATAACCATTGAGACACATAGGTAAATAGTAATGAACATATTGTAATACTAAAGCGTTTACTTTATACAGAAGTTAATAATAGTCAGTGATATTGCGTATTCAGAAAGAAATAAACCAAGCCTCCGAATATAGTAATACAGCTAGCATTGATAATAGTAAAGGGTATGGCGTATATGAAGGCCTATAAACAGGACTTCAGAACCAAAATATCAGGGGCTAGAAAGTATGAGGCAGGCAAAAGTATCAAACAATGGACCACTGTAATTAGAATACAACAAATAACTAACGCTCCAAAAGTTGCCCCAAAACAAAAGAAACATGTATTAGAAGAGTTCAAAGCAGTGCAACTCTTAGCGGTCAGCTTGCGAATTGTCAGGGGATCCTCATCTGGTAGAGCCCCTAAGTCTGACCTGTGATACTAGGTATCTCAGCCAATACCCTTTCTCAAGCAAGGGCTTTTACAAATATGGCAGTCAAATGTGCCTGAAGATCTTCGCGGCTGGGAGTCATGGCGCTGGGTAAACAGGTTACTTGAGTCCCGTCTGTGAGAGTTTAGTCGTCCCTCAATGAGAGATCGCTGTGTATCGGCACGGACAGAAATCGGTAGTGGTTCCCATCTCTGCTTAACTTTGGTGAAGCGTCTCATCAAAGTCTCTGTCTGCTCTCCCAAGCTGTCACAGGCAGAATCGGTAAATGCTGTGAGCGGTCGGTGAGTACGCTCTGGCCTCTGCTTATAGGAGCCTGTGATATCGCACTTTGTCTCAGTAGCGTTAGAGCCTGAAGGCAGGTGCCGCCTTAGCAGAGGAAGCGCACCTGGTGTCTGGTAGTGCAGCGCCTTGTTCTGGGGGGTCTCCCCTACGTCCACCGGGCTAGATGTCATGCGGGTCGTGCTGTTAGTTTCCAGTTGTGTCGGGTCATCTCCTTCACAGCCGCCCAAGGTATAGATTAGGTCTCCTCCAGACTGCACCGCCCGGAATCTTGTGGGATAAGGCTGGGCAAGTAGCGGGTCTTCTGTCAGGCCCTCCATGTGGGCCTCATATTGATGTAGGCAGACAGCGCCATCTTGGATTCGTAACTCCGTAAAGACGGATCTCAGATTGCTGAAATGACTGTCAGCCTTGTCTAATAAGCCCGCCAGCAGAGTAATTAGGTGCACAGAGGTGTTCTCTATCTTAGGAATAGTGCAAGGTGGGATAATAGGTTTCCAACTCATATTATAGTAGAGTTTTAACGTTTAGGCTCCAGGAGCCCAGCTAAGATGCGTCTGTTTCCTTCAGCAGTTGGCTCCGCCCCCCGGTTATGCACATTTTTATAATGAAGAGATAGGTTATGGGAAGTTTCTCCTATAGTGATATTAGTCAGATGTTCAGATAATCTTTTCTTATATGGTCTGGTCGTTCTACCGATATATTGTAAATTACAGCTACATTGTAGCATGTATACAACAAAGTCGGTTTTGCAATTACATAAAGACTTAATATCAAACTCTTTTCCATTTTTTGTTGATTTGAATTTCTTTGTTGGTTTGTGTCCATTCATATGATGGATACAAGACTCACAATTTTTTCGATTGCATTTAAAAAAACCCAATGTTTGTTTCCCTAGCCAATTTGAATGGGTCGGTTTGCTATTTTTTAGCAGACTGGGTGCTAGAACTGATTTAAATTTTTTATTTTTCTTATATATTATTTTTGGGTTCTCTTTTGTTATATCTTTTAAGAGAGCATCTTTTTTTAGAATATGCCAGTGTTTATTTAAAATCTTATTTATTTCCTGGGCTCCCTCGTTATAAGTTGTGACTAAGCTACATGTGGAGTAGTCACTTCTTTTCTTTTTTTGATCTGACTCCTTCAGTAAATTCTTTCTGGGGATTTTTCTAGTTTTGTTATCTGCGTTTTGTAGAATCCTGTGGTTATAACCCTTTTTTAAAAACTTATTCTTTAGGCAGTTTGATTCTTTTTCATAATCCTCCATTTTGGAACAGTTACGTCTAATCCTTTGAAACTGTCCAAATGGAATGTTTTCTATCCATTTAGGATTATGTCCACTGCTAGCATGTAAGTAAGCGTTACTGTCGGTGTCTTTTTTGTATAGCCTTGACAGAATTTTGTTATCTTCATGATAAAACACAAGATCTAAAAATTCTATTTCATTTGTATAAATTTTTTTGGTAAAATTTAAATTTAAAGTATTATCATTTATAAATGTAATAAAATCCTCTAAAATTTCATTTGTACCCGACCAGATTAAAATAATGTCATCTATAAATCTGCCCCAATAGACAATAAAAGGAAGGAAGGGGTTGTTTTCCCATATTTGAATTTCTTCCCATGCCCCCATATATAGGTTCGCAAAGCTGGGGGCGAAGCGGGTGCCCATGGCCGTACCACTTATTTGCAAATAAAATTGATCTTCAAACATAAAATAATTTTTTTCTAAAATGAATTTGATTGAATTTGTTAAAAATTTCTGTTTTTCTAAATCGATGTCTGTTACTTTGTTAAACCAAAATTTAATCGCCTCGATACCTTTAAGATGAGGGATACTTGTATACAAAGCACTTACGTCTAAAGTGACCCAAAGATAATTAGGGTCCCAAATTATTTCTGTTATTTTGTTTATAGTGTCTATTGAGTCTTTTAAATAAGACCTGAGATGTGGAACAATTGGTTGTAGAAAAGTATCCACAAATTCCGACAATTTGGATGTTAAACAATTAATCCCTGATACTATGGGCCGCCCAGGTGGATTTTCTTTATCTTTATGCACTTTGGGTAAGTGATAAAAGATAGCTATAGTCGGATTCTCATTTCTTAAAAACTGAAATTCATTCTCATTTATACAATTTTTGTTTTTGGCCAGACCTAATAATTCTTGGTATTCATTCTGGAAGGTTTTTGTCGGGTCCCCCTTAATTTTTGTGTAAGTAACTATGTCTTCTAATAGACGTAATGCTTCCTTAATATAGTCTGTTTTTTCCTGTATGACTAGGCCCCCTCCCTTGTCTGCTTCCCTGAAGATTGATACATCTTCTTGTAAATTTTTTAGGATTGATTTTTCTCTTATGTTTAAATTATCTTTCTTAATTTTATATGTATTACAAAATTTCTCCAAGTCCTCTTTAACCAGATTATAAAAAACTGGTATATAATTCCCTTTCGATTGGACCGGGAAATAAATTGAGGGAGGTTTAAATGTGGTATGTTTTGCGTATGATAGAGTTACTTTTTCATTATCATTGGTTTCCCCTTCCATATTTAGTTCTTGGAGGATAATTAGGGCTTCTAGATCTGCATCTGACAGTAGTTGTGTGTTGAGATCATTAATATTGTTTTGAACATCTTTTTTTTGTTTTTCAAAGTGACGTTTTAACGTTAACTTTCTGATGTATTTGTTCAAATCAATAAAGAGTTCAAAAGGATTTGGTCCTTTGGTAGGGGCAAACGATAAACCCTTATCTAAAACACTGATTTCTTCACTTGAGAAATTTCTTTTAGAGAGATTAAAAAATTTTGTATTCAATTCACTAATCTCGTTTACAACTTCGTTTAGATGTTGCGGTCTAATGATCTGATTCTTTGCCTTCCCTTTTCCCTTTCCTCCTCTACATCCTCTCGCCCTCTTTTTGTTTTTCTGGTTTCTCTCAGGTTCCAATCTGGAAGTGGAGCCACTTGTTTCTGAATAATGTTGGGGTTCCCTATTTGGGTTTTTCTCTGGGGTGGCACTAAAAAATTTATATTGTTATCCCCACTATTATAACTATTTCTAGTCTGAATAGGAGTCCCGCTATTTCTATGTATCTGTGCTTTCGGGTTATTTCCTATATTGCGGTTAGCCCCATATGGTCTCATTCCATTTTGATTATGATAGGATTGTGTATTCCTATAGTGTAATTTCCTGATGTGCGGTTGCCTTACCTCATATGATTGAGGTTCCTTTCTGTAAGTTTGCATTTCACCCATATCCAAAGTCTCGAATTCCACAACTGTGTATATACAGCATATGTGCTCCAGCATTTGGGACATTTTGTATCCAGCTTTCTACTCAATCTTATAGTGTATTCTATTTTTTCATATGGTGTTTTATTTGCTGTGCTTTCTGTATTATTTTTGGCATTCAGTCACACATAATAATTGTGTTTTTTATATTGTCTCCTAACAACCAGCGCTATCACATCCCTTATTACGGTCTCTTCACACTCATATATATATATATATATATATATATATATATATATGTATGTGTGTGTGTGTACATATGCTGACCAGGTACAACATTTAAACCACTGACAGATTAAGTAAATAATATTGATTATATTGTCACAGTGGCACATCTCAAGGGGGGGGGGGGGGTATATTAGGCAGCAAGTGAACAGTCAGTTATTGAATTTCATGTGTTGGAAGCAGGAAAAATGGTCAAGTGAAAAGATCTGAGGGACTTTGACAAGGGCCAAATAGTGATTGCTAGACGACTGGGTCAGAGCAACTCCAAAACTGCAAGTCCTGTGGGGTGTTCCGGGTATGCAGTGGCTAGTACCTACCAAAAGTTGTGTAAGGAAGGACAACTGGTGAATTGGCATCTGGGTCATTGGCGCCCAAGGCTCATTGATGCACATGGGGAGCGAAGGCTAGCCCGTCTGGTCTGATCACACAGAAGAGCTACTGTAGCTGAAAAAATGAATGTTGGCATGATAGAAAGCAGTCAGAACACACAGTGCATAACAGTTTGCTGTGTATGGGGCTGCAGACTGGTCATAGTGCCCATAATGACCCCTGTCCACTGCCAGAAGTGCTTTCAATTGTGACATGAGCATCAGAACTGGACCATAGAGCAATGGAAGAAGGTTGATAATCATGTTTTCTTTTAGATGGATGGCTGGGTTCATGTGCATCATTTCATGTGCATCGTTTACCTGGGGAAGAAATGGCAGCAGGATGCTCTATAGGAGGGGAAGGCAGGCCGGCGGAGACAGTGTTATGATCTGGGCAATGTTCTGCTGGGGAACCTAGAGTCCTGGCATTCATGTGAGTCTTACTTTGACACATACCACCTACCTAGAGATTGTTGCAGACCATGTACACACCTTCATGGCAATGGTGTTTGTAAAGATCTCCTGTTATAGAATGCACAGAACTCATTAAGGCACCATTGTTCAACTTCAAGAACTTTTAATTAACTGAAGATAACACACCCATTTCACTGTTATACCTCATGCTTGTCCCTAGTGTTAGAATATATGAACTGCAGCAAATATAAACAGCAACAACTGGAACAAACTATTATGATATATACAGTACATCTCCCTTCTTAAAAATAAATAAAAAATAAAACAATATATATTGGATATAAAGGAATATAAATGTAAAAAACAAAACAAAAAAAAAACAAGCACAAAAACAAACAAACAAAGCACACAGTTATGTAGTGTCATAGTCTTCCCAATACTTTGGCTTGATTCTCCGTCCATATCTTGAGAATCTACTGGGTGGTTCAACTTGTGCTGTTTCTGTTGTGCTAGGAAGAATCACATTGGAGCTGTGATCAGAGAGTTGTGCGGTTGGTGTTGTACTCAGTAATTGTCCCTCCTGTATGTCCACATGTGAAGCATCAGTTGAGCTTAGAGTCTCATTTATATCACTATGTGACATCCTTGGTGGTACATGAAGCACTGCATCTGGAATATTTGTAACTCCTGTATTCGTACCTCTGTTATGACGCAGATGTACTCTGTTGCGCCGATAATCTTTGCCATTCTCTGTGCGGACAATGTATGAGCGTGGTGCACTTGTTACTTTGGTTACCACTGCAGGTTTCCACCTTCCTTCTAAATTTTGCATCCTTACCCTATCGCCAAGCTCACAAGGTTTTAGAAATTTAGACCCACGATCATAGTACTGTTTCTGCCTGTTTTTTAATGTTTCCACTCGCTGTTTAACCATTGCAGGATTCTGTACTTTGGAGGCAAGTTGTGTAGGTGTTGAAGGCAAAACTGATTTCAAACGTCTACTCATTAGTAATTGTGAAGGTGATGCAATTCCATCTATTGGGGTGTTACGGTAGTTTAGAATACACAGGTATGGATCTTGATTAGTTTAGGCTGCTTTTTCCAAAATGTTCTTTGCAATTTGTACATATTTTTCAGCTAAGCCATTTGACTGTGGGTAATGTGGGCTGGACAATGTGTGTTTGAAACCCCATTCTTTTGCAAAGTTTGCAAATTCTATTGAGGAGTAATGAGGACCATTATCTGATATTAACTCATCACATATGCCATGTCTTGCCAAGACAGATTTAATGACATTTATTACTGCACTAGACTTAGTGTCTCTTAGTTGAACTATTTCAAAGTAACGACTGTAGTAGTCTACCATTATAAGATAGTTGTTATGGTTCCATGTAAATAGGTCTGATGCAATTCTTTGCCAAGCTCTCTCTGGCTGTACTCTTGTTACCATTGGCTCCTTTTGGTTTGCTCTTTGATTTTCTTGACATGTTGCACAACTATTGACCATGTCTTCTATCTGTGAATTCATTCCAGGCCAATATAAGAGATCCCTAGCACGTCTTTTACACAAGGCTATTCCAAAGTGCCCTATATGCAGTTTTCTTATTATTTCTTTCCTGAGCTCCAGGGGAACCACAATTCTCTCCCCTTTAAATACAATCCCATCAATTATTGACAGTTCTTTTCTTACATTCCAGTAAGGTTTTAAGTCAACATTCACTTTGGCTTTTGAGTTTGGCCATCCTTCCTGTATTATTGTAATCAAATTGGCCATAGTTGCATCCCTTTCTGTTGCTAGCTGTATTTCTTTAAGTTTCTCATGAGTAGCAGGTAATTGTGAAAGTACAGAGTGCACATGCTCTTCCAAGTCCCTTTCCTCTCTTTCGTCTTGACCAGGCTTAAATGTCCTTGAAAGCATATCAGCTACTGGAATTCTATTGCCAGGTGCATATACTACATGCATATCATATTTTTGTATTCTTAGGATCATTCTTTGCAGCCTTGGTGGAGCGGACACAAGTGGTTTTTCCATGATGCTCATAAGTGGTTTATGATCAGTCTCAACTGTGATTTTCTGCCCATAGATGTATTGATGAAGCTTTTCACAACCAATTACAATGGCCAGCATTTCTTTATCTATTTGGGCATAGTTGTTTTGCGTAGGAGTCATTGATCTGGAAGCATATGCAACAGGCCTGCCTTCCTGCATTAGGACTGCTCCTAAACCGAACTGAGAGGCATCAACCTGTATTGTTACCTCCTTCTTGGGGTCAAAATATTGTAATCCAGTTTCCGAGGAACGCACAATAAGACCTTTGACATCTTCAAAAACATTATTTATTGAGTCATTCCAGCTCCATAGTGCATCCTTTTGGAGTAGTTCTCTTAGTGGAGCTGTAGCTTCTGCTAGTCCAGGAACAAACCTTGACAGATAATTAAACATACCCAGAATGGTTTCTAATTCCTTCTTAGAGGTAGGAGGATCCAGATGTTGTATTGCTGCTATTTTCTCTGGGTCTGCTTTTAGCCCATCTTGTGACAGAATATGACCAAAATATTTAACTTGGGTAACACCGATTTGCATTTTACCTGGGTTTAACTTCATGTTTCTCTCTCGACACCGTTCCAATAGTGCACACAGATTTTGATCATGTTCTTTCCGTGTAGATCCATATACCAGAAGATCATCTATGATTACATCTACACCATGAAGGCCTTCAATGGTTTCATGTGCTTTTTTCTGAAATATTTCTTGTGCTGAGGCAATACCAAAGGGAACTCTAGTAAAGCGCCATCTTCCAAATGGTGAATTAAAAGTGGTGAGCCTGCTGCTCTGTTCATCTAATTTGAGCTGCCAATATCCTGACTGAGCATCTAATACACTGAAGAATTTTGCATGTGCTAACTTGTGTGTGATGTCATCTAGAGTTGGTAAACTGTAGTGTTCTCGCATGATTTCTCTGTTTAAATCTCTTGGATCAATGCATATTCTTAAAGCACCTGAGTTTTTCTTTTCTACTGCAACCATTGAACTCACCCACTCAGTGGGCTCATCTACTTTTTTCAGCACTCCTAAATTTACCATGCGATCCAGTTCCTCTTTGAGTTTGTCTTTTATGGCAATTGGAATCCTTCTTGGTGAATGAATTACTGGATGTGCATCTGGTTTTAGTTTAATGCTGCATTCACCAGGCAAACAACCTAGCCCTTGAAACACATCTGAAAATAGTTCCTCAACATGTTGCTTAGATAAACCTTTGTTATACTGATCAACAGTCATGACTATTTGTATAAGATTTAGCTGTTTGCAGGCACTTAACCCTAAAACAGGCTTTGCTGGGGTGTCTATAACATAAAATTCCAAATTAAGTTTTTTTGTTTTGTAACATGCATTGATATGAGCACTTTCCCAGTACATGCAGCCGGTGTCCTCCATAACCAACAAGTTTTGACAGACCAGACTTTTCAAGCTCACATATGTTTGCCAGCTTGTCATAATATGTGCTAGCAGGAATGCAATTTACTTGTGCACCTGTATCAATCTTAAATTTAATTGGTATGTTTTGTGTGCTCACAAGAATCTCAACATATACTTCATCTTGTTCTACATTTGTTTTATCCACCATAGCTAGATAAATTGTACTTTGATCAATGTCACTATCAGTTTCATTTTCATCTTGCTCCACTTGATTCACTGACTTCCTATACTTTATAGTTTTGTTTCTGCACACCCTGGCAAAATGGTTGTTTTTCTGACATTTGTAGCATATTTTTCCCTGTGCTGGACACTGTGTATTCTTAGTGTGTTTTGTACCACATTTAGTACAGCTTCTGTAAAGAGTTTGCTCTGCACAATCCTGCAGGTTATTTGCTTTTCTGCTATGAATCAGATTACTTTCACTTTTCCTTTGCACCATGTGTAAGACTTCTGTGTCACTATGAATTAACTGCATGAGAGTTCTAGATGTTTCATATGCTTTAGCTATTTTTACAGCAGAGTTTATGGTTAGATCCTCTTCTAGCAGTAATTTTTCCTGTACTTCTCTAGAATTTGATCCCATCACAATTCTATCTTTTATCATATCATCACAGTCCTGAAAGGCACAGTCTTTAGCTATGAGATGTAGCTGTGTGACCCACTCATCTATAGATTCTGTTTTACCCTGATGTCTTTCATAAAACACTTTTCTCTGTATAGTTATGTTTTTCTTAGGATTACAGTATGCCTCAAATTTCTCACATAACACATTGGGATCCTTTTTACCTTCAGCAGATATAGCTCCATTTGCACTCCATGATCTGCAAATATCTCTGCCTTTCTCTCCAATGCAAATGAGAAACTGTGCAGCCTTCTGCTCCTGTGTCCACTTGTCAGCATCAGGGCCAGCAAATAATAATTCCATGAGCTCTCTCCATCTTGTCCAGTGCTCAGATACATTGCCTTTATCAAAGTCCATAGGAGGCACTTGTTGTCTGCTTGCAGCCATGACAATCAAACTGAAATAAATCTGTTTACTTCTGACACCATGTAAAGATCTCCTGTTATAGAATGCACAGAACTCATTAAGGCACCATTGTTCAACTTCAAGAACTTTTTATTAACTGAAGATAACACACCCATTTCACTGTTATACCTCATGCTTGTTCCTAGTGTTAGAATATATGAACTGCAGCAAATATAAACAGCAACAACTGGAACAAACCATTATGATATATACATTACAGTGTTCCCTGATGGCAGTGGCCTCTTTCAGCAGGATAATACACCCTGCCACACTGCGAAAAATGTTCAGGAATGGTTTGAGGAACATGACAAAGAGTTCAAGGTGTTGCCTTGGCCTCCAAATTCCCCAGATCTCAATCCGATTGAGCATCGGTGGAATGTGCTGGAACAAGAAACACAATCCAAAATGGGCTGCTAATGTCTTGGTGCCAGATACCACAGGACACGTTCAAAGGTCTTGTGGAGTCCATGCCTCGATTCATCAGAGCTGTTTTGGCAGAACAAGGGGGACCTACACAATATTAGGCAATTGGTTTTAATGTTGTGGCTGATCAGTATATGTATTTATGTTTTTTACTGTATATACAGTATATACTATACATATTTCACATTCCACTGTTCTTCACATATAATGTAATTTTTATTGTAAATACATATTTCTATATATATCAGTATATCTATTCCTATAGATATATAGATATCTATTTTATATTATCATTATCACACACACACATATATAAAATATATAAAAAAAATTCTATGTGAAGAACATTGGAATGTAAAATATACCTTGTTATTAAAAAATCAACCCCTTAAGGACCAAGGATGTCCTACAAAAACTGTCAATGACCATGGATGTACCCTGTACGTCATCAGGGGTTTGAAGCGCTGGAAGCCGATTTTAGAGTATTGCAGTGATGCCTCGATATTGAGGCATCCTGCAATATCCTTTTTTAATCTACCGTTAAACAAGATGTGATGGGAGAGGAGGGTGGGAGAGGAAGGTCGGAGAGGGAGGGGTAATACATTTCGGAAAAGGGATCTGGGAGGGGGTAGGGTATTGAGGGGGGCAGCTACACTACAGAAAAAGTGTGATTAAGATAAAAAAAGGGCAAATTTTATTGCAAAAAGAGTACTGGCAGACAACTGCCAGTACCCAAAATGGCAGCAAATAGTGAGAGGGAGGAGGGTTAGAGAGCTGTTTGGGGGGCTCAGGGAGCTTGGGTGGTAAGGGGAGATCCTACACTGCAGAAAATATATAATTAAAAAAAAAAACTTTCTACCAGTACTAAAGATGGCGGTGACAATAGTGAGGCGGGGGAGGGAAAAAAGCTGTTTGAGAGGGGTCAAGGAGGGATCAGGGGTGTAATGTGTCAGGTGGGAGGCTGATCTCTACACTAAAGCTCAAATTAACCCTTCAAGCTCCCTACAAGCTACCTAATTAACCCCTTCACTGCTGGGCATAATACAAGTGTGGTGCGCAGCTGCATTTAGATGCCTTCTAATTACCAAAAAGCAATGCCAAAGCCATATATGTCTGCTATTTCTGCACAAAGGGGATCCCAAAGAAGCATTTACAACCATTTGTACCATAATTGCACAAGCTGTTTGTAAATAATTTCAGTGAGAAACTTAAAGTTTGTGAAAAAGTGAATATATATACAGTATATACAGTATCTCACAAAAATGAGTACACCCCTCACATTTTTGTAAATATTTTATTATATCTTTTCATGTGACAACACTGAATAAATGACACTTTGCTACAATGTAAAGTAGTGAGTGTACAACCTGTATAACAGTGTAAATTTGCTGTCCCCTCAAAATAACTCAACACACAGCTATTAATGTCTAAACCGCAACAAAAGTGAGTACACCCCTAAGTGGAAATGTCCAAATTGGGCCCAATTAGCCATTTTCCCTCCCCGGTGTCATGTGGCTCATTAGTGTTACAAGGTCTCAGGTGTGAATGGGGAGCAGATGTGTTAAATCTGGTGTTATCGCTCTCACACTCTCTCATACTGGTAACTGGAAGTTTAACATGACACCTCATGGCAAAGAATTCTCTGAGTTTCTGAAAAAAAGAATTATTGCTCTACATAAAGATGGCCTAGGCTATAAAAAGATTGCCAAGACCCTAAAACTGAGCTGCTGCACAGTGGTCAAGACCATACAATGGTTTCACAGGACAGGTTCCACTCAGAACAGGCCTTGCCATGGTGAACAAAAGAAGTGCACTTGCTCAGCATTATATCCAGAGGTTGTCTTTGGAAAATAGACATATGAGTGCTGCCTGCATTGCTGCAGAGGTTGAAGGGGTGGGGGTCAGCCTGTCAGTGCTCAGACCATACGCCGCACACTGCATCAAATTGGTCTGCATGGCTGTCATCCCAGAAGGAAGCCTCTTCTAAAGATGATGCACAAGAATGCCCGCAAATAGTTTGCTGAAGACAAGCAGACTAACAACATGGATTACTGGAACCATGTCCTGTGGTCCGATGAGACCAAGATAAACTTAATTGGTTAAGTTGGTGTCAAGTGTGTGTGGTGGCAACCAGGTGAGGAGCACAAAGACAAGTGTGTCTTGCCTATAGTCAAGCATATAGTGGTGTGAGTGTCAAGGTCTGGGCCTGCATGAGTGCTGCTGGCACTGGGGAGCTACAGTTCATTGAGGGAACCATGAATGTCAACATGCACTGTGACACACTGAAGCAGAGCATGATCCCCTCCCTTTGGAGACTGGGCCGCAGGGCAATATTCCAACATGATAACACCTCCAAGATGACCACTGCCTTGCTAAAGAAGCTGAGGGTAAAGGTGATGGACTGGCCAAGCATGTCTCCAGACCTAAACCCTATTGAGCATCTGTGGGGCATCCTCAAACGGAAGGTGGGGGGGGGGGAGCGCAAGGTCTCTAACGTCCACCAGCTCCGTGATGTCATCATGGAGGAGTGAAAGAGGACTCCAGTGGCAACCTGTGAAGCTCTGGTGAACTCCATGCCCAAGAGGGTTAAGGCAGTGCTGGAAAATATTGGTGGCCACACAAAATATTGACACTTTGGGCCCAATTTGGACATTTCCACTTAGGGGTGTACTCACTTTTGTTGCCAACAGTTTAGACATTAAGGGGACAGCAAATTTACACTGTTATACAGACTGTACACTCACTACTTTACATTGTAGCAAAGTGTTATTTCTTTAGTGTTGTCACATGAAAAGATATAATAAAATATTTACAAAAATTTGAGGGGTGTACTCACTTTTGTGAGATACTGTATATATATATATATATATATATATATATATGATAATGTTATATGTAAAATAGATGCCTATACCTATATATCTATAGGAATATATATATATATATATATAAATACATATTTACAATAAAAAATGTAATTGTTCTGTATGTGAAGAACATTGGAATGTAGAATTTAACCAATGCAAGCTAAATTGCGCGCCACTTGCAATCTGGTCCTATGTTAGGATTTATGCACGTTAATATCTTTATCTGCTGCTTGGAATTAGGCAAGTTCCATGTTTTTTAACTTTAAGAATATTGTATTAATTTACAGTGAACATTGTTTTTGTTAATAGGAGGAAAAATATGTCATTGTATTTATTATGTCATAAAGGATAATTTATTTTGAAGTTTGTTATTTTCCTGGCCAATGATGAAAATCCTACCCATTGCCCATGTTAATCTTTCAATATTTTCTTTAGATTATTTATATACCTGAGAGACACTGTCCTCTTTATATTTGCTGGGACATAATCAGCTATTGTATACTCATATGGTGGATCTGGTTACCATGTCCACATTACATTTTATTATTTATTGCCATAAGAAAACATTTTATTCAATTTGTGTGATTTTTTTGGGCTTCTTATTTAGCGGCATTGCAATCCAACAAGTGTGACTTTTTGAACTACTAAAGCTGCATGATTATTGGACCATATAGACTATATTGAATCCTATTCTAAACTCATGGTTTCCTATAGTTTCTACAGTCACTCAAATACTTTAACTGTCTTCATTGGTTTCTATGGTTACTGGCTATTTTTATTTAACAGTTGGTCTTTTTTTATAAAGTATCACAGATAATTGTTGAATTGAGTAAACATAATAGGCCCCATTTATCAAAGCTTCAACTTTTAGAATCTCAGCAATTTCAGTGCTTCTGCTGGACCTCGCTGTAGCGATTACACATTCAACTTTGAAACTTCTAAAAAATAAAGCTTAATACACTTGAGTGGTTGGTAACTTTGAAGGATTGATGGCGCAAATAATGCAATTATCACTTGTTGAACAGAAAAAAAACATACAATATGAATCACACGATTAATTTCTTTTCTACTTTTACTCAGCTCCGCCTTTTTCAACACAGTTCTTTCTCTTAGTCACAATAAATTATTTTCATACTTTTATCCAGAGGCGTAACTAGAAACCACAGGGCCCAGGTGCAAGAATCTAAGAAGGGGCCCCCCCCCCACCGCCCCTCCCCCTCCAAAAAAAGGTGAATTTAATACATATCATTTATTATTTTTTATTTTTTACATTTAACACAGAAAAAAAAATGTGAATCAGATTACATGTCTGCCCACAGTCTGTGAGATGGTCTGACCCCCTATTACTGTATATAGTGACACTATTTAACCCCCCAGTACTGTATATAGTAAGTTAGTGACACAGTCTGTAATCTGACGGTGAGATGGCTGGCCTGACCCTACCCGACCAGTACTTTATAAAGTGACCACAGTAGTCAGTGACATGGTCCACCCCCCCCATACTGTATATAGTGGTACTGTATAGTGACACTGTTTACCCCCTGCTCCCCCATGCTGTAGTAACAAGGTCTTTAATTTGCTGGTTCCACAAACATATACAAACACACATACATGCATAAATACACACACAGTCACATACACACACACACACAAACACCATACACACACACATAAACACCAATGGGTGAAACAGAAACACCAACCCCTGTAGTCATGTCACACTCACATGATATACAAATAAATGATAATAATAATAATAATAATAATAATAATAATAATAATAATAATCAGTGCAGGCAGTGCTAGGTTAACGTTTTTTATAAAAAATAAAACATAAATTATAATTTTTTTTTTTTAAGATGGGCCCCCACCCTCAGGGGCCCAGTCGCACCTGCGACCTCTGCACCCCCTGTAGTTTCGCCCCTGCTTTTATCAAAGGTCATAATATGTCAGGACACTCTCAGGTTTCTCTGAGTTGCACCTATTCTTACCTTCCTGCCACTCAGCCTCTGTTGACCCAGCCCACTTCCTTTACTTAAGGCTCATGCAGACAATCACAGGTGCTTAGTTAATTTGTTTGTTCTTAGCAAGCTACTGAGCTCCAATGGATTCTCTGCCTTCCTTGATTTCTAAGGATATCTTAACCAGCGGATTCCTTTTCTACAATACCTGCATAAGTTGCTCTTATCAAAGCTTTGTGCTGTTACCATCTAATCGCAAGTATTTAAGATTTATGTGCTAAAAAAAAGCTGTAATTGGATTTACTACAGACATCCTTTGTTTAAACTTGGGATCTGTAAGCTTTGTGTTATTACCATCTACTCTCAAGTATTTTGTCATTATCTGCTATGAATAATTTCCATTGGATTTCATACTGACTTTCTTCGCATATGTTGCTGGTTCTAAAGACTCTTTGTTTTTCTAACAATTGCAATAATATTGTCTCATCCGCTAAACAAACTGTTTCATTATATCATGCTTGCTAACCAAAGTTGTTTATTCAAGTCCTCTAACTCATAACCAAGTTTGTGCTAGTATTTGTATAACTTCTGAGAGTATTTCCATGTTTCTGACAACTTACCTCCTATTGCTCAAGATTGCATTACAGACATTTTCCATACATACTACTCATATTCTACAAGATGTCTGTAACAGAGTTTTTAGCCACTCCCCTATCTTACCTGTCAGTAAAACTGAATTACTAATTGTACGTTATCCTCATGTTGGATTCAAAACACGGATCCTCTACGTACCGTATCAGATCTGAGCTGGGGACTAAGCACTTACTCTAATTTATTATATTGTGATGACAAGTGTATACTTGTTTGTTTCCTTGCTCTTATTTTCGAACAACTTCACTTAACGCATATTACAGATCTTATATACAAATATAATAATTGATCTAGTGCCAAGTGATACATATATTTATATTCCTACGATCTACAGTTGAGATCTTAAAGAGATACCAGATCTAAATTAAGTGGGCTTAACATAATGAATATATGTATAAATGTACTCTCTGAATGCCTAATGTTAACCACTGCACTTGTGCACTTTTATAAAAAGTTTTTTATCATTAAATATATATGTTTTTTAAAGAGATACAAACCTGAGTGCCTTTTTTGAACTGCTACCATCATCCTTGCCTTACTACTCTGTCTGGAGGGAGCTGCTAGTCGGGACTCAGTGAGCTGGAGCCCAGAGAGTCTCCAGACTGCCCCAAAAGTTCAACAAAGTAGCAGCACCACTTGGTCAAATATCCAAAATGTTTATTGGGACATCACATAAACAATCAGCACAATGTTTTGGTCCAACTGACCTTAATCATGTTACATAAACATATGCCTTAAACCACTCTATTTAAAGCCCAAATGGGCGGAGCTTAGTGTCCGTAATTGTTTCACAGACATACCTTTTTGCAATATGTAGGACTCCATCTAGTGGTTATAAGGATAGTCATATATACATAAGATAAACCTAAAAAACAGTACTAAATCACCATCCTATAAAGTTAACAATACTTATCAATATATACATCCATATTAAAAAAACAGCAACCCCTCACATTACTATACATTAGTATTTGCACTATAAATCCTATTTCTATCAGTATCTACTCTCAGATATTTCCTTATAGTGTAATGTTCCAATCTCTTTCCCTATTCATACTATTTGTGATCAGGGACTGTAAAGTATAGAATGTCTCTCTACTCTTGAGGATTTTATGCCTATCACCTTCTCTCCTTGGTCTTTGTATCTGCTCTATAACCTGAAATCTTAATTGGGATATGTCCTGCTTGTAAAAAATGGTTAGACACTGGGGCTTCATTGTTCTTACAGCGAATATTTTATTTGTGTTAATTTATTCTGTCTCTTATCCTACGTGTGGACTCTCCAACATAGATCTTAGAACAGGGACATTTGATAAGATAAATCACATAATCCGTGTTACAAGTATAGACTGCCCCCTACAGCACACCAGAGCACTGCTACACTGTGTGAGTACCTTGTGATTCTATACCACTTGATTTTCACTGCATTATTGATGTGCACATGAAGCGCCCTCTGTTTTGTATACATAGGATTTCTTACACCCTTTTATAAATTGGTGGAGAGGAGCAGCATCTATCCTGTGCATATCTTGACAAGGAAAAGAAAGGAGCCCATTGTGGCACAAAGATTTTGAATTAAGGTTCATCTTTTTTTGACATATCCTATGTGGAAACTGTGGGACTAATATATCTGAGATAAGTTTTATGCCCACCTCTCTTTTGTGTTTTTGCTTTTTGGGCACACGTTATATTGAAATAGTGTGATCTATATAATTACTCACTAGTTGTGTGGGATCCATATATTCACATATTAGTTTGGTTATTCCATTATCATTAATTTCCACCATTACACATTTCTAGTGCCCCCTAGGGGAACTCTGATTCCTAATTTGTTAATTATAGTAAGTTTGCAGTTGAAGCTTTGATAAATGGGGCCCATTGTCTCCAGTAAACAGACAATTTGAAGTGCCTACAAATTGACTATTCAACATAATAGTATATATTTCCTTTTCATACACTCTTACTTGGCATAAATTATTTTAACATTTCAATGATTTTTGTTTAGGTTTTGTCATTACTTCCCCTATTTGAATTTAACTTACACTTTTGTTTCTATTTTACCACTTTGTGCAGCTTTCATAGTGACGCTTCATTTAAAGGGATAGTCTAGTCAAAATTAAACTTTCATGACTCAGAGCATGCAATTTTAAGCAGCTTTCTAATTTACTCCTATTATCAAATGTTCTTTGTTCTCTTGGTATCTTTATTTGAATGTAAGCTTAGGAGCTGGCCCATTTTTGTTTCAGCACCTGGGTAGCGCTTGCTGATTGGTGGCTACATTTAGGCACCATTCAGAAAGTGCTACCCAGGTTCTGAACCAAAAATGGGCTGGCTCCTATGCTTACATTCCTGCTTTTTCAAATAAAGATTCCAAGAGAATGACGAAAATTTGATAATAGGAGTAAATTAGAAAGTTGCTTAATATTGCCGGCTCTATCTGAATCTTTAAAGTTTAATTTTGACTAGACTATCCCTTTAAGGAAGTTAAAGGTCATATTTCTTAAAATTAATTATTTTATTATATTTATATGAGAAAACTTGTCCTTATTATGGTTTTATGTGTAAATAATGGAAATTATTCAGTAGCCTTTTTGTTTTTTATGTGCTGTTAAAATCTATTTTGCAATATTATTGTGTCATTGCATTTAATTCTACTGCATTTGTTATTATTAAATGTTTGCTATTGCATTTATGTTTATTATGATTGCCAAAATTTTATTTATTACTATATTATTGTATCTTTCCTACAGTTTTTCCCATGCACTCTTTATTTACCACCCTCCTCTACTCCAATAAATGTTTTTAAAAAAAATTATTGTAAAAAAAATATATTTAATAATGTTTGAATGTTATTTTGTTGGCATGAATTCCAATGTTTGTCTGATTTGAGATCTACAAACACGTATTGATGCTTGTAAATATTATATGCACACAGGGCAGAAGATGCCTTGAAAGAAAAATAGTTTGAAATTTAATTTATTGGCCCATAATAAAGTCACAGCAACAGTTGTGCCTGGAAGGTCACTGAAGTCAATGCTTTATGCATAGCAGTCATTTTGATAGATCAATTGATAATGATTTGCAAGACAGGTATATTGCAACTTATTTATTTCACCTATCTGCATATTTAAAATTTTAAAGTGCATTCAATATTGAAATACAATGTGCACATATTAATGAATACTGAAAATATCCAATAGCATAAAAGAAGTGTTATATACTACAAAGTAATTTGTTTAATAAATTACACAATATGGCAACTGAAAATGTGACATTTTAGCAATGCTTTAATTTTTAAATGCGCTTGCACGTAAAATAGACTATCAGTAGCTGTGTTTTTCATATTTTGTTTAATATAAATGTTGGAGACGTATTTGTTTATAATGATAAGGTTACTAGAGAACATGGCTCCTGCATTTCCTGGTATGTGAAAACTGTTGTTAATTGAATCTTAGGAAGTGATGGTTTTGGATAATGTGAATGCTTGTGATCTGCTGATTTATTTTCTTTCCTATTAGATAATGCAATATTGGTCAATATGATTGCACATAATGTCACATTGTACATGTATATTTGCGTTCAGTAAATGAATGTACTCATTGCATTGTTGATAATGTAGTCTTAATGGTTATGGGTTTTGATTTATCATTCATAATATATTTTGTGTAACATAACTGTATACTGATTAGTGCTTAATTCACTAAGATGGACTAATTTAAAATAAGATGTATTGGTCAATATTTTTTAAATACATTTTTGAACAGCTTGTATTAACACTTAAACATACAAACAAAAATTACATTTTTGCAGACATAATCCTCATATAAAAATGTGAATAGATTAAGTATTTATGGGGTATATGCTACTAATACCACTTGGAAAAAAAATCTATTCTTTTTTTTTATAGTTTTGTAAAAAAGCAATAAATAGTAACTGTAACCATATCGTTATCACACTGCTCATAACAGTGTTTTTCTTAATAGATAAATAAAGCAGGGTCATTATATGATGAGACAGTATGACTACTTTGTGTTTTTTTTATTTGACAGCAGAATAAATTAAGTACCATTACATAACGCTACTATTCACTGTCACATTAAACAGCAATAAATATTAATTTAGCAATGTGTGGATGGTAGAATATAATAATTGCCCTAATTACTTTGCTTCATTATTACTTGAATGCGAACTCTGTGTATGTGCCGTATATAATTTGTTATAAATACAAATAAATGTTGTTTATTTATAGAATACAAACAACACAAGTAGTTTCCAACTGTTGTCAATTAGATCCTAATAAAGATAAGGATATTTTTATTTGAGCATACAGTATGTAATACAAGTCAAGTTTATCAGGTTCAGCAACTGGGTTCACTAAGAAAAAGAGGAAAAAAGTTGTCCCAATCTCCCATAAAAATACAATTTCAGAATAGAATTTAGTAACTGAGGATAGATACATGAGTGACCACATTTTTTTCTCTCCAGGGGATGTGGGAAGGGGCAAAAAAATAAATTTACCCAAGCCCAGTTATATCAATGACAATTTGTGCAGCAGGAAAGAGCTGCTTAATGTACAAATCAGCTGTACATAATTTTAAATATGATTAATAGTTGACATCAAAACAGCCAATCAAGTAGATGCCTACACTTGGGTTAAAAATGTAAAATTGTAGGGGAGGAACACTTGTTCCCTCCCCCTCTGGTTTTCCATTGATAGATAGAAGTTTATCTGAAGGACGGTAAGCAGGTAACAGTTGTAGCTCCATCTGTAGTAGACAAGCCAATGTACTGTAAGCCAATGTCATGATCAGGAACAAGCCAGGATCATGCACAAGAAAGTATATAGCAAAGTCTGTAATCCCAAAACAAGGTCAGGTATACCTTCTTTTGCTTTGGGACACAATTAGCCTAAGTATGACAATCCTGATTTATTTTTGTAAAAAAAGCTTAGGTACTAATAACCAAGAATAACATTTATAATTAAACAATAGTGTTAATAAAAACCTTTAAACACAGAATTAATGCTCAACAAAGGTATTCTGATAATTTGAGGATAATTTCCACCTTCTTAATGGACATTAGATTTTGATTTCTTTACACACCCCTAGATAGCTAACTGGACACAACAAAAGAGGAAATTAACATGGTCTACAGGCATTCTAAAGGGTTGAAACCTGTACTGCTCTTGATTTGCAAAACCTTACACATTTTGATAACATTCAATCATTTATTTTGTTTGCAGGTATTTTAAATGTTTAAAATGCTGATATGAATATATAACAATTAGGTTTAATGTTCATTTAAATCATTGTGAAAAACTGATCAGGAATATAAATATATGAGCCACAAATCTTCGACTAGCAGCATTTCATAATTTATCTTGTATCCTTTGAATTGTTTTAAAGGTATATGAAAACCAAAAGTTGTATAATATTGTTCTCGTCTCATTCTGGAAGCTAAGGCACCATGAAGCAAGACCACCAGTTTTACGCTGTGCCTTAGTTCAACAACAACGATGTTTGTAGTGAAATAGAATTTTCATTTGGTCCATCCTCCTGTTTCTAATTATTTTTCTTTCTCTTGACGTACCCTTTTGTCTTTAATTTCTCTGTGTCACTTATTTGATTTATAGAATATTTCTTAGAGTATTATCTAGGCATACAGTATATATTTACTTTTGTTATGCAAATCTTCTTTTGTTGTTGGAATTAGTCTCTATTACTTTATTTAGCTTTAAAAAGAATGTAAATATAGCCTTAAACATAGTATTTATGCATGAAAATTTTCAGTAAACGTGCTTGATTTCAAACAATTTCACTATACCTTTGACAATTGTAGTCTTGATAAATGACTGCTTCTGAGCAAATGGTTGGCTTAATGTTTAACGCTATTAATAGGAATTTTATTCTCTTTTGCATTTGTTCATGCATGTTTCATAATGATTAGTGCTGTATTCCACTAAAATAGAAAGAGGCCAATGTATGTAAACAATAAGCTTGAATTTTAGCTATTTAATTACAAAGCAAGTCAGAATGAAGCTTACAATTAATTACTTCAGATGTTGTGTTAGATAGATAGTTAAAGGGTTATTATAGTTAAAAGTACTGCTGGTCTTGAGTGACAACTGCTCTGATCCAATTATGATTGGATCAGCAACAGTTTTGCTTAGAAGCAACAGAATATAGGATTTAAACATTTTGGGACTATACTTCTTGTATATAAAAGGTGTAGGAGTTTATATAACCACATATTTATTTATATGATATGTTAGCATATTTTTACATTTTACAGTATGTTATGGGAGCGACATCAGTTACATTAAGAATGACAGTGTTGTCTTTTATATACATTTTAATATATGTTTAATAACTGGTTTTATTGTTTCTAACAATGTAACACTAATATGTTTTTAATAAGTCATATGAATGTATTAATCAAATAGGTTTATAATATGTTCTATTTGTATTATAATTATATCTAAAAACTGATTGGACAAGCATCTTCCCCCCTTCCTTTAAAAGACAGGAAGTGCTTAAAATTACTCTTGAAAAAGTTCCAGTTGGGAACGAAACGTGCATTGAGCGACGATAGTACTTGTTTTATATTGCAATCACTATACATGCTTAGGGCCATTTGTTATAGGCTATATTACAGAGCCTTGCCTAATGTTGTTTTAAAACCTGCATCCGTGGAGAGTTGATCAGGCGATTAAGAAACTCTGTGGGATATTCTCAGTGTGGCGTTTACACAGACGAAGCCGGTGTTTCTACACACCCCCATCCATAAGCCAATCAGAGGACTTGTAGAGGGCATTAGGACACCGGATTGGCCAGGTTGGATACACACCTCCTTTCACCAACTTGTAGACATGCTGAACCGGATCCTCGAACATCTATAAAAGAAACGACAGAGCGGGTTTGCAGTCTATTATATTGATGTTACAGTGCCTTTTTATTACTTTTAAAGTGTGAATGCGATTCTTTATTAGGGTTTTCTTCATATTAAAGTTGTAATTTACAATCTGCACTTAGATGCATTTGTGCGCTCCTGTTTTCTCTTTTACTACAGTTTTCTACGCAGAGTTCATGATGAGACTCATTTAAAGGAGCAGCCTTTTGAATTTTAATTGGATCATTATTGAAACTTTTTGCTTTCCCCCTATGGACACAAAAAACTTCAGTGTAGTTTTATATGTTAGAAAATTTCATTGTTGTTACACAAGGGGAATTCAATCTAATTGTAAGAACATGTATTATATATAGTATCTATTAATGGCATAGTGTTTGGTACATGTAGAAGGAGAGATATAGTTGTTTTTTATCTATATATACAGTACAAGTAGTACTTTTATAAGTTTCTATTTATCTATATATATACAGTACAAGTAGTACTTTTATAAGTTTCTATTTATCTATATATACAGTACAAGTAGTACTTTTATAAGTTTCTATTTATCTATATATACAGTACAAGTAGTATCTTTATAAGTTTCCATTTATTTTGTAGCGCCCAGTATATGTTCTTCTCACTTTTTGTATTTTTTAGAACCAACATTGCTCAGTGAGTGCCTAGCGGTAGTTCTACAAATAAATAAGAGCATGCTTTTTTTTTTTTTTTTTTACTATAATGGCCCTTTGAGAGCTACTGACATTACTTTTATGTAACTCCATGTATTATATATAAAGGAAGTACAAGTTAGTTTTTCATTTCACATAAACAACCATATTTGCTGTTTTTTCCCACAACATTAGCAGTCACATTGGAGAAATCAAGGATTAAGTAATTACAGCCATCTGTTGAGGTGAGCGTTCCTCTCTATTTCTGTTCACACACAAATAATCCTTTGATTTGAATACATTATATATTGCAGTGATTTACTCTCAATAAAAGACATATCATTGCTTTTCATTTCCCAGAGAACCACAGAATATATATATTATTATTTGTTGCTATTAAAATAACTATGAAAAGTATTTATTGGTTTACATTAAATATGCAATGTCAAAGACAAGTACACAATTTTCCCAAAAGTGTGTAATTCTAAAAATACCCAAGTGTGAACTTGACAGGGTCATTTTAATGTAGAGTGCAAGCCCTAATTTGTTAGAACATGTATTTGTTTGCTTTATTGACCCTAGCTGACTATTCAAATGGGTTATGCACCTAGGTAAAGTTCCGCCAAGTAGTGCAACTCCTGAGCAGGAAATTACATTGACAGCCATGTGCTGCTCCTGATTGGCTCACTGGTGGATTCCTGCTCAAGCACAAATTTACCAATGTGTCTATCATCTTTACAAGGGTTAAACACATACGACTAGATTACGAGTTTTGCGTTATGAGGGGTGCGGTACTAACTTGCACATTATTCTCACCGCTCACTTACCTACAGCGCTGGTATTACAGGTTATTACAAACCCAGCGTTAAAAGGCAAGAAGTGAGCGTAGAGCAAAATTGTGCTCCATACCGCACTCCAATACCAGCACTGCTTAAGTCAGCAGTGAGCTGGTTGTACGTGCTCGTGCACGATTTCCCCATAGACATCAATGGGGAGAGCCGGCTGAAAAAAAGTCTAACACCTGCAAAAAAGCAGCGTAAAGCTCCATAACGCAGCCCCATTGATTCCTATGGGGAAACAAATTTTATGTTTACACCTAACACCCTAACATGAACCCTGAGTCTAAACACCCCTAATCTTACACTTATTAACCCCCAATCTGCTGCCCCCAACATCGCTGCCACCTTCATTATACTTATTAACCCCTAATCTGCCGCCCCCAATGTCGCGGCCACTATAATAAACATATTAACCCCTAATCTGCTGTCCCTAACATCGCCGCAACCTACCTACATTTATTAACCCCTAATCTGCCGCCCCCAATGTCGCCACTATATTAAATTTATTAACCCCTAAATCTAAGTCTAACCCTAACCCTAACACCCCCTAACTTAAATTAATTAAGATACATCTAAATAAAACTTACTATTAATAACGAATTAATTCCTATGTAAAACTAAATACTTACCTATAAAATAAACCCTAAGCTAGCTACAATATAACTAATAGTTACATTGTATCTAGCTTAGGGTTTATTTTTATTTTACAGCTAAGTTTGTATTTATTTTAACTAGGTAGAATAATAGTTATTAACTATTTACTAATTACCTAGCTAAAATAAATACAAATTGACCTGTAAAATAAAACCTAACCTGTCTGAGGGGGGCGGAGCTAGCCATCAACAGGAGAGGATCTGCAGTGGCAGAGCTCCTGGCTTTAGAGAATAAAAGTATTATTTAAGAGATATATATAAACCAGCACAGGAGTACAAACCCTTCGGTTCTGTATAGAATAAGCGACCCTGCATCACTGAGTAAAGAAAAGGGAGCTTTGCAGCCGTTTTTTGTTTTATTGTGTTTTTCAGCCTCCAAGTTCAAGTGGGACTGGACTGTTACCTGTCTTCACAGAAGTGCTTCATACTATCTCCGGAGGGTCGGGGATCCGCTCCGGAGCTACAGTCTATGACTGATACATAATTTAAGGGGTTAAATCGCCTCCTACACTAGCTGCTGACTTTGTAGCTAAACTCTACTCCATACCGGCCTAGAAACATCCCCCTTGAAAGAGACCTGACAGCCTGTATAGGCAGCTGCCTTAAACAGCCACTAGTACAAAAATACCTCACTTCCGGTAGGCTTCTACAAGACAGCCCTACACAGTGCGGCTCTATACACTTACAAACTTTTGGCACGAAGACCCGCCATCTTACCGGGTGTTTTCATATGCCAGAGCGCCGCAGAGGTAATTTGAGGAGGGTGTGAGGCCTACTTGATGTCTCGCCTGTCACTACAGCCTGAGGTGGGGCAGATCCTCTTTCCAGGAGCGAGCTCTCTGCGCACAAGCCCCAGTAGAAGACCGTCGGAAGTTGCCGTGACTGGAACCACACGACAGTACCTTACACAGAGGCCGCCGCATCCAGTCAGTGGTGGGGTAAGATCGAGCTAGATGGTAAGATGGTGAGACACATGGCCCAGGGTTAACTCCTTAAGACCACGCGCACTACCAGGATCTTTTTTACTCCACCTGGGGCCTTCCTAATACTAGGTAGAGAAAATATATATTTTAAGGCCTAAATTACTGTGTCCCTTGTAGGCTGGCTGTAAGACTGCCAGGCTTGCATAGCCTTTATCCCCAGCTCGGCTTGCACCAGGGGCCCTACATCCCCACAAACATTGCTAACAAAAAAACAAAGGACACAAAATGGAAAATAAATAAACATAAGGAAAGTAAAAAGAGGAAGAGAAAAAAAGAAAAAAGTAAGGAAAAGGAAAAGAGGGGGGAAAAGAAGAAAAAAGAAAGGGAAAAACATAAAGAGGTGAAAAGAACAGAAAAGAAGAAAGGAGGGAGAAGGAAAGAGGAAAAGGGAAAAAATAGGAGAAAAAAAGAGAAAAGGAGAAGGAAATAGATAAGAGTAAAAAAAGGGAAAAGGAAAGGAACAGAAAGTAGACAAAAAATAAGGACAAACCAGGGATGATCAGGACGCTGAAATAAGTGATAGTGAGATCACTAAGTTATTAATAGACCTTGTCTTTTGAACTTGAACTTTTTTTTATTCTCTCCATATACCTGGAGCAGTAATTGCAGACTCACACATAATATTCCATTGGCTCCACTCACCTATGACTCACACAGAAATCCTCTGACCAGACAGCTCATTTTACTAGAAAGAGTATCTATGCATGCAACCAGTCTGTTAATTTTTATAAGATGTTGAGGAAATTAATTTTCATTTGACTTTATGCATCCAGGTCTGACATCAACCAAGAGCCTTTCCTGATTCCCCCCCTCAGAGACACTCATTTTTGTTGAAGCTAAAACATTCTTAGGGCTGTATACTTGTATATTTACCTGGGTTGGTATGTCCTCTCACTATATGTCATAGGTGTCCAACTATTTCATACAGATAAAACAGTATACGTTTCACAACCTAAACCTTAATTCCATGATGTGGTGCTAAAGCGCCTGCATGGAGGCGGGGTAATACCCCAATTCAGACATAATATAGAAGCTCTTTTGTGCCCTCACTTTCTCGTTCCCAAGGGCTTTGGTGAGAAGCCTGCAGATATGTCCCATTCCAATAGGAAAAAAAAAAACAGGCAGGCAGATGCCCCATAAAGGACTTTAGCAGACCATTTGCACAGTAAATTCATCTTTGAGAGGGATCTGTCTGATGAGGACTTAAGGTACTCCCCGTCTAGGCATGAAGAGGATATTGTAGCACGTAATATATGTAAACGTTCCTCAGATAACTCTGGGAATACCTCCCTTAAAGAGCTCATTAACTCTCTGTCGACTAAAATGGACTCTCATCATACTTCCCTGAAGCAGGAACTCAAATCCTCCATTGCAGAGCTTAAGAGAGACATTGCATCCTTGGGGGAGAGATCAGACATCCTTGAACAAAAGCATGAGGATCTTGCGACTGACCACTCTAACCTCCTTTCTTATACTCAATTACTAGCTGAGATGATCTCAGACTTAGAGGGAAAATTGGCAGACCTGGAGGATAGGTCAAGGCGCAATAACATTCGTATTAGGGGCATCCCCGAGAGCGTCACAGCAAGTGATCTTCTTCAGTATCTTGCTGAGCTATTTGCAGCGCTGCTTGACACCCCACAAGATCCGGATTCGAGGATTGACAGAGCTCATAGAGCACTAAAAGTCAGAAATTCCAACCAATCATAACCAAGAGATGTCATAGTGAGACTCCATTACTTTACTTTTAAGGAAAAAATTCTGAAAGCAGCATACCTCAATAAAAATATACCAGAAGTATACAAGAAGGTACAGTTTTTCCCAGACCTATCTTCACATACCTTATCCAAAAGGAGGTCTTTCTTCCCTGCCACACAATGCCTGCGCAAGCACTCCATAAGGTACAGATGGGGCTTTCCTGTCAAGCTGTTCTTTCAACACAATGGATCCTCTTACACTTTAATTAACATTAAACAAGGAATGGAGGTTTTGAGCAAGTTAAACCTCTTGCGAGATATGCCACCTCCCTCCTCTTGCCAGCCAGACCCCCCTTCTGCTCTTCAGGAAGATCTCGTCCAAGGCTCTTCTCTCCAAGCACAGTCTTCGCTCCTCCGAGCGGCGACTCTGGAATGGGACCCTAAACCTAAACGCTCTCCTCTGCCACCCAAGAGGCGAAATTTATCTTTGCAGGAACCCTGACCACTGCCCTATGTTTGACCAAGGCCTTATTGACCACAAACTGATTTGAAGACTTGCTCACTACACATGTAGGAGTTATGCCATTGTATCCTTTTTTTTGTTTAAGTATTTGGTTGACTTTTCTTCCTACAGGTTGTACACTGAACTATTGGACCTCAGTTCTTATCTAAAAAGCCCATAAATTTGTTCATCTTCTCTAACAATGTTTGCTAAAAGCTGTGTTGCAGGCTTATTACCCCCTTGTTGGGCTACAAATTTATTTTTGCAGGAACCCTGAATACTGCCCTTTGTTTAGGAATCTTTCGAGGTCTTATTGTCCACAAACTGAGCTGAAGATTTGCTCACAACACGTGTTGGAGTTATGCCATTATGTCCTTTTTCCTTTTTTTTTTCCTTCCTACAGGTGGTACACTGAACTATTGGACCTCAGTTCTTGTCTAAAATGTCCATAAATTTGTTAAATTTCTCTAACAATGTTTACAAAAAGTTAGGTTGCATGCTTTTTACCCCCTTGTTGGACTACAGCTAAAACCTATTGTTAATATGTTTTTGCTTTTTAATATTAAGATTAATTTTATTCACCTATAGACCGCTAGATATTTTTCTAGTCATTATATCCTATCGATGTAGTTGTGGTACTCTCGATATATATATATACTGTATACTTACTACCACTAGTGATACTGCGGACTCGACCTACCGCAACTGTTCGCGAACGGGCGAACCGGGCGAACCGCCATTGACTTCAATAGGCAGGCGAATTTTAAAACCCACAGGGACTCTTTCTGGCCACAATAGTGATGGAAAAGTTGTTTCAAGGGGACTAACACCTGGACTGTGGCATGCCGGAGGGGGATCCATGGCAAAACTCCCACGGAAAATTACATAGTTGATGCAGAGTCTGTTTTTAAGCCATAAAGGGCATAAATCACCTAACATTCCTAAATTGTTTGGAATAACGTGCTTTAAAACATCAGGTATGATGTTGTATCGATCAGGTAGTGTAAGGGTTACGCCCGCTTCACAGTGACAGACCAAACTCCCCGTTTAACGCACCGCAAACAACCGCAAACAGTCCATTTGCACAACCACGAGATAGATAGATTTGATAGATACATAGATACATAGATTAGATAGAAAGATCAATAGATGCAATATACATTTGATAGATACAATAGATAGATAGATTTGATAGATAAATAGATGGATTTGATAGATATATAATTTCACAGACAGAGAATTACAAGACGTGCGGTCTGGGACCCATGGTAAGGTTCCCAGAGGCAGTTGCGGCGCCAGGGGACGTGTATATGGCATGGATTTTAGGAACCGGGAAATGGAAAAAGATGCTTGGTCGGTCCTCCTACTTCAAATTTGGGGCACTGCGCATGCAATCTACTGTGGCACCAGATATGAGTAGTGTGTTAAGTAGTACTATTCTGATCAGTTTAATACCTGTTACTCCCCCTATCGGGGGAGGTGTATATGGCATGGATTTTAGGAACCGGGAGATGGAAAAAGATGCTTGGTTGGTCCTCCTACTTCAAATTTGGGGCACTGCGCGTGCAATCGTGGCCGGACTTTTAGCCGATAGCCATTTGTCCGACGGACATTTGGCCGAAACACAAGTGGCTGTCACAAAACAGTCCGGCCACGAGATAGATTTGATAGATAGATACATACAGTGGGGGAAAAAAGTATTTAGTCAGCCACCAATTGTGCAAGTTCTCCCACTTAAGAAGATGAGAGAGGCCTGTAATTTTCATCATAGGTATACCTCAACTGTGAGGGACAAAATGTGGAAACAAATCCAGACAATCACATTGGAAAGAATTTATTTGCAAATTATGGTGGAAAATAAGTATTTGGTCACTTACAAACAAGCAAGATTTCTGGCTCTCACAGACCTGTATCTTCTTCTTTAAGAGGCTCCTCTGTCATCCACTCATTACCTTTATTAATGGCACCTGTTTGAACTTGTTATCAGTATAAAAGACACCTGTCCACAACCTCAAACCTGTCACACTCCAAACTCCACAATGGTGAAGACTAAAGAGCTGTCGAAGGACACCAGAAACAAAATTGTAGACCTGCACCAGGCTGGGAAGACTGAATCTGCAATAGGCAAGCAGCTTGGTGTGAAGAAATGAACTGTGGGAGCAATAATTAGAAAACGGAAGACATACAAGACCACTGATAATCTCCCTCGATCTGGGGCTCCACGCAATATTTCACCCAGTGGGGTCAAAATGATCACAAGAACGGTGAGCAAACATCCCAGAACCACACGGGGGAACCTAGTGAATGACCTGCAGAGAGCTGGGACCAACAAAACAAAGGCTACCATCAGTAACACACTACACCGCCAGGGACTCAGATCCTGCAGTGCCAGATGTGTCCCCCTGCTTAAGCCAGTACATGTCCGGGCCCGTCTGAAGTATGCTAGAGAGCATTTGGATGATCCAGGAGCAGATTGGGAGAATGTCATATGGTCAATTGAAACCAAAGTAGAACTGTTTGGTAGAAACACAACTTGTCATGTTTGGAGGAGAGAGAATGCTGAGTTGCAACCAAAGAACACCATACCTATTGTGAAGCATGGGGGTGGCAACATCATACTTTGGGGCTGTTTCTCTGCAAAGGGAACAGGACGACTGATCCGTGTACATGAATGAATGAATGGGGCCATGTATTGTGAGATTTTGAGTGGAAACCTCCTTCCATCAGCAAGGGCATTGAAGATGAAACGTAGCTGGGTCTTTCAGCATGACAATGATCCCAAACACACCGCCCGGGCATGGGAGTGGCTTCGTAAGAAGCATTTCAAGGTCCTGGAGTGGCCTAACCAGTCTCCAGATCTCAACCCCATAGAAAACCTTTGGAGGGAGTTGAAAGTCTGTGTTGCCCAGCAACAGCCCCAAAACATCACTGCTCTAGAGGAGATCTGCATGCAGGAATGGGCCAACATACCAGAAACAGTGTGTGACAACCTTGTGAAGACTTACAGAAAACGTTTGACCTCTGTTATTGCCAACAAAGGATATATAACAAAGTATTGAGATGAACTTTTGATATTGACCAAATACTTATTTTCCACCATAATTTGCAAATAAATTCTTTCCAAATCAGACATTGTGATTATCTGGATTTGTTACCACATTTTTTCTCTCATAGTTGAGGTATACCTATGATGAAAATTACAGGCCTCTCTCATCTTCTTAAGTGGGAGAACTTGCACAATTGGTGGCTGACTAAATACTTTTTTTCCCCACTGTAGATTACATAGATCAATAGATGCAATATACATTTGATAGATACGATTGATAGTTAGATAGATTTGATAGATAAATAGATAGATTTGATAGATATATAATTTCCCAGACAGAGAATTACAAGATGTGCGGTCTGGGACCCATGGTAAGGTTCCCAGAGGCAGTTGCGGCACCAGGGGACGTGTATATGGCATGGATTTTAGGAACCGGGAAATGGAAAAAGATGCTTGGTCGGTCCTCCTACTTCAAATTTGGGGCACTGCGCATGCAATCGTGGCCGGACTTTTAGCCGATGGACAAGTGGCTGTCACAAAACAGTCCGGCCACGAGATAGATAGATTTGATAGATAGATACATATATTACATAGATCAATAGATGCAATATACATTTGATAGATGCGATTGATAGTTAGATAGATTTGATAGATAAATAGATAGATTTGATAGATATATAATTTCCCAGATAGAGAATTACAAGACGTGCGGTCTGCGACCCATTGTAAGGTTCCCAGAGGCAGTTGCGGCACCAGGGGACGTGTATATGGCATGGATTTTAGGAACTGGGAGATGGAAAAAAATGCTTGGTCGGTCCTCCTACTTCAAATTTGGGGCACTGCGCATGCAATCGTGGCCGGACTTTTAGCCGACGGCCATTTGGCCGACGGACATTTGTCTGACGGACATTTGGCCGAAACACAAGTGGCTGTCACAGAACAGTCCGGCCACGAGATAGATTTGATAGATAGATACATAGATTACATAGATCAATAGATGCAATATACATTTGATAGATACTATTGATAGATAGATTTGATAGATAAATAGATAGATTTGATAGATATATAATTTCCCAGACAGAGAATTACAAGACGTGCGGTCTGGGACCCATGGTAAGGTTCCCAGAGGCAGTTGCGGCGCCGGGGGACGTGTATATGGCATGGCTTTTAGGAACCGGGAGATGGAAAAAGATGCTTGGTCGGTCCTCCTACTTCAAATTTGGGGCACTGCACGTGCAATCGTGGCCAGACTTTTAGCCGACGGACATTTGGCCGACGGACATTTGGCCGAAACACAAGTGGCTGTCACAAAACAGTCCGGCCACGAGATAGATAGATTTGATAGATAGATACAAAGATTACATATATCAATAGATGCAATATACATTTGATAGATACGATTGATAGTTAGATAGATTTGATAGATAAATAGATAGATTTGATAGATATATAATTTCCCAGACAGAGAATTACAAGACGTGCGGTCTGGGACCCATGGTAAGGTTACTTCCTTTTGCACAATCGAGTACAGGTTGGGGATTGCATGGATTTTAGGAACCGGGAGATGGAAAAAGATGCTTGGTCGGTCCTCCTACTTCAAATTTGGGGCACTGCGCGTGCAATCTAATGTGCCACCAGATAGGAGTGGTGTGTTAAGTAGTACTATTCCTATCAGTTTAATCCTGTTAAGTGTCTTTTTTTGGTTTTGTCTTTGAAGCCACAGTGCAGCACCAGAGGCCAGAAAAATTTGGCATGTACACCTGCCTGAAAAATTAGGTATTGTTGCAGCTGCTACTGTAGCAGCGGCCAGCAAAATTGATGTTTGTTTCCCAGACAGAAAGTGCCCTAAAACATTGCGGCTTGAACCCTAGTTGGTGGCGGATAAGTCACGCAAGTCATTCGGCATTTGAAGATAAAATACAGCAGCGTGTGGACCATTTTTAGCCCAAGGCAGCTCATATCATCACGCCTTTTTTACTCGAATGTATTGCCCAATGTCAGTCCCTTCGGGATCCATCCCTCATTCATCTTAATAAAGGTGAGGTAATCTAGACTTTTTTGACCTAGGCGACTTCTCTTCTCAGTGACAATACCTCCTGCTGCACTGAAGGTCCTTTCTGACAGGAAACTTGAAGCGGGGCAGGCCAGAAGTTCTATTGCAAATTGGGATAGCTCAGGCCACAGATCAAGCCTGCACACCCAGTAGTCAAGCGGTTCATCGCTCCTCAGAGTGTCGAGATCTGCAGTTAAGGTGAGTCGTTCTCTGAGGGTGGACCCCGAAGGGCTGTGGCGATGCAGAGGAGTTAAAAAGCTCCGCATGTCCTCCATCAACAACACGTCTGTAAAGCGTCCTGTCCTTGCTGGCGTGGTCGTGGGAGTCAGAGGATTACTTTCAGCTCTTCCCCTGTTAGATTCACGTTGTGCTGTGACATCACCCTTATACGCAGTGTAAAGCATACTTTTTAATTTATTTTGGAAATGCTGCATCCTTTCCGACTTGTTGTAATTCGGTAACATTTCTGGCACTTTATGCTTATACCGGGGGTCTAGTAGCGTGGACACCCAGTACAGGTCATTCTCCTTCAGCTTTTTTATATGAGGGTCCCTCAACAGGCACGACAGCATGAAAGACCCCATTTGCACAAGGTTGGATGCCGAGCTACTCATGTCCCGTTCCTCATCCTCAGTGATGTCACTGAATGTATCTTCTTCTCCCCAGCCACGTACAACACCATGGGTACCAGATAGGTGACAACGAGCACCCTGGGATGCCTGTTGTGGTTGGTCTTCCTCCTCCTCCTCAAAGTCACATTCCTCCTCTGACTCCTCTTCCTCACAATCCTCTTCCAGCATTGCCACAGGTCCAGCAAGCAATGCTGATAAGGCTGTTTCTGGTGGTGATGGTGACCACAACTCTTCCTCTTCACGCTCATCTACGGCTTGATCCAGCACTCTTTGCAGGGCATGCTCCAGGAAGAAAACAAATGGTATAATGTCGCTGATGGTGCCTTCGGTGCGACAGACTAGGTTTGTCACCTCCTCAAAAGGACGCATGAGCCTACAAGCATTGCGCATGAGAGCCCAGTAACATGTCAAAAAATTCCCACCTCCGCAAAGGCTGTCCTAGCACCCCGGTCATACAAATACTCGTTAACGGCTTTGTCTTGTTGGAGCAGGCGGTCGAACATTAGGAGTGTTGAATTCCAATGTGTCGGGCTGTCGCAAATCAAGCGCCTCACTGGCATGTTGTTTCGCTGCTGGATATTGGAAAAGTGCGCCATGGCCGTGTAGGAATGCCTCAAATGGCCACACACCTTCCTGGCCTGCTTCAGGACGTCCTGTAAGCCTGGGTACTTATGCACAAAGCATTGTACGATCAGATTACACACATGTGCCATGCACGGCACATGTGTCAACTTGCCCAATTTCAATGCCGCCACCAAATTACTTCTGTTGTCAGAAACCACTTTGCCGATCTCCAGTTGGTGCGGAGTCAGCCACTGATCCACCTGTGCGTTCAGGGCGGACAGGAGTGCTGGTCCGGTGTGACTCTCTGCTTTCAGGCAAGTCAACCCCAATACGGCGTGACACTGCCATATCCGGGATGTGGAATAGTACCTGCGGAGCTGGGGGGGTGCCGTTGATGTGGAGCAAGACACAGCAGCAGAAGAGGACTCAGCCGAGGAGGTTATGGAAGAGGATGGAGTAGGAGGAGTAGAGGAGGTGGCAGCAGGCCTGCCTGCAAGTCGTGGCGATGTCACCAACTCCTCCTCTGCAGAGCTACGCATTCCATGCTTGGCAGCCATTAGCAGGTTTACCCAATGCGCAGTGTAGGTGATATACCTGCCCTGACCATGCTTTGCAGACCAGCTATCAGTGGTCATATGGACCCTTGCCCCAACACTGTGTGCCAGACATGCCATTACTTCCTTTTGCAAAATCGAGTACAAGTTGGGGATTGCCTTTTGTGAAAAGAAATTTCGGCCGGGTACCTTCCACTGCGGTGTCCCAATAGCTACAAATTTTTTGAACGCCTCAGACTCCACCGGCTTGTATGGTAAAAGCTGGCGGGCTAAGAGTTCAGACAAGCCAGCTTTCAGACGCCGGGCAAGGGGGTGACTTTGTGACATTGGCTTCTTACGCTCAAACATGTCCTTGACAGACAGCTGACTGTGGGCAGATGAGCAGGAACTGCTCCCGAAGAGAGATGGAGTGGCGGATGGTTGAGAGGGGGCAAGGAGGACAGCAGTGGTTGACGTGGCTGAAGATGCTGGACCAGGAGGAGGATGGCGGCTTTGAGTTTGTGTGCTGCTTCTACTCATGTGTTGATCCCATAGGCGTTTGTGATGTGCGATCATGTGCCTTCGCAAAGCAGTTGTACCTAGGTGGGTGTTGCACTTCCCATTACTTAGTTTCTTTTGGCACAGGTTGCAAATGGCATTGCTGTTGTCAGAGGCAGATACACACAAAAAATGCCACACTGCTGAGCTCTGCGATGACGGCATTCTGGTGGTGGCAACAGCATGCGATGATTGGCGTGCTGTCTGGCTGACCCCGGGTGCCGATGCATGCTGTCTGACTGTGCCACTAGCTCCTTGCAACGACCTCCCCCTGCTTCCAACTTGTCTCCTCCTCCTCCTCTCTGTCTCCCCATCTGAACTTTCCCCCTGTTCTTCTTCTCTTCTAGCGGGCACCCACGTGACATCCACGGACGCATCGTCATCATCAACCGCTTCACTTGTATCTGACAAATCAACAAAGGAAGCAGCAGCGGGTACAACATCATCATCATCACACCGTACGTCCATGTCTGTAATGCTGCCTGACTGAGACATATCACTGTTATCTACATCCTCTGTCAATGATGGCTGCGCATCACTCATTTCTTCCAACTGATGTGTAAAAAACTCCTCTGATACATCAAGTGAAGCGGCTGTGGTGCTAGTGTTGGTGGTGGCGGCAGGCGGGCGAGTGGTGGTAACTTGAGAGGTGCCCGAAGACAAGCTGGAGGAGGATGGTACGTCAAGGTTCGGAGCGGATGCTATAGAAGATTGGGTGTCCTGTGTTAAAAAGTCAACTATGTCCTCCTCAGAACTTTTTGAGTTCATGGGACGTGGCCTCTGAACACTGGGTATTATTCTACGGCCAAAGGGAATCACAGCACCACGACCACGACGGCACCTGCGGGGTGGCCTGCCTCTGCCTGTCATTTTTTTTTAAATGTACACTTACACTACTATTAAAAAAGATATGAGTGGTGGCACTGGGCAAGTGGGCACAGTATACGCTGTGAGCCTGACACAAAAAAGCAGACTGATGTTTCACAGTCCAAAAAGTTTTTATTTTTTTAAATGTACACTTACACTACTATTAAACAAGATATGAGTGGTGCCACTGGGCAAGTGGGCACAGTATACGCTGTGAGCCTGGCACACACGCTGGCAGGCAGGCAACTGCAATTAGATTACACTAGCAGACTGATGTTTCACAGTCAAAAAAGTTTTTTTTTTTTTAAATTATTTACACTACTGTTACACCAGATATGAGTGGTGGCACTGGGCAAGTGGGCCTGGCACACACTCTAACACTCTAGCAGGCAGGCAACTGCAATTAGATTACACTAGCAGACTTATGTTTCACAATCAAAAAAGTTTTTTTTTTTAAATTTACACTACTGTTACAACAGATATGAGTGGTGGCACTAGTTGGCAAGTGGGCCTGGCACACACACTGGCAGGCAGGCAACTACAATTAGATTACACTAGCAGACTGATGTTTCACAGTCAAAAAGTTTTTTAAAAAAAATTTACACTACTGTTACAACAGATATGAGTGGTGGCACTAGTTGGCAAGTGGGCCTGGCACACACGCTGGCAGGCAGGCAAATGCAATTAGATTACACTAGCAGACTGATGTTTCACAGTCAAAAAAGTTTTTTTTTACAAAATTTACACTACTGTTACAACACATATGAGTGGTGGCACTAGTTGGCAAGTGGGCCTTGCACACACGCTGGCAGGCAGGCAACTGCAATTAGATTACACTAGCAGACTGATGTTTCACAGTCAAAAATTTTTTTTTTTTAAATTTACACTACTGTTACAACAGATATGAGTGGTGGCACTAGTTGGCAAGTGGGCCTGGCACACACGCTGGCAGGCAGGCAACTGCTATTAGATTACACTAGCAGACTGATGTTTCACAGTCAAAAAGTTTTTTTTTTTAAATTTACACTACTTTTACAACAGATATGAGTGGTGGCACTAGTTGGCAAGTGGGACTGGCACACACGCTGGCAGGCAGGCAACTGCAATTAGATTAAACTAGCAGACTGATGTTTCACAGTCAAAAAAGTTTTTTTAAAAAAAATTTACACTACTGTTACAACAGATATGAGTGGTGGCACTAGTTGGCAAGTGGGCCTGGCACACACGCTGGCAGGCAGGCAACTGCAATTAGATTACACTAGCAGACTGATGTTTCACAGTCAAAAATGTTTTTTTTTTTAAAAAAAATTACACTACTGTTACAACAGATATGAGTGGTGGCACTAGTTGGCAAGTGGGCCTGGCACACACGCTGGCAGGCAGGCAACTGCTATTAGATTACACTAGCAGACTGATGTTTCACAGTCAAAAAAGTTTTTTTTTTTAAATTTACACTACTGTTACAACAGATATGAGTGGTGGCACTAGTTGGCAAGTGGGCCTGGCACACACGCTGGCAGGCAGGCAGGCAACTGCAATTAGATTACACTAGCAGACTGATGTTTCACAGTCAAAAAAGTTTTTATTTTTTACAAAATTTACACTACTGTTAGCAAGTGGGCCTGGCACACACGCTGGCAGGCAGGCAGGCAACTGCAATTAGATTACACTAGCAGACTGATGTTTCACAGTCAAAAAAGTTTTTTTAAAAATTTTTCACTACTGTTACAACAGATATGAGTGGTGGCAGTAGTTGGCAAGTGGGCCTGGCACACACGCTGGCAGGCAGGCAGGCAACTGCTATTAGATTACACTAGCAGACTGATGTTTCACAGTCAAAAAGGTTTTTTTTACAAAATTTACACTACTGTTACAACAGATATGAGTGGTGGCACTGCAGACAGGCAACTGCAATTAGATTACACTAGCAGACTGATGTTTCACAGTCAAAATTACACAGGCAAAACAAACAAACAAACAGATGTTCTAGCCCTAAAAGGGCTTTTTGGGGTGCTGTCCTTACAGCAGAGATCAGATGAGTCCTTCAGGACTGTAGTGGACACTGAATACACTAGCCTAGCTATCAATTTCCCTATAAAATCAGCAGCAGCTACACTATCCCTCCTCTCACTAAGAATGCAGGATCAGAATGAATCTAAAATGGCTGCTGTCCAGGAGCTGGGAGGGTCTGGGAGGGAGTGTCTGCTGCTGATTGGCTGAAATGTGTCTGCAGACTGTTAGATACAGGGTCAAAGTTTACTCAATGATGACAAATAGGGGGCGGATCGAACATCGCATATGTTCGCCCGCCGCGGCGAACTCGAACAAGCTATGTTCGCCGGGAACTATTCGCCGGCGAACTATTCGCAACATCACTAATGTTCAATCATTTTTTTCTAGAAAAACTGTTATATTTCAAGAAAAGGCTGATAGTATCACCATGAGGGGAAGGGTAAGCTGTAATCAGAGACTTATTGTAGTATTACAAGCTTGCATAAGGGCTAAGTTACTTTCTGGTTGACACTTATATTTTTAGTAGAGCAAACGTTTTTATTGAGAAATATGGAAAAACTTTTTGGGACTTTTTATTTAGAGGGTTCATTTGGCTTATTTTAAGATTTTATAACCCACATGGCTTTTTTAAACACATTAGTGTGTTACTTTAAGGCCCCACAAACATCGAGTGAGGTGGGTGGGGCCTAATTTCGCGCCTTAGATGCACAGTTGTTTTTCATTACTGGACAGCAAGCTGCAACACAGGAGGGTCCTGACTCAATTTTGGGGACAAAAACAAAGCCTTGTTCCCTCATATTCAACCCCTAAGGGCAGGTAGGCACCACAGCAGAGCTGTGGCAAGGTGCTTACTGTGTATTTTTCGGTTTTTGACACTTGTCAATCCGGTTTCGTTATTAAGGGGTTAATTTCTTCTTTTACTGGTGGGGCAACCTTACTAAGGCTTTCTGTATATGCTGTATATGCTGTAAAAAATTCGAAAAGTTTGCGGCATTTTTAAGCAGTTTTGCAGAACATGTGCACCTTTTTTTTCTCTTAAAGGCACAGTACCGTTTTTTGAAATTGTTGTTTTTACATTGAATAAAGCATTTTCCAAGCTTGCTTGTCTCATTACTAGCCTGTTAAACATGTCTGACATCAAGGAAACTCCTTGTTCAATATGTTTAGAAGCCATTGTGGAACCCCCTCTTAGAATGTGTCCCACTTGTACTGATATGTCTATAAATTTTAAAGAGCATATTGTAGCATTTAAAAATGTAGCGCTAGAGGATTCTCAGACAGAAAGAAATGAGGTTATGCCATCTAGTTCTCCCCAAGTGTCACAACCAGTAACGCCCGCACAAGTGACGACAAGTACCTCTAGTGCGTCTACTTCATTTACCTTACATGACATGGCCGCAGTTATGAATTCTACCCTCACAGAGGTTTTATCTAAACTGCCTGGGTTACAAGGGAAGCATGATAGCTCTGGGTTACGAAAAAATGCTGAGCTTTCTGATGCTTTAGTAGCCGTATCCGATATACCCTCACAATGATCTGAAGTAGGGGTACAGGATTTGCTGTCTGAGGGAGAGATTCTGATTCAGGAAAGACGCTCCCTCAGACAGACTCTGATATGACAGCCTTTAAATTTAAGCTAGAACACCTCCGCTTGTTGCTCAGGGAGGTATTAGCGACTCTGGATGACTATGACCTTATTGTGGTTCCAGAGAAATTGTGTAAAATGGACAAATACTTAGCGGTTCCTGTTTACACTGATGTTTTTCCGGTCCCTAAGAGGATTGCAGACATTGTTTCTAAGGAGTGGGATAGACCAGGTATTCCGTTCGCTCCCCCTCCTACTTTTAAGAAAATGTTTCCCATATCTGACACCATGCGGGACTCGTGGCAGACGGTCTCTAAGGTGGAGGGAGCTATTTCTACACTGGCTAAGCGTACAACTATACCTATTGAATACAGTTGTGCTTTCAAAGATCCTATGGATAAAAAATTAGAGGGTCTCCTAAAGAAAATTTTTGTTCATCAAGGTTTTCTTCTCCAACCTATTGCGTGCATTTTTCCTGTAACTACTGCAGCTGCTTTTTGGTTCGAGGCTCTGGAAGAAGCTCTTCAGGTGGAGACCCCATTAGATGATATTCTGGATAGAATTAAGGCTCTTAAGCTGGCTAATTCTTTCATTACAGATGCCGCTTTTCAACTGGCTAAATTAGCGGCAAAAAATTCAGGTTTTGCCATTTTAGCGTGTAGAGCGTTAAGGCTTAAGTCCTGGTCAGATGATGTGTCATCAAAATCAAAGCTTTTGACCATCCCTTTCAAAGGAAAGACCCTATTTTGGCCTGAACTGAAGGAGATTATTTCAGACATCACTGGAGGGAAAGGCCATGCCCTCCCTCAGGATAAAACAAATAAGATGAGGACCAAACAAAATAATTTTCGTTCCTTTAGAAACTTCAAGGGTGGTCCCGCTTCAGCTTCCCCTGCTGCAAAGCAAGAGGGGAATTTTGCTCAATCCAAGTCAGTCTGGAGACCTAACCAGGCTTGGAACAAGGGTAAACAGGCCAAGAAGCCTGCAGCTGCCTCCAAGACAGCATGAAGGGGTAGCCCCTGATCCAGGAACAGATCTAGTAGGGGGCAAACTCTCTCTCTTCGCTCAGGCTTGGGCAAGAGATGTTCAGGATTCCTGGGCTTTAGAAATTGTTTCCCAGGGATATCTTCTTGACTTCAAAGATTCCCACCCAAGGGGGAGATTTCACCTTTCTCAATTGTCTGCAAACCAGAAAAAAGAGAGGCGTTCTTACGTTGTGTAGAAGACCTACATACCATGGGAGTGATTCACCCAGTTCCAAGAGCAGAACAGGGGCAAGGGTTTTACTCCAACCTGTTTGTGTTTCCCAAAAAAGAAGGAACTTTCAGACCAATCTTGGATCTCAAGATCCTAAACAAATTCCTCAGAGTCCCATCTTTCAAGATGGAGACTATTCTGCCACTGATCAAGGAAGGTCAATATAGGACCACCGTGGACTTAAAGGATGCGTATCTACACATCCCTATTCACAGAGATCATCACCAATTTCTCAGGTTTGCCTTTCTGGACAGACATTACCAGTTCGTGGCCCTTCCCTTCGGGTTGGCCACGGCTCCCAGAATTTTCCCAAAAGTGCTAGGGTCCCTTCTGGTGGTTCTAGGACCGTGGGGCATAGCAGTGGCGCCTTATATAGACGGCATCTTAATTCAAGCGTCAACTTTCGAACTAGCCAAGTCTCACACGGACATCGTGTTGGCTTTTCTGAGATCTCATGGGTGGAAGGTGAACATAAAAAAGAGTTCTCTCTCCCCCCTCACAAGAGTTTCCTTCCTAGGAACTCTGATATACTCGGTAGAAATGAAAATATTTCTGACGGAGGTCAGGAAATCAAAGCTTGTAACCACCTGCCGAGCTCTTCATTCCATTCCTCGGCCATCAGTGGCTCAGTGTATGGAGGTAATCGGACTAATGGTAGCGGCAATGGACATAGTTCTGTTTGCTCGCCTACACCTCAGACCACTGCAACTATGCATGCTCGAACAGTGGAATGGGGATTATGCAGATTTATCTCCTCAGATAGATCTGGATCAGGAGACCAGAGATTCTCTTCTCTGGTGGTTGTCACAGGTTAAACTGTCTCGGGGAATGTGTTTCCGCAGACCAGAGTGGGTCATAGTTACGTGGGTCATAGTTACGACAGATGCCAGCCTACTGGGCTGGGGTGCAGTCTGGAACTCCCTGAAAGCACAGGGGTTATGGTCTCAGGAGGAGACTCTCCTCCCAATAAACATTCTAGAACTGAGAGCGATATTCAATGCGCTTCAGGCGTGGCCTCAGCTGGCTGTGGCCAAATTCATCAGATTTCAGTCGGACAACATCACGACTGTAGCTTATATCAATCATCAAGGGGGAACACGGAGTTCTCTAGCGATGATAGAGGTTTCCAAAATAATCAGATGGGCAGAGACTCACTCTTGCCATCTTTCAGCAATCCATATCCCAGGAGTAGAGAACTGGGAGGCGGATTTCCTAAGTCATCAGGCTTTTCATCCGGGGGAGTGGGAACTCCATCCGGAGGTATTTGCCCAACTGATTTAGCTATGGGGCACACCAGAATTGGATCTGATGGCATCTCTTCAGAACGCCAAGCTTCCTTGTTACGGGTCCAGGTCAAGGGATCCCCAGGCAATACTGATAGATGCTCTAGCAGTGCCCTGGTCCTTCAACCTGGCCTATGTGTTTCCGCCATTCCCTCTCCTTCCTCGTCTGATTGCCAGAATCAAGCAGGAGAGAGCTTCAGTGATTTTGATAGCACCTGCGTGGCCACGCAGGACTTGGTATGCAGATCTGGTGGACATGTCATCCGTCCCACCATGGACTCTGCCGCTGAGGCAGTACCTTCTGATTCAAGGTCCATTCAAGCATCCAAATCTAGTTTCTCTGCGTCTGACTGCTTGGAGATCGAACGCTTGATTTTAGCAAAGCGTGGTTTCTCTGAATCGGTCATTGATACCTTGATTCAGGCTCGAAAGCCTGTCACCAGGAAAATCTATCATAAGATATGGCGTAAATATCTTTACTGGTGTGATTCCAAGGGTTACTCATGGAGTAAGATCAGGATTCCTAGGCTATTATCTTTTCTCCAAGAAGGATTGGAGAAGGGATTATCAGCTAGTTCCTTAAAGGGACAAATATCTGCTTTGTCTATCCTTTTACACAAGCGCCTGGCGGATGTTCCAGATGTTCAGGCATTTTGTCAGGCTTTAGTTAGATTCAAGCCTGTGTTTAAACCTGTTGCTCCGCCATGGAGTTTAAATTTAGTTCTTAAAGTTCTTCAAGGGGTTCCGTTTGAACCTATGCATTCCATAGATATTAAGCTTCTATCTTGGAAAGTTCTGTTTTTAGTAGCTATCTCTTCGGCTCGAAGAGTTTCTGAATTATCTGCTTTACAGTGTGATTCACCTTATCTTGTTTCTAATAGGAATATCAATCAGGAAATTGTTGTTCCTTCTCCTTGTCCTAATCCTTCTTCCAAGAAGGAACGTCTGTTGTACAACCTAGATGTGGTTTGTGCTTTAAATTTCTACTTACAAGCAACTAAGGATTTCCGTCAAACATCTTCATTGTTTGTTGTCTATTCTGGAAATTAGAAAGGTCAAAAGGCTACGGCAACCTCTCTTTCTTTTTGGCTGAAAAGCATCATCCGTTTGGCTTATGAGACTGCTGGCCAGCAGCCTCCTGAAAGGATTACTGCTCACTCTACTAGAGCGGTGGCTTCCACATGGGCTTTTAAAAATGAGGCTTCTGTTGAACAGATTTGTAAGGCGACGACTTGGTCTTCGCTTCATACTTTTTCCAAATTTTCCAATTTAAAAATTTGATACTTTTGCTTCTTCGGAGGCTATTTTTGAGAGAAAGGTTCTACAAGCAGTGGTGCCTTCCGTTTAGGTACCTGTCTTGTCCCTCCCTTCATCCGTGTCCTAAAGCTTTGGTATTGGTATCCCACAAGTATTGGATGAATCCGTGGACTCAATACATCTTGCAAGAGAAAACAACATTTATGCTTACCTGATAAATTTCTTTCTCTTGCGATGTATCGAGTCCACGGCCCTCCCTGTCTATTTAAGACAGGTAGTATATTTTATTATAAATCTTCAGTCACCTCTGCACCCTATAGTTTCTCCTTTTTGCTTCCTTGCCTTTGGTTGAATGACTGGGGGGTGGAGTTAGGGGAGGAGCTATATAGACAGCTCTGCTGTGGGTGCTCTCTTTGCCACTTCCTGTTGGGAAGGAGAATATCCCACAAGTATTGGATGAATCCGTGGACTCGATACATCGCAAGAGAAAGAAATTTATCAGGTAAGCATAAATTTTGTTTTTTCTAAGGCACATTTCTTAGTACAATAATGCTAATGCTCCATTTTTGTTAATCATTTTAACCCCTTAATGACCACAGCACTTTTCCATTTTCTGTCCGTTTGGGACCAAGGCTATTTTTACATTTTTGCAGTGTTTGTGTTTAGCTGTAATTTACTGTACCCACACATATTATATACCATTTTTCTTGCCATTAAATGGACTTTCTAAAGATACCATTATTTTCATCATATCTTATAATTTACTATAAAAAACATTATAAAATATGAGGAAAAATGGAAAAAAACACACTTTTTCTAACTTTGACCCCCAAAATCTGTTACATATCTACAACCACCAAAAAACACCCATGCTAAATAGTTTCTAAATTTTGTCCTGAGTTTAGAAATAACCAATGTTTACATCTTCTTTGCTTTGTTTGTAAGTTATAGGGCCATAAATACAAGTAGCACTTTGCTATTTCCAAACCATTTTTTTTTTCAAAATTAGCGCTAGTTACATTAGAACACTAATATCTTTCAGGAATCTCTGAATATCCATTGACATGTATATATATTTTTTTAGTAGGCCGATTTTGGTATATTTCATGCCACCATTTCACCGCCAAATGCGATCAAATACAAAAAATAGTTCACTTTTTCACATATTTTTTCACAAACTTTTGGTTTCTCACTGAAATTATTTACAAACAGCTTGTGCAATTATGGCATAAATGGTTGTAAATTCTTCTCTGAGATCCCCTTTGTTCAGAAATAGCAGACATATATGGCTTTGGCGTTGCTTTTTGGTAATTAGAAGGTCGCTAAATGCCACTGCGCACCACACGTGTATGCAGTAAAGGGGTTAATTTAGGGAGCATGTAGGGAGCTTTTTGGGGTAATTTTAGCTTTAGTGTAGTGTAGTAGACAACCCCAAGTATTGATCTAGGCCAATTTTGGTATATTTCATGCCACCATTTCACCGCCAAATACGATCAAATTAAAAAAAACTTTATATTTTTCACAATTTTAGGTTTCTCACTGAAATCATTTACAAACAGCTTGTGCAATTATGGCACAAATGGTTGTAAATGCTTCTTTGGGATCCCCTTTGTTCAGAAATAGCAGACATATATGGCTTTGGCATTGCTTTCTGGTAATTAGAAGGCCGCTAAATGCCACTGCGCACCACACATGTATTATGCCCATCAGTGCAGGGGTTAATTAGGGAGCTTATAGGGTTAATTTTAGCTTTAGTGTAGTGTAGTAAACAACCCAAAGTATTGATCTAGGCCCATTTTGGTATATTTCATGCCATCATTTCACCACCAAATGCGATCAAATAAAAAAAAAAACGTTCCCTTTTTCACAAACTTTAGGTTTCTCACTGAAATTATTTACAAACTGCTTGTGCAATTATGGCACAAATGGTTGTAAATGCTTCTCTGGGATCCCCTTTGTTCAGAAATAGCAGACATATATGGCTTTGGCGTTGCTTTTTGGTAATTAGAAGGCTGCTAAATGCCGCTGCGCATCACACATGTATTATGGCTAGCAGTGAAGGGGTTAATTAAGTAGTTTGTAGGGAGCTTGCAGGGTTAATTTTAACTTTAGTATAGAGCTCAGCCTCCCACCTGAAACATCAGACCCCCTGATCCCTCCCAAACAGCTCTCTTCCCTCCCCCACCCCACAATTGTCCCCGCCATCTTAAGTACTGTCAGGAACTCTGCCAGTACTAAAATAAAAGGTATATATGTTTTTTTTTTAGCATATTTACATATGCTGCTGTGTAGGATCCCCCCTTAGCTCCCAACCTCACTGATCCCCCAACAAACAGCTCTCTAACCCTCCCCCTCTGCCTTAATGGGCACCATCTTGTGTACTGGCAGCTGTCTGCCAGTACCCAGTTTAGTAAAAAAAAAGTATGCTTTTTTTTTAAAAAATTGCCTGTATTTTCTGTAGTGTAGCTTCCCCACCCCAAGACCAACCCGCCACCCCTTCTAGATCCCTTAGATGCTTATTTAATTACTAAAAAAACTTTTTTTTTGTACTTTTATCAACATTTTTTTCTGTAGTGTAGAGGTTCCCGCCTGCTCCCGCCCCGTGCACACGAGCGCGCCCATTCGCGCCTCCATCGGCCCTGCCCACGATCCCGCCCCCCTCCACTTCACATGGCCCATTGATGGCCGCCCACCCGCCTCCCAGACTGGCTCCCACCCACCAACGATACCGGCCATCGATGTCACATAGTGGCTCTCTCTGCATCGGATGGCCAAGGGGGGTTATTGCAGGATGCCTCGATATCGAGGCATCACTGCAATAACCGGAAAGCACAAAAAATACACTTAACGCCTGAGGACGTATGGGTACGTCCTCGGTCTGGAAAGCAGCTGGAGAAGCTTGTCCTCAGGCGTTAAGTGTATTTTTTTTGAGGATGTATGGCATACGTCCTTGGTCATTAAGGGGTTAAAGCATTAAAATATAATTACACAACTTTTCTGACCCACATACGACTGAGTGTAACCATTACCTAGGCTCTTGCACCAGTCTCAACCTCCTTTTCTGATACTTCTGCTACACTGACTTCTATAACTCATCTTCTGCTTAACCAGGAGGAGGAAAACAAAACTTAACTAAATAAAAATTGGCAGCAAAAAAGGCATTTTTGAAAAAGACTTTTCCCATGATTTCTATCTAATAACTTTCTCACCACAAAACTTTGTAAAATCACAATCCTAAATACACGTAAATGTAATAAATCCTAAAGGACATGACTTTAAAGGGACACTAAACCCATTTTTTTTCTTTCATGCTTCAGATAGAGCATGCAATTTTATCCAACTTTCTAATTTACTCCTATTATCAATTTTTCTTCATTCTCTTGCTATCTTTATTTAAAAAGCAGGAATGTGATGCATAGGAGCTGGGACATTTTTGGTTAAGAACCTGGGTTATGCTTGCTTATTGGTGGGTAAATGTAATCATCCAATAAGAAAGCACTATCCATGCTGCTGAGCCTAAAATGGGTTGGCTACTAAGATTTACATTCCTGCTTTTAAAATAAAGATAGCAAGAGAATGAAGAAAAATTGATAATAGGAGTAAATTAGAAAGTTGCCTAAAATGTCATGCTCTATCTGAATCATGAAATATTTTTTTGGGGTTCAGTGTCCCTTTAAGTCTAAAGTCATATAAAAAACAAAGCCACAAAGTGTAACTGTAACAAAACTCTCATGTCATGCAGTGTTATATTGAACTGGGCTTGTCTCATAGTCAGAAATGCAGGGAATGCATTGCATCTTCCTTTTTAGAATCTTGTGAGGTATCTCACAGTGCTGAAGGATCATTTTAGAGCATCTCATCTGAGAGGAGAGCTTTAGATCATTAGCCCCTAATTATAAATTATCTTCCTTACTACCCTCCTGAATCTTTTACACAAAATGGATGACAACATTTTATAATCAACATTAAGAAGAACTACAGGATGCCAATTCCTAATATCAATACACCATTATTTCTTATAAGGCAAAGTGAAAAGTGATTTATATTGGGAAAAACAAAGGCCTCTCCCCTCTAGAGCTTCATTATAAACTTTTGTAAGAGTTGGACATAACACATTACTAGCTTCTCTGTAAAACTCTGCAGTTAAGCTCTCAAAACCTGGAAACATATTCGCCTAGATTACAAGTTTTGTGCTAAACAGGGTGCAAAACTAACGCCAAAACAGTTGCGTTATTTCACTCTCCATAGCGCTGCCATTACTAGCTAGCTTGTTAGATCAGTGCCGCATGTGCAGTTCTCTAAGTGTGCTAGTTCATAAGTGTAGAGAGTTATAACAAGGGAGTTATTATATATGGATAGCAAAATATACAGAACAGTGACTGCTATATAATTGGAACATATTTGGAACATTTGGAACCCTGCTTACAGCGCTCTCTCTTTCCTCTCTCTCCAGGTCTGTGTATAAGGACAGAATCAGTTTTAACCCTGCATCACACACTATGGGGCCGAATTATCAAGCTCTGAATGGAATCTAAAGACCGCTGCTCCATAACTTGTCCACCTGCTCTGAGGCGGTGGACAGAAATCAACCCGATCAAATACGATCGGGTTAATTGACACCCCCTGCTAGTGGCCGATTGCACAAGCAGTTCTGGCATATGCTGTCGGCATTTATCGATGTGCAGCGGACATGATATGCTACATCGTATCATGTCCGCTCGCACTTTGATTAATATGCCCCTTTAACTGCCTTTTCCCCCTACAAATCTTTATCTGTGGTATGTGTATAAGGACAGAATCCATTTTAACCCTGCATCACACACTATAACTGCCTTTCCCCTCTACAAATCTTTATCTATGGTATGTGCATAAGGACAGAATCCATTTTAACCCTGCATCACACACTATAACTGCCTTTTCCCCCTACAAATCTTTATCTATGGTATGTGCATAAGGACAGAATCCATTTTAACCCTGCATCACACACTATAACTGCCTTTTCCCCCTACAAATCTTTATCTGTGGTATGTGTATAAGGACAGAATCCATTTTAATCCTGAATCACACACTATAACTGCCTTTTCCCCCCTACAAATCTTTATCTATGGTATGTGCATAAGGACAGAATCCATTTTAACCCTGCATCACACACTATAACTGCCTTTTCCCCCTACACATCTTTATCTATGGTATGTCTTTATTACCTTAAAAACTTTCATTTCTCTGTCTTCCACTTTGAGAAAGGTGTCATCTGCATTGTTTGCTCAGGCCTTGTATGATCCTGCTGTAATTTATGACCTTTGCTAATAAGAAGCATGTGACTGTTATTACCTTTAAATTGAATACCCCTAGCTTGTTACATCAAGCTAACTTGTTAGATCAGTGCAGCATGTGCAGTTCTCTAAGGCCTAGATTTGGAGTTTGGCAGTAGCCGTGAAAACCAGCGTTAGAGGCTCCTAACGCTGGTTTTAGGCTACCTCCGGTATTTTGAGTCACTCAAAAAAGGGTCTAACGCTCACTTTTCAGCCGCGACTTTTCCATACCGCAGATCCCCTTACGTAAATTGCGTATCCTATCTTTTCAATGGGATTTTTCTAACTCCGGTATTTAGAGTCGTGTCTGAAGTGAGCGTTAGAAATCTAACGACAAAACTCCAGCCGCAGAAAAAAGTCAGTAGTTAAGAGCTTTCTGGGCTAACGCCGGTTCATAAAGCTCTTAACTACTGTACTCTAAAGTACACTAACACCCATAAACTACCTATGTACCCCTAAACCGAGGTCCCCCCACATCGCCGCAACTCGATTAAATTTTTTTAACCCCTAATCTGCCGACCGCCACCTACGTTATCCTTAGTACCCCTAATCTGCTGCCCCTAACACCGCCGACCCCTATATTATATTTATTAACCCCTAATCTGCCCCCCACAACGTCGCTGCCAGCTACCTACACTTATTAACCCCTAATCTGCCGTCCGCACTCCGCCGCCAGCTACATTATCCCTATGTACCCCTAATCTGCTGTCCTAACATCGCCGACCCCTATATTATATTTATTAACCCCTAACCTGCCCCCCACAACGTCGCCGCCACCTACTTACAATAATTAACCCCTAATCTGCCGACCGCAAAGAGCCGCCAGCTACATTATAGCTATGTACCCCTAATCTGCTGCCCCTAACACCGCCGACCCCTATATTATATTTATTTACCCCTAACCTGCCCCCCACAACGTCGCCGCCACCTACCTACAATAATTAACCCCTAATCTGCCGACCGCAAAGAGCCGCCAGCTACATTATAGCTATGTACCCCTAATCTACTGCCCCTAACACTGCCGACCCCTATATTATATTTATTAACCCCAAACCTGCCCTCCCTAACATCGCCGACACCTAACTTCAATTATTAACCCCTAATCTGCCGACCGAATCTCGCCGCTATTCTAATAAATGTATTAACCCCTAAAGCTAAGTCTAACCCTAACACCCCCCTAAGTTAAATATAATTTCAATCTAACGAAATTAATTAACTCTTATTAAATAAATTATTCCTATTTAAAGCTAAATACTTACCTGTAAAATAAATCCTAATATAGCTACAACATAAATTATAATTATATTATAGTTATTTTAGGATTAATATTTATTTTACAGGTAACTTTGTATTTATTTTAACCAGGTACAATAGCTATTAAATAGTTAAGAACTATTTAATAGCTAAAATAGTTAAAATAATTACAAATTTACCTGTAAAATAAATCCTAACCTAAGTTACAATTAAACCTAATACTACACTATCAATAAATTAATTAAATAAAATACCTACAATTACCTACAATTAAACCTAACACTACACTATCAATAAATAAATTAAATACAATACCTACAAATAACTACAATGAAATAAACTAACTAAAGTACAAAAAATAAAAAAGAACTAAGTTACAAAAAATAAAAAAATATTACAACAATTTTAAACTAATTACACCTACTCTAAGCCCCCTAATAAAATAACAAAGCCCCCCAAAATAAAAAAATGCCCTACCCTATTCAAAATTACTAAAGTTTAAAGCTCTTTTACCTTACCAGCCCTGAACAGGGCCCTTTGCGGGGCATGCCCCAAGAAGTTCAGCTCTTTTGCCTGTAAAAAAAAACATACAATACCCCCCCCCAACATTACAACCCACCACCCACATACCCCTAATCTAACCCAAACCCCCCTTAAATAAACCTAACACTAAGCCCCTGAAGATCATCCTACCTTGTCTTCACCATACCAGGTTCACCGATCCGTCCTGGCTCCAAAATCTTCATCCAACCCAAGCGGGGGCTGGCGATCCATCTTCCGGCGGCTGAAGAGGTCCAGAAGAGGCTCCAAAGTCTTCATCCTATCCGGGAAGAAGAGTAGATCCGGACCGGCAACCATCATCTTCCAAGCGGCATCTTCTATCTTCATCCGATGAGGAGCGGCTCCATCCTGAAGACCTCCACCGCGGACCCATCTTCATCCGGCGACGTCCAACTGAAGAATGACGGTTCCTTTAAGGGACGTCATCCAAGATGGCGTCCCTCGAATTCCGATTGGCTGATAGGATTCTATCAGCCAATCGGAATTAAGGTAGGAATATTCTGATTGGCTGATGGAATCAGCCAATCAGAATCAAGATCAATCCGATTGGCTGATCCAATCAGCCAATCAGATTGAGCTCGCATTCTATTGGCTCATCGGAACAGCCAATAGAATGCGAGCTCAATCTGATTGGCTGATTGGATCAGCCAATCGGATTGAACTTGATTCTGATTGGCTGATTCCATCAGCCAATCAGAATATTCCTACCTTAATTCCGATTGGCTGATAGAATCCTATCAGCCAATCGGAATTCGAGGGACGCCATCTTGGATGACGTCCCTTAAAGGAACCGTCATTCTTCAGTTGGACGTCGCCGGATGAAGATGGGTCCACGGTGGAGGTCTTCAGGATGGAGCCGGTCCTCATCGGATGAAGATAGAAGATGCCGCTTGGAAGAAGATGGTTGCCGGTCCGGATCTAGTCTTCTTCCCGGATAGGATGAAGACTTTGGACCCTCTTCTGGACTTCTTCAGTGGATGTCTAGCCCCCGCTTGGGTTGGATGAAGATATCGGAGCCAGGACGGATCGGTGTGATACCCGGTGAGGTGAAGACAAGGTAGGATGATCTTCAGGGGCTTAGTGTTAGGTTTATTTAAGGGGGGTTTGGGTTAGATTAGGGGTATGTGGGTGGTGGGTTGTAATGTTGGGGGAGGGTTATTGTATGTTTTTTTTTACAGGCAAAAGAGCTGAACTTCTTGGGGCATGCCCCGCAAAGGGCCCTGTTCAGGGCTGGTAAGGTAAAAGAGCTTTGAACTTTAGTAATTTAGAATAGGGTAGGGCATTTTTTATTTTGGGGGGCTTTGTTATTTTATTAGGGGGCTTAGAGTAGGTGTAATTAGTTTAAAATTGTTGTAAGATTTTCCTTATGTTTGTAAATATTTTTTTATTTTTTGTAACTTAGTTCTTTTTTATTTTTTGTACTTTAGTTAGTTTATTTCATTGTAGTTATTTGTAGATATTGTATTTAATTAATGTATTGATAGTGTAGTGTTAGGTTTAATTGTAGGTAATTGTAGATATTTTATTTAATTAATTTAATGATAGTGTAGTGTTAGGTTTAATTGTAACTTAGGTTAGGATTTATTTTACAGGTAATTTTGTTATTATTTTAACTAGGTAACTATTAAATAGTTCTTAACTATTTAATAGCTATTGTACCTGGTTAAAATAATTACAAAGTTACCTGTAAAATAAATATTAATCCTAAAATAGCTATAATATAATTATAATTTATAGTGTAGCTATATTAGGATTTATTTCACAGGTAAGTATTTAGCTTTAAATAGGAATAATTTATTTAATAAGAGATAATTAATTTCGTTAGATGTAAATTATATTTAATTTAGGGGGGTGTTAGTGTTAGGGTTAGACTTAGCTTTAGGGGTTAATACATTTATTAGAATAGCGTTGAGCTCCAGTCGGCAGATTAGGGGTTAATAATTGAAGTTAGGTGTCGGCGATGTTAGGGAGGGCAGATTAGGGGTTAATACTATTTATTATAGGGTTAGTGAGGCGGATTAGGGGTTAATAACTTTATTATAGTAGCGCTCAGGTCCGCTCGGCAGATTAGGGGTTAATAAGTGTAGGCAGGTGGAGGCGACGTTGTGGGGGGCAGATTAGGGGTTAATAAATATAATATAGGGGTCGGCGATGTTAGGGCAGCAGATTAGGGGTACATAGGGATAATGTAAGTAGCGGCGGTTTACGGAGCGGCAGATTAGGGGTTAAAAATAATATGCAGGGGTCAGCGATAGCGGGGGCGGCAGATTATGGGTTAATAAGTGTAAGGCTAGGGGTGTTTAGACTCGGGGTACATGTTAGGGTGTTAGGTGCAGACGTAGGAAGTGTTTCCCCATAGCAAACAATGGGGCTGCGTTAGGAGCTGAACGCGGCTTTTTTGCAGGTGTTAGGTTTTTTTTCAGCTCAAACAGCCCCATTGTTTCCTATGGGGGAATCGTGCACAAGCACGTTTTTGAGGCTGGCCGCGTCCGTAAGCAACTCTGGTATCGAGAGTTGAAGCTGCGTTAAATATGCTCTACGCTCCTTTTTTGGAGCCTAACGCAGCCTTTATGTGGACTCTCAATACCAGAGTTATTTTTATGGTGCGGCCAGAAAAAAGCCGGCGTTAGCTACGTGGGTCCTTACCGACAAAACTCTAAATCTAGCCGTTAGTGTGCTAGTTCATAAGTGTAGAGAGTTATAACAAGGGAGTTAGACAAAAGAGTGGACAACAGAAAAAAGTACTTTCAATTCTCCCAAATTAATTGCAAACATGCTACACTTTCTAATGTCTGCATTAAATGGACAGTCTACAATAGAATTGTTATTGTTTTAAAAGACAGATAATGCCTTTATTACCCATTCCCCAGTTTTGCATAACCAACACTGTTGTATTAATACACTTTTTACCTCTGTGATTGCCTTGTATCTAAGAACCTTCTGACAGCCCCCTGATCACATGACTTTGACTATATAAAATCTATTGAGTTGCATTTAGCATTGTGTTGTGCAAACTCTTAAATAACTCCCTGTGCCTGAACGCAGTGTTATCTATATGGCCCACAGTCTCTTATTGTTAAAAGCAATTTAAAAACATGTGATAAGAGGCAGCCCTCAAGGGCTTAGAAATTAGCATATGAGCCTACCTAGGTTTAGTTTCAACTAAGAATAACAAGAAAACAAAGCAAATTTGATAATAAAAGTAAATTGGAAAGTTGATTAAAATTGCATCTCCTATCTGAACAATGAAAGTTTAATTTTGACTAGACTGTCCCTTTAACATTTTCCTCGCTTCTCCTTAAAGTCACAGCTCTTCCTTTCACAAACAGCACTCAGACAATTCTTATTTCTGCTTCTCTTCTACCTTCCCCCCTCTACAACACACATGAACTCTATTCCTATCTCACATTCCTCAGCCATCCATGCTTCACTGATCCTAAACTTAAACACTCACATATGACACATTCTCATCTCCTTTCGCTCACCATCTTTCTTCTTCTTGCAGCTGGGGATGTCTCACCTAACCCAGGTCCACCCTCTGCTTCCCTCAGCTCACTATCCCAAATGAAACCTCATACACCTTGCCCACATAACCCTCTAAACCTCATTAACTGCACCTCTGTTAGTACACCACAATTCTCTTGTGCCCTTTGGAATGCACGCTTTCCTCCTCTAACACAACTGCTGTAGCCTCTCTGTTCTATGGTGGCCTGTACTTCAGTCACACTCCCAGTCCAGGAGACAAACAAGGAGGGGGAGTAGGAATTCTCTTGACTCCACACAGTACCTTTCACTGCATTCCTTTACCCCCCTCTCTTTCCTTCTCATCTTTTGAAGTTCATGCTATCCGCCTCTTCTCCCCTCTAGCTCTTCGTGTTGCAGTTATCTATCGGCCCCCTGGCCCAGCATCACAATTTCTGGACCACTTTGAAGCCTGGCTTCCACATTTTCTCTCTTGTAATGTCCCTTCTCTCATCTTTGGGGACTTCAACTTACCCGTTAATAATCCTTACATGCCTGCTGCCTCTAAACTTCTATCTCTTACCACCTCTTTTGGCATGTCCCAGTGAACAACATCTCCAACCCACTGTGAAGACAACTCCATAGAACTGGTCTTCACTAATCTCTGTGCTGTTTCTAACTTACTTAACTTTCCTTTTCCTCTCTCTGACCACCATCTACTAACTTTCTCTCTTACTCTACTTGCTACATCTTTGCAAGCCCCCCAGAAACTGTTACCTTACAGGAATTTAAATGACTTGGATCTCACAGACTTTTCCACTCAACTGAATCATCTGCTCTCTGACATTTCATCCCTCTCTTGCCCAAACCTTTTTGCTTTACAGTATAATTCAGCACTAAAATTAACATTTGACAAAGCTGCACCCTCCACTGTTCACCGTAAATCAATCACTCAACGGCAACCATGGCACACCAAACAGACCAGATATCTTCAGCGATGTTCACGGGCTGCTGAACGGCAGTGGAGGAAATCAAGCACCTGTGCTGATTTCCGGCATTATAAATTCATCTTTAAGTCCTACAACTCTGCACTCAGCCTGGCCAAACAAGTCTATTTTTCCTCCCTTGTGTCATCTCACGCACCCAACCCCAGAAAGTTGTTCTCAACCTTTAACTCCCCTGTTCTCAACCTTTAACTTATTGATGATCACTTCAAAAATAAAATTGACACCATTAGAAAATATTTCTGCATCTCACATCCCTCAAACCCAGCAATCCTACCCACCCCTTCTATTAACAAAACTCTATGCTACTTCCCTCCTGTAACAGAGGAAGAAGTCCCTGTACTCCTACCCTTGGCTCATCTCACAAACTGCCCACTTGACCCTATTCCTTCACAACTTTTTCCCTCTCTTTCTGCTTCAATAACCCCTACCCTAAACAATCTCTCACTGCTGGCATATTTCCTGATACATTCAAGCATGTGTCAATCATACCAATCCTAAAAAAGCCCTAAAAAGCTTGACCCCTCCACGCCTTCTAACTATCGACCGGTCTCCTTCCCTTTACTTCAAAATAATTGGAACGACTGGTCTATAATCGGCTAACTCAATTTCTCACAACTAACTCCTTACTTGATCCACTACAATCTGGTTTCCGCCCTAAACACTCAACAGAAACTGCTCTTGCTAAAGTAACAAATGACATGTTATCAGCTAAAGCAAAAGGCCACTACCCCTTACTAATTCTTCTTGACCTATCCACTGCTTTTGACACAGTCGACCATACTCTCCTAAAAATACTTTATTCATTTGGCATCCATGACACATCCCTCTCCTGGTTTGCCTCATATCTCTCAAACTGCTCATTTTCAGTTTCCTTTAACAACATATCTTGCGATCCTATGCCTCTCTCAGTTGGAGTACCGCAAGGTTCTGTCTTGGGTCCTTTGCTTTTCCCTCTCTATACATCCTCCCTTGGAAAACTTAGAGCCTCCTTTGGATTCCAGTACCACTTATATGCTGATGATACCCAAATCTATCTTTCCTCTCCTGATATCTCTCACTCTTTACTCAACCAGATTTCCAACTGCCTCTCTGCAATTTCCTCTTGGATGTCTTCACACTACCTCCAACTCAATCTGTCCAAAATGGAGCTGCTTCTTATTCCCCCTCTTTGAGACATCCAACACCTGACATTTCTCTGACGGTTGGAGACTCTATTCTCAACACCTCACCCCAGGTCCGCTGTCTTGGGGTCACACTAGACTCAGAGCTCACATTCAACCCACATATATAAGCACTTACCAAATCCTGCCGTCCACACCTATGCAACATTTCCAGAATTCGTCCCTTCCTTACTCAAAAAACTACAAAAATACTTATTCATTCCCTCATTTTGTCATGCATTGATTATTGCAATCTACTCCTAAATGGCCTTCCAAAACACAGCCTCTCCTCCCTCCAATCTATAAGGAATGCTTCTGCTAGACTCATCCACCTAATTTGCCAATCTACATCAGCTGCTCCACTCTGCCAGTCTCTACACTGGCTCCCCATACACTCCAGATTACAATTTTAAGTATTAACCCTAACTTACAAACCACTCAAGAGTCTCACTCCCAACTATATTTCCTCTCTCATCATGAAATATTCCCCATCCCGTCCTCTTCAATCAACCTCTGACCTACGTCTCTCCACTCCTGTTATCTCTACGTCCCACTCCCGCCTCCAAGACTTTGCACGTGCTGCACCTGTCCTCTGAAACTCTCTACCCCACTCCATATGACTGTCTCCAACCTTGTATAGCTTCAGACGCTCCTTGGAAACCCACCTATTCAGAGAGGCTTACCATCTCTCCTCCATCCCTCATCCAAACCAAACTAATACATGAACTGCCTGACTCACTGCTGCAACTACAACCGATGTGACAAGCTACCCCAACCTTATGTCTCGGCACCCTAAACCTGTAGACTGTGAGCTCTCCGGAGCAGGGCCCTCTTCCTCCTGTACTAGATTTGTTTAGTTTTGTTATGTTTTGTATTTTATCACAATTCCTTGTCATTGTATACCCCTATCATTGTACCCAGCGCTACGGAATTTGGCGGCGCTATACAAATAAATGATAATAATAATAATAATAATTACGAGTTACTGAAAAGACTCCTTGTGCTTTGCGATATGGTGTGTTAAGCTCCATACCGCACAAATTCCAAGGGCTGATTTGACGTGCTCCTGCACTCTTTCCCCCATAGACATCAATGGGTAAAAGTGTTAGAAAAAAACCTAACACCTGAAGTGCGGAATGAAAAATCTCCGTAACGCAACCCCCATTGATGTCTATGGGGAAAAAAAAGTTAAGTTTAAACCTAACACCCTAACATAAAACCCAAGTCTAAACACCCCTAATCCACCGCCCCCAACATTACGACACATAAATAAAGTTATTAACCCCTAATCCGTCGCTCCCCGACATCGCGCCACTAAATAAAATGATTAACCCCTATTCCATCGCTCCCCGACATCGCCACCACTAAATAAAATAATTAATCCCGACATCGCCACCACTAAATAAAATGATTAACTCCTAAACTTCCGGCCTCCCATATAGCCGCTACTTAATAAACCTATTAACCCCTATACCTCCGGCCCCCCACATCGCCTCCATTAAATAAACCCATTAACCCCTAAACTGCCAGCCCCCCCACATCACAAAACACTAAATTATACTATTAACCCCTAAACCTAACACCCCCTAACATTAAATTAATATTACAATATAAAATTACAATATACAATTAAAAACCTTACAAATTAAAAAACCTAACACTACCAAAAAATAAAAAAATCTAAAATTACAAAAATAATAAACACTAAATTATGAAAAATAAAAAACACTAAGCTTACAAAAAATAAACTAAATTATCAAAAATAAAAACAATTACACCTATTCTAATAGTCCTATAAAAATAAAAAAGCCCCCCCAAAAATAAAAACACTCCCTAACCTTCAATAAACTACAAATAGGCCTTAAAAGGGCCTTTTGTAGGGCATTGCCCTAAGTTTAACAGCTCTTTTACCTTAACAAAATGACTAGGTCCCCCAACAGTAAAACCCACCACCCAACCAACCCCCTAAAATAAAAAAAATTCCAAGCTACCCATTGCCCCTAATAGGCATTTGTATGGGCATTGCCCTTAAAAGGGCATTCAGCTCTTTTACACTGCCCTTAAAAGGGCATTCAGCTCTTTTACACTGCCCTTAAAAGGGAATTCAGCTCTTTTACAAGTGCCCATCACTAATCTAAAAAAAAATAATAATGAGGGGCTGCTGCAGGGATCTCTTCTGCAGTGTGGGCTTGTTCTGCAGCGAGGGGCTTCTTCAGGGGATGATGGTACAGGGATGTCTTCCATGTCTCCCCGAGGTGGCGAGTCATCTGCACCACTCTCATGCCTAGGTGAAGGAGAAGCCTGTGGGTGCTGTGCTGCCTCCTCCCCGGGCTCAGACTCTGTATATAGTAAAAATAAAGAAATAGAGATATTAGCACAGTTCCAAATAAAGATGTAAATGTTCTATTTGAAAGTGTATTAATGAGGCTGCCTTCGTAATTCTATTGTAAGCAAAAGCAATCAATACGATTTCAGCATTCGCAAACCCATCTTTCTGATATCTATACGGTCAATCTGAATGTCTTTTTGTGTTTGTCTTAAATCATTTTTAATGCACACCTAATCTGTAGACTAGATACTAATGTGATAGCTTTCTTGAAATGCAACTTTTGGAAGGTAATTGTGAATGCATTTACGTAATAATATATAAAAAATTGTAATTGCGTTAGTCATAACCTTAAATAATTTTTGCGTGTGAATGGGTTATTAGGTGGATGTAAAGAGATTAGTTAATGAGCTTACTGGCAGATGAGAGGGGCAGGTTCCCGGTATCAACTCCTCCAATACCGACTATGGCCACCTCCGAGATGTTGGGACCCAGCATTTCCTCCTAGCGGGAATATTCAAAGATTATTTCTGGACCGCCACCGGTCCCTGTTAGGTATTCCCTCTCCCTTGTGAGCTTTCTTTTCAGTTCCGCTCTGCAGTCCCGGTAACGATGCTGGATAGATTTCACATCCCTATTATAGACCCCCACTGCATTAACGGCATCCCTGATCTCCATCCACAGCTTCCTCTTATCCTTAGGGGTGGCCTTCTGTGCCTGCAGCCTCCTAGCCCTCTCCATATAAGCCTCTATAAGGGCCTCCTTCTCATCCCTGGTATATCTCTCCTCCCTCTGCCTGGGCTTCCCATGCGATGTGAGCCTCTGTTCCTCGGACTGTGAAGCTCCCTGTCTACGCTGCACACCACTGGGCCCAACCACTTGTTCATCTTCAACAATGTGGCTGGGTCGACCCACCCCTTCCTCTCCCCCTTCCTGTCCTCTTCCTCTCCCCTCCCTCTCCCCCCCCCTCTCTCCTGACTAAACTCCTGCCTAACCTCCTGCACGAGCTTATCCCTGAACTCAGCCCTTACCTCCTGTCTAATGAGCTCTAATAGCTGTGGGCTAATTTGCCCCCTATCCCCCCTCCCGACATACTCAAACAAAATGTGAAGGTGCCCAAATGAAAGGGGGTCAAAATAATGAACAAAATTTAAAAAGTGCTGAAAGTGTGAATGGGATATAAATAAAAGGGTAAGGGGTATTAAACAGACAAACGTATGTGTGGAAAAAGACGAAAATGAGGATATGTAAACAAGTTTTTTTAATAAAACAAAAACCTATGGGATGAAATGGAATGGCGTATGGGCTTAAAGGGAATGGGGTATGGGATGAAAGGGAATGGGGTATGGAGTGTAGGATGAGAGGGAATGGGGTATGGAGTGTATGTAGTGTTAGTGATAAGTGTATGTATGTATTGAATGTGTTTGCGTGTAAATGTGTTTATATAATGAATGTAGGAGCAAAACGTTCGCACACTCACCCAAACAAACTCTTACTCACTAATTCACATTAACTCACTCTCACACTAACTCACTCTCACACTAACTCACTCTCACACTAACTCTCACTAAATCTCTCTACTCTCAAATCTCTCTACTCTAAAATCTCTCCAACCCTCCAACGCCTAGACCTGCACCTAACTCAAAAAAGCAATACAGTCAAAGAAGCCATGCTTAAAGCGTGCTTATATACCCTATGTAAATGTTTCATAATGTACCGGTTTGCAAAGTAAAGGAGGTTCAGGTGTGCTTAGTAATTAGTATGTGTGCAATGTGGACTAGTTGTTTGAATTTGCGCATGCTCATTTTAATAATAATAATAATTTGCGATTTATATAGCGCTTTTCTCCCTGTGAGACTCAAAGCACTTTACAAATATACCAACATAAGACATAAAAGTTAGGAGTTTCTGAAGGTCAGATAAGCGGACTGAATGCCTGATGGAAGAGGTGGGTCTTTAGCTTTTTTTAAAAAGTCTGTAAGGACGGTGCATCTCTGATTGCGCACGGTAAAGAGTTCCAGAAAGTAGGGGCAGCGTGGCTGAATGCTCTGGAGCCTGAGTTTGTCCTTATTCTTGGCACTGAGAGGAGGGATGTGTTAGCTGACCTAAGTGAACGGGATGGGATGTAGCGTGTCAGGAGCTCTTTCAGGTACTGTGGGCCTTGGTTGTTTAAGGCTTTGAAGGTCAGCAGGCCAATTTTAAAATAGGTTCGCCATTTAATTGGAAGCCAATGCAGGGAGTGGAGAACAGGTGTTATGTGGCAGGAGCGAGTTTGATTGGTCAATAGCCTGGCTGAAGGCGATGGAGTTCTTTTTTTGGGAGGCCCAAGTACATTGCAGTAATCTAGCCTAGAGGATACAAATGCATGGATTAATGTTGGTATATCATCCGGTGGAATTAAGTGTTGTATCCTGGCTATGTTTTTCAGATGAAAGTAGGCAGATTTTATTACGGAGGAAATCTGCTGTTTTCAAAAGATAGTCCAGCGTCAATCAACACTCCGAGGTTTCGTACCTTTGCTGAACTAACGAGTTTAGAGCCTCCAAGCTCCAGGCTTGTGGGATATTTTTGATGCCCGGGGTCCCCTCACCAAGAGTAACTCTGTTTTCTCCGGGTTCACTTTGAGACAGCTAGCATTTATCCATTCTATGAGGTCTGTTAAGCAATTGTTTATGCGGCATGCTGGGTCTGTAGTATCTGGAGCAAAGGAGAAGTAGAGTTGTGTGTCATCAGCGCAGCAATGATACCTAAGGCCATGTCGGTTAATGATGTCCCTCAGTGGTAGTAAGTAAATTGCGAATAGCATGGGAGACAGGATAGATCCTTGTGGAACTTTGCAGGCCAGTTCTGTTGGTGCTGATGAGCTTGATCCTTATATTACTCTCTGTGATCTACCAATGAGGAAAGATTTAAACCAGTTAAGGACTGTGCCTCCTAGACCACAGATGTACTGCAAGCGCATGATTTTGTATTTGTGTAATGTGTATAATGCAATGATGTCATAGTGATCGTTTTGCATAACATTCTCCAAAAGTAGTATCTGTAAATTTAAATGCTGATTTGTGATGGTCTCGTATTTGTCAAGTGGTGTAAATGTTTATTTATACTAATGTTCCATAATCTGCAATGCGAATGTTTTGTTTGTGTGTCAGTGTGCAATTCTTTTTTCATGTTGATTTGTTCCGTGTTTCAAGATCTGAACGTATTAAGCGATTCCTCGTTTAGTGTAAATGTTGTGCGTTATTTTTTGCTTATGATTGTGAATATCGAATACGTATGTGCTATGTTGCGTGAGCGATTGTTGTTTGTACATTTGAGCTGAGTGTTTTTGTTGTGCATAATTTTGTATACGTAATATGACAGAGCAGTGTGTATTTCTTGCGAGATCGAGTGTTAGATGAAAAATCTGTGATTAGTTAATTTAGCATTGATCTCTATGGGAGAATCTTTAACGTGCTTACGCTTATTAAATAAACGCGGTAGTTGTGTTACTGCGACACGTTACGAGGTTGTTTTCAGACTCGTAATAACTACGTTATAATAGATACGCAATGGAAATAATGTACACGATATTAGCGAGCCGCCATAATGCAAAACTCGTAATCTAGCTGTCAGGTAGTTACAATAGATTCGCTAGAAACAATCGCTGAATCCTTTTGGGCCATTTTACAATATCTGGGATCCTAATGATTACACTTATCTCAGGTAGTTACAATAGATTCACCAGAAACAATAGGAAACATTGTCATTTATACAGTACTAGTCCTAAAGCCCGTTCACATGGGCCATTTTTTGCAGTACAGCGGTCCCACCCCTTGCGCTCTCTTCCTCCCCCTCTCTTTTGCTCTCTCTCTCTCCCCTCTCTTTTGAGCTTTCTCTCTCTCCCCTCTCTTTTGAGTTTCCTCTCTCCGCCCTCTCTTTTGAGCTCTCTCTCTCCCCCTCTCTTTTGCGCTCTCTCTCTCCCCCCTCTCTTTTGCTCTCTCTCTCTCCCCTCTCTTTTGAGCTTTCTCTCTCTCCCCTCTCTTTTGAGTTTCCTCTCTCCGCCCTCTCTTTTGAGCTCTCTCTCTCCCCCCTCTCTTTTGCGTGCTCTCTCTCTCCACCCTCTGTTTTGCGCGCTCTCTCCCCCCTCTCTTTCGCTCTCTCTCTCCCCCTCTCTTTTGAGCTCTCTCTCTCCCCCCTCTCTTTTGAGCTCTCTCCCCCCTCTATTTTGCACTCTCTCTCTCCCCCCTCTCTTTTGCACTCTCTCTCCCCTCTCTTTTGCGCTCTCTCTCTCCCCCCTCTCTTTTTTGCGCTCTCTCCCCCTCTCTTTTGTGCTCTCTCTCTCCCCCTCTCTTTTGCGGTCTCTCTCTCCCCCATCTCTTTTGCGCTCTCTCCCCCCTCTCTCCCCTCTCTTTTGCGCTCTCTCTCCCCCCTCTCTTTTGCGCTCTCTCTCTCTCCTCTCTTTTGCTCTCTCTCTCCCCCCTCTCTTTTGCGCTCTCTCTCCCCCCCTCTCTTTTGCGCTCTCTCTCCCCCCCTCTCTTTTGCACTCTCTCTCCCCCCCTCTGTTTTGCACTCTCCCCCCTCTCTTTTGCACTCTCCCTCTCTCTTTTGCGCTCTTCCCCCCTCTCTTTTGCGCTCTCTCTTCCCCCTCTATTTTACGCTCTCTCCCCCCTCTCGTTTGCTCTCTCTCTCCCCCCTCTCTTTTGCCAGTGGCGTTACTGGGGTTGGTGTCACCCGGTGCGGTAACTTATGGGGTCACCCCCCCTCACCCCAGAAAACAGACACACACAAACACAAAAACACAGGCACACACACATACAAACACTCTGACACACTTAGAAACACACTCAGACACACACAAAAACACTCTGACACACTCACACAAACACAAAAACACTCAGGCACACACACAAACACTTAGACACACACACACAGAAACACTCAGACACACACACAAAAGTACTCAGACACACACACACACACACAATAACACTCAGTCACACACACAGAAACATTCGGGAACACACACAAACACTTAGACACACACACACAAAAACACTCAGGCACACACACAAACACTTAGACACACACACAGACAAAAACACTCAGACACACACACAAAAGTACTCAGACACACACACACAAAAACACTCAGACACACACACATACAAAATATGTAAACTGCACTGCATTAATTATAAATCTCATGCCTAGAGCTGCTCCCTGGCTCAGCAGAGCATCAAATGAAAGATAAACAGAGCAAATAAATCACTAAAGAAAAAGTTTAGGTGAGCAAACTATGAAAATTCTGCTCTGACTCTGTTCCAATTCTGTCAGTGCACAGCCCCGGGCCGCGTGCCTACCGCTTCTTATGGCCAAGCACCTCTGCTTTCTGCCCCCCCCAGACCCCCGTCCGCCCTCCCCTCCTACCTCTTCAGTGTGCACTTAGTGTACCGTAACCGTACCGGTCTGGTGGGCATCATACGTGGCTCCTTCACTTTAGAGACAGTGTCAGACAGTCATGCGGTCAGGTGCCAGGCATCCCCCTCATGATTTCCCAGTTCCCGTTTAGAGAGACAGCACAGCAGTGAGTGACTTCACTGCTCCACACGTCACTAAGCAGTGAGCACAGATAGGCAGGCAGGTTTAGGCTAGTAGCGCAACTTTGCAAGCCCCACGGCACGCCCACAACATTCATAGTGAAATTGGGCAGAGGAGAAGCAAAGTACAAACAAGCAAAAGCAGCCGGGAAAACTATTTGTGGAAATTGCAGAGCTGGCTCAAGGGGCAAAAAAATGAAGTGTCTACAACTTCCCCAGTCCCACTAATGTTCACAAATGCTGGCCCCTCTAATAAAATATCTATGCATCTCTACATTGTATTTCTTTGAATTTCAATAAAATTAAAAATATATATATATATTTTTTTTTGGTGGTGTCACCCCCTGGAGGGTGTCACCCTGGTGCGGCCTGCACCCCCCACACCCCCCTAGTGACGCCACTGCTCTTTTGCGCTCTCTCTCCCCCCTCTTTTTTGCGCTCTCCACCCCTCTCTTATGCGCTCTCTCTCCCCTCTCTTTTGCGCTCTCTCTCTCCCCTCTCTTTTGTGCTCTCTCTCCCCCTCTCTTTTGCACTCTTCCCCCCTCTCTTTTGCGCTCTCTCTCTCTCCCCCCACTTTTGCGCTCTATCTCCCACCCTCTCTGTTGCGCTCTCTCTCCCCCTCTCTTTTGCGCTCTCTCTCCCCCGTCTCTTTTGCGCGCTCTATCTCTCCCCACTTTTGCGCTCTATCTCCCACCCTCTCTTTTGCGCTCTCTCTCCCCCCTCTCTTTTGCGCTCTCTCTCCCCCCCTCTCTTTTGCGCTCTCTCCCCCTCTCTTTTGCTCTCTCTCCCCCTCTCCCCCCTCTCTCTCCCCCCTCTCTCTCTCTCTCTCTCTCTCTCTCTCCCCTCCTCTCTCTCTCCCCCTCTCTCTCTCCCCCCTCTCTCTCCCCCTCCCTCTCTCTCTCCCCCCTCTCTCTATCTCTCTCCCCTCTCTATCTCTCCCCCTCTCTATCTCTCTCCCCTCTCTATCTCTCTCCCCTCTATCGTGCGACCCGCCCCCTTCACGCCGGCCACGCCCCATTCACCGTCATTCATGCCCGACCACGCCCCTTCATGTCGGACACGCCCTGCTCATGCCAGGCCATGCCCACTTCTGAAGGGGAACTGTAATTCCTTTTCAGAATGTTTAGAACTTAATACAAACAGCTAAATGAAAACCACAATCAAGGTGAAGGACTAAAACAGATAAATAAATAAACAAGTAACAAGTAAATAATCTCTCCTTATTATTCACTTCATCAGGAAATGAATAAATAAGTACATAAATAAATTAATATGGACATCCTTTGTTTAAAACCTATATTATAGAGGCACTTCTAAAATATTTACCATTTAATTACAGGATACAATTTAATATTAAATATCTAAGAATAATTTAATTATTGATAATGTTTAGTAAAATAAATAGTGAAAATACAATGTTGAAGAACTTTATTAAAAATTCTCTTGAGAATCCAGACCACCCATTTATAGGTCTAGTGAAAGCTTGAAGATCTTGAAGCACTAGAAAGCTGAGGGAAACTTTCATTCTAAAATGTATTCTACAATTATCCTAAAGTACCCAATTTAAATTATTTCTAATAACTATTAGCGAGAGATGAAAAAATAATAAAGATAATGTTTAAGCTAATTTATGAAATACACATAATGATGATTCCATATAGGGTGGATACCACAAACTTTAGTAATGTCATTCTATTAGGAAAGCTGCCAGGTCTATATCCTTGTTTAAACCATAGGGGACCTGGGTATGGAGGGTATGAATCCAAGATGTCTCAAGAATAGTTCCCTATTCCCTCTTCTGTCTTTTATTGGAATGTACTCTAAAATGGAGGCTTTTAGGCCAGATGGATCCATATTGTTAAAAACTCTAAAATGTTTCAATACATTATATGTTTTGAGGCCTGCTTTAATGTTTGTAAAGTGTTCCACCAAACATTTTTTAAAAATTCTAGTAGTACGCCCTACATACTGTAGTCAACATGAGCACTCTAGTAGATAAACTACATGGTCTGTTTTGCAATTGCAAGCTACATTTATCTTGCAGCTTTTCCCATTAGTATTAGATTTTATTTCTTTGGTAGATCTAGACCCATTGTAGTGGTGGACACAAGTAACACAGTTAAGACGGTTGCATTTGAAAAAAACAATTGATAGATTTCCTAGCCAATTTTGTTCTTTTGTTGTTTTCAATTGGCTTGGAGCCAAAGTATTTTTCAAATTTTTATTTCTCCTAAAAATAATTTTAGGTTCCTTAGGTATGGATTGCTTCAATAATTCGTCTTTTAATAACAAATGCCAGTGTTTTTTCATAATAGTTCTAATTTCATTGGTTCCTTTGTTGAAAGTAGTAATAAAACTCAAAGGATTGTCTTTTTGTTTGTGTATTTTCTTATTTCCATGTGTCCAGTAATAATTGTCTATTGAGATTCTTTACTTTATTATAAGCTCTCTCCAAATCATTCTTCTGATATCCCCTTTCCAGGAACTTTTCTTTCAGAATAGCTGATTCCTCCTCAAAGTCCTTTAATTTAGAGCAGTTCCTTCTAATTCTGTGGAATTTCCCGTATGGGATATTCCGGATCAGGCTTTGATTGTGATTGCTGGTTGCATACAAATATCCATTGATATCGGTTTCTTTTTTATACAACTTGGTTTGAATCTCATTATTTTCATGAAAGAGGCTTATGTCCAAAAATTCTATTTGTTCCTTATTTATTTTCTCAGTAAAGGATAAATTAAACTCATTTGAATTTAAACTGTAAATAAATGTATCTAGACTTTCCTCAGGTCCCTCCCAAATCATAATGATGTCATCTATATACCTAGCCTACTTTTTAATGTATGATAGAAAGGGGTTATTGTTCCAGATTGTCGTTTCTTACCATAGCCCCTTGTATAAATTAGCAAAACTCAGAGCAAAGCGAGTCCCCATTGAGTTGGAGATTAAAAAAAAATCAAATAAAAAATAATTTTTTTCCAGAACAAAAGTAATTGCTCTTACGAGGAATTTCAGAGTATTTTTTGGTAAATCTGTTAGAGTATCTAACCAATACTCTACTGCTTCAACCCCCTTACTGTGAGGGATGATGGAATACAGGGCACAAACATCCAATGTTACCCAAATCGCTTCTGTGCACCAATTAGTTTGTGAGAGTTTTTGTATAGTGTCAGGTGTATTTCTCAAATATGATTTTAGCCTGGGTACTAGTGGTTGAAGGAATGAATCAGTGTACTTCGAAAGTTTAGAAGTTAGAGAATTAATACCTGAAACTATTGGTCTACCCGGTGGTCTCTTCAGATCTTTATGTACCTTGGGGAGGTGATAAAAGATTGTAACCATCAGGGTATTATTCTTTAGAAAGGCACATTCATCTTCATTCAGGATTTGTTCTTCTTTTGCATCGTCCAAAAGATATCTATATTCTCCTTGAAATATAATAGTTGGATCATTGGGGAGTTTTCTATAATATTTATCATTGTGTAATAGATTGTGGGCCTCCTGTAAGTAATCACTTTTGTCTTGAATCACAATCTCTCCCCCCTTGTCTGCCTCCCTGATCGCTATCTCAGAATCTTCTTCAAGTTTCTTAATGATCTTTTTTCTCTTTAACAGTTAAATTATCTTTTTTAATTTTATAATTGCTACACATTTCTGTGAAATCTTCTCGTACTAGATTCGAGAATACAGTAATAATACTTCCCTTAGAGTGAATAGGGTAATATGTGGATGGAGGTTTTAGTAATGTATGTTCTGCTATGCACTTTTTAAATTCCTCTTGACTGCTCTCTTGCTCCAGTTCTTCTAAGATTTTTATAAGTGATTGTTCAGTTTCTTCATCGCCATTGTCATTTCCAGATGATTTTGAATTTTTCTCAAAATGTCTCTTCAAAGTAAGCTTGCATGTTAATTTATTGAGATCAATAAATAGTTGAAAGGAATTTGGTCCTTTTGTGGGAGCAAAGTATAATCCTTTCTCTAGAGTTTTAATATCATCTTGCCCTAGTTCTCTTGAAGAGAGATTGAAAACTTTCATTTTTACATTTTTGTTTCCCAGGTCAGTGAGGATTATGTCTCTTTTTTCCTCCGTTTTCGGCCTTCTCTACATCCCCTGTATTTGGCCTTTTCAGGCCTCTTGTTTTCCACTGGGGCTCCAATCTTAGGGTCCCTATTGCTCCCCTGTCGATTTCCCCTTTCATCCGATTCGACCCTGATTGTTTCCTTTGTTCTTCTAAAAAAGGATGATAATTATTTGTTCTCCTTTGTTGTCTTGTTATCTCTTGATTATAATAGGTCCCCATATAGGGTGTCCTATTACCCATAAAACTCCCCCCCATTCTAGTGCTATTTTCTTTTCCATATCCATTTGAGCTGTTTTTCCTCCAGTTGAAGATCCTAATTTCTCTTCTTTTATAGTCATTACTCGAATGATAATTCCTACTTTCATAGAAATTTCTATTGTCATATTGGGACCTATAGTTAACTCTATTTTTATTAGACAAATTTTCATTCCCATCTCGATATGTAGTGTTAGTGTTCTTATTTACATTAAACTTTTTATACCCCTATCTGTGGTTAGAGACTCCATCCCTAGTGTAATGATGGGAATCTGTTTTTTTTTCTCTATTGGAAAGGTGTTTCCCTGGTTTCTTAATAGATTTTCTATAGTCAGCATTGGATTCATTCTCCCTGGTCCCACTCCCATGTGGTACATGTGCAGAAAAATCAGGGGAGTTAATGTATAGCCAATCTTTATTCTCTTGGTGTAACCCTGGTGTATCTGGAGTCGGTAAGAGAAAGGGTTCCTCTTCCATTTGATTTGCCTCCTCTTTACTGGCTTGGTAGTCTCTTAGTCATTTGTTAAGTTTCTTCTTTTCAATTATTCAATCGAACCTGGTTAGTTTTGTTTTATTTTCCTTATCTAGCTCTTGATAGTAAACGTCCCCCCGGAAATTATTAAGCTGATCTCTTATGCTTTTAATTTCCTCCGCCAGAGATTTCACCTTTTTGTTTCTATACTTTATTAAAATGTTTATAAATTTAACTGAACAGTCTTCAAGGGCTGTGTCCCACTCTGTTAAGAGTTCCACCTAAGTATTATCCATTATGGGCACTTTTTCTAGTCTGAGGCCTTTAGGGATTAATTTATACTTCAGATATCTTTCTAAATTGTTGCTATCATGCCAGATTAAAAGTTGTTTACGACTTAGTTTCATCCATTTTTGCAAATAAGTCTTTTGGGTTGGCAAGATTCAACTCATCTAGTGCAGTAATTTCTGTTTCATAGACTGATCATTTTCTCTGTTTAGTATCTGGATTAAAATAATCTCCATACTCATATTCACTCATCTTTAAGGTCTAATATATCAAGTATATGAGATGTAACTATTGAATAGTATATAGATGTATAGTTGTATAATTAATAAATAATATACGTAGATGGTTAGATATAAATAAATATACTTATGAAATAGGAGAATGTAAGATAATATAAATATATAATATGATTATTAATCAAGTCACCACACTGCAGCTGTTAACGGGTATTAGAAAAAATGAATAAAAAGAAACATAAATAACAGCACATTGTGGTTTGTAGAGTAACCTATATGAGTTACTAATCAGTCCCAGAAAAACCTGTAGTGCTGCCTTAAGGACCTGACAAAATACTCTTAGTGGCCCCTGCCACTAAAAATATAGTATCAACAGAATAAAGAAATTAATAAAAAGAGTGGTCATAGGCGCAAAACAGAGTTTGTCACTGAGTCAATACATACACATCAAATGTAGTATAATACAATCTTAACATGTGTATATACACAAATATTAAGAGAAATATACAGTACAGGTAGCCCTCAGTTTACGCCGGGGTTAGGTTCCAGAAGGAATGGTTGTAAATCGAAACCGCTGTAAATCGAAACCGTTGTAAATCGAAACCGTTGTAAATCGAAACCGTTGTAAATCGAAACCGTTGTAAATCGAAACCGTTGTAAATTGAAACCGTTGTAAATTGAAACCCAGTTTATAATGTAAGTCAATGGGAAGTGAGGGAGATAGGTTCCAGGCCCCTCTCAAAATTGTCATAAGTAACACCTAATACATTATTTTTAAAGCTTTGAAATGAAGACTTTAAATGCTAAACAGCATTATAAACCTAATAAAATAACCACACAACACAGAATATATAATTAAACTAAGTTAAATGAACAAAAACATTTGCTAAACAACATTATAAACCTCATAAAATAACCACCCAACACATACTTCACTTGCATTTTTCAGCAAACAGTTCTTTCTATGCATTCCAATCTGGACTGATTTATAGACAGGAAGATCTTGTTCCTTTGAAATCTGCTCGATAGCTCAGGTCTGGTTAAACAGATTAATTTCAGCTTGCTTGGCTTTGCTGCAACACAAGCGGACAGCTCCACCTACTGGCTATTTTAATAAATGCACTGCTTCTCAATGCTTTTCAATAGCAGTCACATGACTGGAAGAAAAGGTTGTTATTCTGAAAAGGTGTAAATTGAACCGTTGTAAAAAGAGGGCCACCTGTATATGTTTTAAAAACAGTCAAAGTGAAAATAGTATCACACTGGATATATATTCAATACTAATTGTCACCCTTTGCCCAATTGGTAGTAATACCTGTAAAATAATGATACACTTAAAAATTTTGCTAAGGGCGTGTATGCTCCCAAATACATAAAATTAAAAGAAAAACGTTCCAAAATAAATGTATTCAGGAAAAGTCTAAAGAGATTCCACGTGAAGTGATTTTCTTAGAAAGCAAACTCCAGGTGAGTTGGTGTGCCCAAAAGACCAATACAGATAGATGAACTTCCTACTTACAAAAAATTACCTCAATCAAAATGAGGTAAGTGCCGCACAGATTGTCAAGTAGTTGGCTCTCGAGTCGTTGGCTCTATAGTAGAAATTGATCCACTTCCTTCAATGCCCCTTGGAAAAAGATCTCTTTATTGCCTCTCTCAAAGATGCGGTAGCCCCGTCAAGTTCCATTGTAGAGAGAGAAATAAACACAAAGATAGTGCAATATTGTTTTCACCAAGCACATTTAATGTTTTATTAATTAAAATTACATAGGTACTGTGACCTCATTTCACATATGAGGTATCAGTAGCGTGTGTTATAACAACAGTTCATATGACAGCAAATGAGGAAGACCTATTTGTATACATCAGTTCATATATAGGATCAGTTGTCAAACCAAGGAGCGTAAATCTAACCAAACAAAAGTCCTAACATGTTTCAAATGTATCTTATGGGTAATGCTTGCCTTCTTCATCAGAGGATAAGATATAGGAGGAGTCGGAGGCGGTGCAGCCTGCCCCTCAACCATCTACCATTCTATTGATAGTGTTACATGATGTGTCAGGTGTGTGTGTATTAGTGCCTCTCTCTTATTTAGGACAGTATTACTCTCTGTTACGTGACGTACTGGGGGTGTGTGTGAGACTAGGCATATTTATGCGTTACGATCGGCTCCTTAACGACACTAAAGATCGCCGAATCCTTTTGGGCCATTTTACAATATCTGGGATCCTAGTGATTACATTTATCACAGGTAGTTACAATAGATTCGCAAGAAACAATCGCCAAATCCTTTTGGGCCATTTTACAATATCTGGGATCCTAATGATTACACTTATCTCAGGTAGTTACAATAGATTCCCCAGAAACAATAGGAAACCTTGTCATTTATACAGTATATTCAAGCGTACATAATATGTTAAGAAATATCCTGAAGGAAAGATAATCTATATATTCCTTAAAAGCATAATATTTTTCGCTCTGCATGTATACATAAATGATATAATCTTGGTTATAATCTTGGTTAAAACATATATATTTCTCCTAGTATTTGTGTATATACACATTTTAAGATTGTATTATACTGCATTTTATGTGTATGTATTGACTAATCCTCAGTGACAAACTCTGTTTTGCGCCTATGACCACTCTTTATATATATATATATATATATATATATATATATATATATATATATATATATATATATATATATATATATATATATATACAGTTGTAAGAAAAAGTATGTGAACCCTTTGGAATGATATGGATTTCTGCACAAATTGGTCATAAAATGTGATCTGATCATCATCTAAGTCACAACAATAGACAATCACAGTCTGCTTAAACTAATAACACACAAAGAATGAAATGTTGCCATGTTTTTATTGAACACACCATGTAAACATTCACATTGCAGGTGGAAAAAGTATGTGAACCCTTGGATTTAATAACTGGTTGAACCTCCTTTTGCAGCAATAACTTCAACCAAACGTTTCCTGTAGTTGCAGATCAGACGTGCACAACGGTCAGGAGTAATTCTTGACCATTCCTCTTTACAGAACTGTTTCAGTTCAGCAATATTCTTGGGATGTCTGGTGTGAATTGCTTTCTTGAGGTCATGCCACAGCATCTCAATTGGGTTGAGGTCAGGACTCTGACTGGGCCACTTCAGAAGGCGTATTTTCTTCTGTTTAAGCCATTCTGTTGTTGATTTACTTCTATGCTTTGGGTCATTGTCCTGTTGCAACACCCATCTTCTGTTGAGCTTCAGCTGGTAGACAGATGGCCTTAAGTTCTCCTGCAAAATGTCTTGATAAACTTGGGAATTCATTTTTTCTTCAATGATAGCAATCCGTCCAGGCGCTGACGCAGCAAAGCAGCCCCAAACCATGATGCCCCCACCACCATACTTCACAGTTGGGATGAGGTTTTGATGTTGGTGTGCTGTGCCTCTTTTTCGCCACACATAGTGTTGTGTGTTTCTTCCAAACAACTCAACTTTGGTTTCATCTATCCACAGAATATTTTGCCAGTACTGCTGTGGGACATCCAGGTGCTCTTGTGCAAACTGTAAACGTGCAACAATGTTTTGTTTCGACAGCAGTGGCTTCCTCTGTGGTATCCTCCCATGAAATCCATTCTTGTTTAGTATTTTACGTATTGTAGATTCGCTAACAGGTATGTTAGCAATTGCCAGTGACTTTTGTAAGTCTTTAGATGACACTCTAGGATTCTTCTTCACCTCATTGAGCAGTCTGCGCTGTGCTCTTGCAGTCATCTTTACAGGACGGCCACTTCTAGGGAAAGTAGCAGCAGTGCTGAACTTTCTCCATTTATAGACAATTTGTCTTACCGTGGACTGATGAAAAGCAAGGCTTTTGGAGATACTTGTATAACCCTTTCCAGCTTTATGCAAGTCAACAATTCTTAATCGTAGGTCTTCTGAGAGCTCTTTTGTGCGAGGCATCATTCACATCAGACAATGCTTCTTGTGAAAAGCATACCCAGAACTGGTCTGCATTTTTTATAGGGTAGGGCAGCTGTAACCAACACCTCCAATCTCATCTCATTGATTGGACTCAGTTGGCTGACATCTCACTCCAATTAGCTCTTGGAGATGTCATTAGTCAAGGGGTTCACATACTTTTTCCACCTGCACTGTGAATGTTTACATGGTGTGTTCAATAAAAACATGGCAACATTTCATTCTTTGTGTGTTATTAGTTTAAGCAGACTGTGATTGTCTATTGTTGTGACTTAGATGATGATCAGATCACATTTTATGACCAATTTGTGCAGAAATCCATATCATTCCAAAAGGTTCACATACTTTTTCTTACAACTGTATATATATATATATATATATATATATATAAACTGCATATGTGTGTTTTAAGAAAAACAAAATGCAGACTTTTGATTTGTGTATCTATGTTCTTATACGGTATTTCTTAAGTATAATTATGAGATAAAGAATAAATATATATATTTTAATATATTTAAGATTTATTTAAACTTTTTCAGTACTGTAAAATTACTTTGTAAGTTTAGACAAATAAAATAGTTGCTTCTCCTAGAGCTTTAATGTATATTTATATTAAATAGGAAATTTGAAATGATGATTAATGGAAATTATTACTATACACAAATGCAATTATTTTATTTTAGAAAATAATTACTAAGGTGTTATCTTAAAATCTGTTCACCTTTGTCACTGCTTGAATAAATCAGCATAATTGCAGAATAAAATGTTGCCATACTCCAAAGCTAAAAACATGTTATTGATATGCATAAGTTTAAAAGTGTTTTATATGGAATATGCTCAACCATATTAATTTAGACTTCAGTAAAAATATTATTGCTTCCATGAATCACACTAAGACCTGGATATTAAAACACACTACTCAGATAATAAATACTGTGCACATTTCTGTTCTGAGCCTTTGCTTAATATAATTTACTGAGGAATCAAAATTATTTTGGTATCGTCTTCTACACCATTTTTTTTTTTTTAATAAAGATTAGCAGAAATTTACCAAGTTATTTTGTAAAATTGAACAAAGACAAAAATGGTTTAACCCTTACTAGATATGCCATATAACTTAAAGAGACTTAAAGGGAATTACTCAGTCATTGTTCAGACAGTGCATGCACTTTTAATAGACCTTTGAATGTAATTATATTATCAAATTTAATTTGTTTTCTTGGTATTCTTTGTTGAAATCAAATTTAGGTAGGCTCAGGAAGCAGCAATGGTTTACTGGGAATGGGAACTAGTTGCTTATTGGTGGCAGCACATATATGCCTTTTGTCATTGGCTTTCCCGGTGTTCAGCTAGATCCCAGTAGTGCATTGCTGCACCTTCAACAAAGGATATAAAGAGAATGGAGCACTTTTGATATTAGTAGTAAAATTGGATTGTTTTAAATTGTAGGTTTTATCTGAAACTTTAAAACAAATTTATTGGTTTCTTGTCTATTTAATACTACTTACAAAATATAATTCTGAAGAGATAGTTAAAGGGACACGAAACACACATTTTTCCTTTCATGATTCAGATAGAATATACAGTTTAAAACATCTTTCTGTCATGAGATGCAGGACATATGCAGGACACAGCAATGATGGTACAACTCTATTTTATTGCAGAGCATAACAATACACATCTAGTCAGGTTGATTGTACTAAACTAACTGCGACACAGACACCGGACCTAAGCCCCGCCCACAAACTAGTGACATCACAACCTGCTCTCATCACATCTTCCCCTTTTTCAAAGGCAAAGCATACATTTGCATATAATAAATAACAAGGTACACCAACAGGGTATACAACAACATTTTTTTTTTGAACATTATAAAAACAGATAGATTAGAAAACATGAACAGATAAATTACATCCTGACTTGGACGTCGGGGTAGACTACCCTAGTCCACAGTGACCATGGGATTATTCTGCCCAAACTTCCGGTCACTGTTCTAGCTAAAGTCAGTCCCTGTATCGGGCCGGAAGTTTCACCACTCTTCCGCTTGATGTAACTTTGCATGAACTGTCCTCTGATACAGAAGATGGTGAACAAGAGTCTGCTGGAGGCAAAGATATATCCCCGCTGTGATCTTGCTGAGGGGAAGGCACCTCTCTTAGAACAGGGGATCCCACCGGCGGTGGTACTGAGGTATCCGGTTCCAGACTCTCAGGTACAGGCTGAAGATGTCTTCGGTTACGGCGTGTAACCGTCCCTCCCTCTGTAAGGACTGTGTAAGACCTTGGTTCTGGAGAGCGGCCCACTACCGTAGCAGGCGTCTTCCATTTCTTCTCATCATCCAGTTTAATTCTGACACTTTGGCCCGCTTTCAATTCCTGTAAAGGCCTGACAGAATGTCTCCTGTCGTAGAAGAAACGATAACCCTTTTTGGCCTCTTCATCCCTCCTAAGGACTTCGTCCCGAGGAACAGGGCCAGGCGGCTTGAAGACACCCACTGAGGGTAAAGTGGTGCGAATCTGGCGTCCTAGAATCAGCTGTGCCGGGCTAAACCCGGTGGCTTGAATGGGCGTCGCCCTGTATGACAAGAGGGCTAGGTACGGCTCAGATTGCTTTAGAATGAATTTTGTTGTTTGAACTGCCCTTTCAGCCATTCCGTTGGCCTGCGGATAATGTGGACTTGACGTGGAATGTACAAAATCATATTCCCTGCTGAAAGCACTGAACTCTGTAGAAGCGAACTGCATACCATTATCACTCACCAGCTCCATTGGAATGCCCCAACGGGCGAACAAGCTCTTCAGGCGAATGATAACGGCCTGACTTGTGATATCATTCAGGGGTGCAATTTCCAAATACCTGGAATAGTAGTCGATCACAACAAGAAACTTTTTCCCGTGCAGTTCACACAAATCAGCAGCTATTTTCTGCCACGGCCCCGCAGGCAGCGGAGTAGACATCAAGGGCTCCCTTCTCTGAGTAGGCCGGCGTTCCCGGCAAAAGGCACATTTAGACACGTGATTTGCAATGTCGGAGCTGATCCCAGGCCACCACACAGCTGTAGCTGCCCTTTCTCTGCACTTTGTAATGCCTAAGTGGCCATCGTGAATCCTGTTTAACATCTCCTTCCTCATACTGACAGGAATTACAATGCGGTCTTGGAACAGCACCAACTCCTCCAGCTCCGTGAGCTGCGACCTCTCTGGCTGGTAAGCATTTAAAGACATCCAGGCTGCCCGGCTCTCGGGCCAGCCTTCTTTTATGTACCTTATAACTTCTTTCAGATCTGTGTCCAAATATGTCTCTTTCTTTATCTCTTCCAGTTTCCTTGAAGAAATGGACTTAGAGGCCAGAACTGAATCAACATACACTTTCGCATCCGATTCCGTGGAGGATTCTTCAGCATCAGCCAGCGGGAGCCTGGATAGTGTATCTGCCACAACCAGTTGTTTCCCCGGCACATGCACTGCCTGAACATTGAACCTGAGCAGTCTCATTAAAAGTCTCTGGCATCTCAAAGGTGTTTTGTCAATGTCATAAGAATTGATTAGAGGGACTAGCGGTTTGTGGTCAGTTTCCAGACTAAATTTCTCCAAACCCACTAGATAACGCTGAAAGCGCTGAAAGCGCTCACAGGCCCAAACTGCAGCCAGGCACTCTTTCTCAATTTGGGCGTATTTTGACTCCGCAGCCGTCAGTGTGCGGGAACAGTAGGCGATAGGCTGTAGTTTGTTGTCATTCACTGCAGGAGTGCAGCCCCCAACCCATAACTGCTTGCATCGGCACTAACCACAGTCTTTTTTGAAGGGTCGTAGAACCCCAGCACTGGGACAGACCCCAGCAGGGACTTAGCATGCTGAAAAGCTTTTTCTTGTGAAGGTCCCCAGACCCAGGCAACATCTTTCTTAAGCAACTCTGTGACAGGGTGTAAAACTGTTGATAAATCTGGAAGAAACTTGCCCACGTAGTTTACAAGGCCCAATATCTGTCTCAGCTCATGCACATCCGAAGGGCTTTTCATCTGTTCAATAGCACAAATTTTCTCGGGGTCTGGCTTGATGCCATCCCCGTTGATGATATGCCCAAAGTAGCATAATTCAGTTTTCCTAAAATGACATTTTTCTTTATTCAGCTTCAGCCCAGACTCTTTGATAGCCTGTAGCACACAACTTAAACGCTGATCATGCTCCTCCACTGTAGACCCATACACTAGAATGTCGTCCATGACGACCGCTGTGCCCACGTGGTCACTCAGGAGAGAACTAATTTCCCTTTGAAAGATTTCAGGAGCGGAGGATATCCCAAAGGGGAGTCTGCAGAAGCAGAACCGACCTACCGGTGTGATAAAGGTAGTCAGTTTGCGGCACTTTGGATCCAGGGGGATCTGCCAAAAGCTGCTAGAAGCGTCTAATGTGGAAAAGAACTTCGCCCCAGCCAACTTTGGAGCTATATCTTCTAATGTCAGCAGCACAAATCTCTCTCTCTTTACTGCTTCATTCAACCTTTTCAGGTCCACACAGATGCGCACCTTTCCGTTTTTCTTTGCAACTGGAACAATGGGGGCACACCAATCAGTCGCTTCGACAACCTCTTCAATAACCCCGATAGACTTCATGCGCATAAGCTCTTTCTCCACTTGAGGCATGAGCGGGAACGGGATTCTACGAGGGGTAGAAATACTGTATGGGACTGCGTCACTTTTAAGTGCTATACGGACAGGTTTGCAGTTCAGTAGGCCCAACTCGCCAAACATATCTTCGGAAATCTCATTCACTCTGGCCACGAGGCCCAAGTCACAGGCTGCTTTTCTGCTCAATAAACTGTTAACACACTGACCTCGGATCACATGCACCCACATGGTAAACTTCCTTTGCTTGTACTCACAGCTGGCAAGAAATTTCCCCGCACAATCAATGCGGCCACCAGGACTATGGACATTTGTAGTAACCTTCGCCAGCTGGGGCTGTCGAGGCAGTTTCATAAATTCAGCAAAAGACATTACAGTGATATCTGCTCCTGTGTCAATCTTAAAATCAACTTTGGCTCCCATTACAGTAAAAGTAACTTTCCAATCTTCCTCTGAGCTTGTCCGTTCCACAACAGACCCCACAAAAGACACTTCCTGACCCTCCTGGTCACTGTCCACCTGCATCTCCTTAATGTATTCAGTTTTACACACCACTTCAAAATGGCCTATTCTGTTGCATTTTCTGCATCTTCTATCTCTGGCCGGGCATATAGCACTCTGATCATGAGCCCGGTAGCACCGTGTGCATCGGCCATGTTGCGCCCATCCACTTCTAGGCCTTTCCAGTACTTTAGATCTACCGCTCACACTGTGCCTTTCACTAGCAGTTTTCCTAGACTGTTGCACTTCATCCACAATACTCTCAGACCTCAGATCAGCACTTTGCTTTTTCACCAGTTCACTCTGGCGGGCCATCCTAATAGCCCCGTCTAACGTTAAATCAGGCTCTAACTGCAGCTTCAGGGAGACTTCAGCATCTGCAATTCCAATAACTTTTCTGTCTCTGATTTGCTCTTCTTTAGCAACACCAAACTCACAGAATTCAGCTAATTCATACAGGCTGCGCACAAATGACTCCACAGATTCTCCCACACGCTGATTACGTTTGTGAAAACAAGCTCTCTCATGAATCACATTTCTTTTGGGCACAAAGTGGGCACTGAGTTTATCCATAACTATATCAAAGTTAAATTCTTCCCCTTTTTGGAAAATAAAAGTATTGAACACTGGCTCCACATCTTTCCCCATAGAGTATAAAAGAGAATTAACTTGTACTTCACCATTCTCCTTGTTCAGTTTGGAAGCAATCCTGAAGCGCTGAAACCGCTGACGCCATGTGGGCCAAGCTGCAGGCTGAGAGAAGTCAAAAGGCTCAGGTGGGGTAAACTTTGACATTGCAATCGATCAGGAACAGAAGCGCAGTCCAGAACTTCTGACACCATGTCATGAGATGCAGGACATATGCAGGACACAGCAATGATGGTACAACTCTATTTTATTGCAGAGCATAACAATACACATCTAGTCAGGTTGATTGTACTAAACTAACTGCGACACAGACACCGGACCTAAGCCCCGCCCACAAACTAGTGACATCACATCCTGCTCTCATCACACTTTCTATTTTACTTCTGTTATCAAGTTTGTTTGTTGAAGGAGCATCAATGCACTACTGGGAACTAGCTGAACACATCAGGCGAGCCAATACCACGAGGCATATATACGTGCAGCCACCAATCAGTATCTAGCTCCCAGTAGTGCATTGCTTATCCTGATCCTACCTTGGTATACTTTTCAACAATGGATATCAAAGGAAACGAAGCAAAATAGACAGTAGTAAATGGAAAATCTCCATAATGCACCGAAATACCAGCGCTGCTTTGACGTGCTTATGCACGATTTCCCCATAGACTTCAATGGGGAGAGCCGGCAAAGAAAAAGCCTAATACCTGCAATAACGGAGCGTAAAGCTCCGTATTGCAGCCCCATTAAAGTCTATGGGGAAAAAAAATGTACGTTTACACCTAACATAAACCCAGAGTCTAAACACCCCTAATCTGCTGCCCCCAACATCACCGCTACCTACATTACTGTTATTAACCCCTAATCTGCTGCCCCCAACATCGCCGCAACCTACATTACTGTTATTAACACCTAATCTGCCGCCCCAATCTCGTCGCCACCTAACTATACTTATTAACCCCTAATCTGCTGCGCCTAACATCGCCGCTACCTACATTACTGTTATTAACCCCCAATCTGCTGCCCTCAAAATCGCCGCCACCTAACTACACTTATTAACCCCTAATCTGCTGCCCCCATGTTGCCGCCACTATACTAAAGTTATTAACCCCTAAACCTAACCCTAAATCTAACGTAACCCTAATACTCACTAACTTTAACCTAATTAAAATAATTCCAAATAAAAATTACAATTAATACCTAAATTATTCCTATTTAAAACTAAATACATAGGAAACCTGTAAAGGATTTCCTATGAATTAATCTTCAATCAAGAGTGCAGCCTTATTTTGACATATCTCCTCTTCTTCCTGTGGTCACAAGTGCACCTCCTGTGAGGATCTTAAAATCTCTCCTTCATTCGAAAACTAAATACATACTTACCTGTAAAATAAAACCTAAGCTAGCTACAATATAACTAATAGTTATATTGTAGCTAGCTTATGTTTTATTTTTATTTCACAGGTAAGTTTATATTTATTTTAACTAGGTTAAAAAAACCCCCACTAAGTTACACAAAATAAAAAAGAATTTATCAAATATTTAAACTAATTACCCCTAATCTAATAGCCCTATCAAAATAAAAAAGGCCCTCCAAAATAATAAAACCCCTAGCCTAAACTAAACTGCCAATAGCCCTTAAAAGGGCCTTTGCGGGGCATTGCCCCAAAGATAACAGCTGTTTTACCTGGCAAATAAAAATACAAACAACCCCCCAACAGTAAAACCCACCCACACAACCAACCCCCCCAAGTAAAAACCTACCTAAAAAACCTAAGCTACCCATTGCCCTGAAAAGGGCATTTGGATGGGCATTGCCCTTAAAAGGGCATTCAGCTCTTTTACATTGCCCAAACCCTAAGCTAAAAATAAAACCCACCCAATAAACCCTTAATAAAACCTAACACTAACCCCCGAAGATCCACTTACAGTTTTGGAAGACCGGACATCCATCTTCATCCAGCTAAGAGAAGTCTACATCCAAGCGGCAAGAAGTCATCCTCCAGGCGGCCAGAAGTCTTCATCCAGACAGCATCTTCTATCTTCATCCTTCTGGTGTGGAGCGGGTCCATCTTCAATACATCCGGCGCGGAGCATCCTCTTCATACGGTCCCAGCCGTACCCTGAAGGTTCCCTTTAAGGGGCGTTATCCAAGATGGCGTCCCTTGAATTCCGATTGGCTGATAGAATTCTATCAGCCAATCGTAATTAAAGGGAAAAAATCCTATTGGCTGATGCAATCAGTCAATAGGATTGAGCTTTAATCCTATTGGCTGATCTCATCAGCCAATAGGATTGAGCTCACATTCTATTGGCTGATTGGAACAGCGTATATGCTGTTGGCATTTATTGATATGGGGCGGACATGATCGGCCTCTTACACTTTAAATCGGCCTCTTATACTTTACTTCAGGTCTCAATTTGCGCTAATTTGGTTTGCGTTTGAGCACAAACCTATAGCATTCAAGTTGCAATATGACTACTTGAGGACAAAGTCTTTTTAAGCTTGGGCACAAACCTCTAGCATTCAAGTTGCAATATGACTACTTGAGGACAAAGTCTTCTTAAGCTTGATATATGACTGAAGACAGAGATAAAATGGACATAGATCAGCTACAGTTAATGTGGATATATGGGGGGTAGTTATCAAGCCGTCAACCTCAAATACGCTGGAATTCCGCAGCGTATTTGTGGCGAGGCTGATTCGCCTAAGTTATCAAGCCCTAGATACCGGCAAAAGTAGAATTTTGTGACGTAAGCTTCGATCCGCCGGACTCAGTCCGACACAAATCGATTCTTATGTCACTCCAGATGTTCCGCACACAAGTGCGGCACAATCTGACTACTTTTGCTAGTTATCAAAAAACTAGCAGGTACGCTCGGCACTTTTCCGGCCCAGCGTACCTGGTTTTCAAACCGCCGCCCTGGAGGCGGCGGATCCCATAGGAATCAATGGGAGTCTGACCATAGCGAAAGTTCATGTTCGCTGCTGCCAGACATCCCATTGATTCCTATGGGAGCTGTCTACACCTAACACCCTAACATGTACCCCGAGTCTAAACACCACTAATCTGCCCCCCTACACCGCCGCAACTAAATAAAGTTATTACCCCCTAAACCGCCGCTCCCGGAGCCCACCGCCACTCTAATAAACTGATTAACCCCTAAACCGCCGCTCCCGGAGCTTACCGCAAGCTATAATAAATATGTTAACCCCTAAACCGCCGCTCCCGGTCCCCGCTGCAACTATAATATATGTATTAACCCCTAAACCGCCGCTCCCAGAGCCCGCCACCACCTACATGATACCTATTAACCCCTATCCTGCCCCCCCTATACTGTCGCCACCTATAATAAAGTTATTAACCCCTATCCTGCCGATCCCGGACCTCGCCGCAACTAAATAAATAGTTTAACCCCTAAACCGCCGCTCCCGGACCCCGCCGCAACCTATATTAAATTTATTAACCCCTAATCTGCCCCCCCTACACCGTTGCCACCTATAATACATTTATTAACCCCTATCCTGCCCCCCCTACACCGCTGCCACTGTAATAAAATTATTAACCCCTAAACCTAAGTCTAACACTAACCCTAACACCCCCCTAACTTAAATATTAATTAAATAAATCTAATTAATATTTCTCTTATTAACTAAATTAATCCTATTTAAAACTAAATACTTACCTTTAAAATAAACCCTAATATAGCTACAATATAAATAATAATTATATTGTAGCTATCGTAGGATTTATTTTTATTTTACAGGCATCTTTCAATTTATTTTAACTAGGTACAATAGCTATTAAATAGTTATTAACTATTTAATAGCTACCTAGCTAAAATAAAGAGAAATTAACCTGTAAAATAAATCCTAACCTAAGTTACAATTACACCTAACACTACACTATACTTTAATAAATTATTTCTATTTAAAGCTAAATACTTACCTGTAAAATAAACCCTAAGATAGCTACAATATAATTAATAATTACATTGTAGCTATTTTAGGATTTATATTTATTTTACAGGTAACTTTGTATTTATTTTAGCTAGTTAGAATAGTTATTAAATAGTTATTAACTATTTAATAACTACCTATCTAAAAGAAATACAAAATTACCTGTAAAATAAATCCTAACCTACGTTACAATTAAACCTAACACTACACTATCATTAAATTAATTAAATAAATTAACTACAAATAACTACAATTAAATACAATTACATAAACTAACTAAAGTTCAAAAAATAAAAAAGCTAAGTTACAAAAAAAAAAAAAAAAGTTACAAACATTTAAAAAATATTACAACAATTTTAAGCTACTTACACCTAATCTAAGCCCCCTAATAAAATAACAAAGCCCCCAAAATAAAAAAATGCCCTACCCTATTCTAAATTAAAAAGTTCAAAGCTCTTTTACCTTACCAGCCCTTAAAAGGGCCTTTTGCGGGGCATGCCCCAAAGAATTCTGCTCTTTTGCCTGTAAAAGAAAAATTCCATCCCCCAACATTAAAACCCACCACCCACATACTCCTAATCTAACCCAACCCCCCTTACCTAACCTAACCTAACCTAACACTACCCCCCTGAAGATCATCCTACCTTTAGCCGTCTTCAGCCAGCTGACCATCGATGGAACCGAAGAGGAGATCCGGAGCAGCAGAACTCATCATCCAAGGGGCGCTGAAGAAATCTTCCATCCGATGAAGTCATCATCCAGGTGGCGCTGAAGAAGTCTTCCATCCGGGCGATGTCATCTTCCAAGCGGCGTCTTCAATCTTCATCCATCCGGAGCGGAGTGGAGCCATCTTCAGAAGAGCCGACGCGGAGCCATCCTCTTCTTCCCGACGACTACCGACGAATGAATATTCCTTTAAGGGACGTCATCCAAGATGGCGTCCCTTCAATTCCGATTGGCTGATAGGATTCTATCAGTCAATCGGAATTAAGGTAGGAAAAATCTGATTGGCTGATTGAATCAGCCAATCAGATTGAAGTTCAATCCGATTGGCTGATCCAATCAGCCAATCTGATTGAGCTTGCATTCTATTGGCTGTTCCGATCAGCCAATAGAATGCGAGCTCAATCTGATTGGCTGATTCAATCAGCCATTCAGATTTTTCCTACCTTAATTACGATTGGCTGATAGAATCCTATCAGCTAATCGGAATTGAAGGGACGCCATCTTGGATGACGTCCCTTTAGAGGAATATCCATTCGTCGGTAGTCGTCGGGAAGAAGAGGATGGCTCCGCGTCGGCTCGTCTGAAGATGGCTCCGCTCCGGATGGATGAAGATTGAAGACGCCGCTTGGAAGATGACATCGCCTGGATGGAAGACTTCTTCAGCGCCGCCTGGATGATGACTTCATCGGATGGAAGATTTCTTCAGCGCCCCTTGGATGATGACTTCTGCCGCTCCGGATCTCCTCTTCGGTTCCATCTATGGTCGGCTGGCTGAAGACGGCTAAAGGTAGGATGATCTTCAGGGGGGTAATGTTAGGTTTATTTAAGGGGGGTTTGGGTTAGATTAGGGGTATGTGGGTGGTGGGTTTTAATGTTGGGGGGGTTGTATTTTTCTTTTACAGGCAAAAGAGCAGAATTCTTTGGGGCATGCCCTGCAAAAGGCCCTTTTAAGGGCTGGTAAGGTAAAAGAGCTTTGAACTTTTTAATTTAGAATAGGGTAGGGATTTTTTTATTTTGGGGGGCTTTGTTATTTTATTAGGGGGCTTAGATTAGGTGTAAGTAGCTTAAAATTGTTGTAATATTTTTTAAATATTTGTAACTTATTTTTTGTAACTTAGCTTTTTTATTTTTTGTACTTTAGTTAGTTTATGTAATTGTATTTAATTGTAGTTATTTGTAGTTAATTTATTTAATTAATTTAATGATAGTGTAGTGTTAGGTTTAATTGTAACTTAGGTTAGGATTTATTTTACAGGTAATTTTGTATTTCTTTTAGCTAGGTAGTTATTAAATTGTTAATAACTATTTAATAACTATTCTAACTAGCTAAAATAAATACAAAGTTACCTGTAAAATAAATATAAATCCTAAAATAGCTACAATGTAATTATTAATTATATTGTAGCTATCTTAGGGTTTATTTTACAGGTAAGTATTTAGCTTTAAATAGAAATAATATAATTAAAGTATAGTGTAGTGTTAGGTGTAATTGTAACTTAGGTTAGGATTTATTTTACAGGTAAATGTCTATTTATTTAATAGCTATTGTACCTAGTTAAAATAAATAAAATAAAAATAAATCCTAAGATAGCTACAATATAATTATTATTTATATTGTAGCTATATTAGGGTTTATTTTAAAGGTAAGTATTTAGTTTTAAATAGGATTAACTTAGTTAATAAGAGAAATATTATTTATATTTATTTAATTAATATTTAAGTTAGGGGTTGTTAGGGTTAGTGTTAGACTTAGGTTTAGGGGTTAATAATTTTATTACAGTGGCGGCGGTGTAGTGGGGGGCAGGATAGGGGTTAATAAATTTATTATAGGTGGTGACGGTGTAGGGGGGGGCAGATTAGGGGTTAATAAGTTTAATATAGGTTGTGGCGGGGTCCGGGAGCGGCGGTTTAGGGGTTAAACTATTTATTTAGTTGCGGCGAGGTCCAGGATCAGCAGGATAGGGGTTAATAACTTTATTATAGAGGGCGGCGGTATAGGGGGCAGGATAGGGGTTAATAGGTATAATGTAGGTGGCAGCGGGGTCCGGGAGCGGCGGTTTAGGGGTTAATACATTTATAAGAGTTGCGGAGGGGTCTAGGAGCGGCGGTGTAGGGGTTAATAACTTTATTTAGTTGCGGGGGGCTCTGGGGGGCACCGGTATAGGGGGTAGAACAGTGTAGTTTAGTGTGGGTGCTTATTGACAGGGTAGCAATAAAGCTGTCAAAAAGCCGAAGAGCAGCGAGATCGGATGAGTGATAACTCTTACAGTCCGCTGCTCATCGCCCCGTACTTGGTGCGCTGCTTTTTGACAGCTTTTTTGATAACTTAGTCGAAATTTTGCAGGTCCGCGGCGGCGATGGTAGGCGAGCTTAGGCAGGCGTATTGAACCGGCGAAGGCAGGTAAAGTAGACGGCTTGATAGCTACCCCTCATGGAGTGCAAAAGTCTCTTTGCAAAATAAAAGCCCCCAATAGGTAACTTGCAAAAATAAAGCTAATCTATATATTGCATCAAAGTAGTGTAATCCAATAATATACAGTATATACATCACTAGCTGGAGCCATAGCAATCTCCATTAGGGATTCCATAAATATCACTTAGCATTTCCTCATTGCTAGACAGGAAAATAAGCTTTAGTAATAATTCCAGCAGTATCAACTCTGAATTCAAGGTTTATAAACTCTTAGCAATATGCAAAATACTTATGTTACCTTACAGAAAAAGGCTAGTGCATAGATCCTGTTTCTTTAAATGTAGCTATTTGCAGATAGCGGGAATTTTTTTTTTTTTTAATGTAGCCTGCCCAAGGCATGTGGACAAACCTTTATTTACAGAAACACTCCTCTGTGAATTATATTCAATTATGCAATATAATGGCTCACCAGGGTATCAGGTTGTGTGTCCTATTGTGCAGACATGTGGAGGCTTAATAAAATGGCACCTGCATCCAGGAGCACTTGGTCCCAAGAATGCAAATGAGGGAGAGCCAGGCTGTTTAACAGGTGACTATCAAGTCCAGTACAGCTCCTAAGGTACTCACTAAGCACTGGGTCAGATATTCACAAGTCTGCAGTAAATTTATTCTCCAGCACAAGCGTTTTGGCATGGTATTTATTTTTAATAGAAGTAAAGACAGGAGTTTCAAAGGAAATGAAAAATATAGAACAGTAGGAAAGGAATAATTTAAGTTGTGTCACACTTTGCTATCAAACTCCGATCTTTACTTTAATTCTAATGTTACTCTATACCAGAGAAGTTTAACTGTTTGCTAAGGCTCTGAGCTTGTGACAAAACTGAATCCAGATATCAACACCCTTATTATTCATTTTATTGTTATTGTACTGTGTGATGCCCAATCAGTTTTTAACCAAATATTCCCATTTTTGCAACATAAAAACATACACAATAGAGCATAATATACATACAGGAATTTTGTACATTGTAAATGACAAGATGAAGATATGCCAAATGCTTTATGATGCAATGCAAGCGATGTAAACATCTTTTGTACTTAAACAACTTACTGTTTCTATAAAGCTCTCTGGGCTTGAGAGATTCTAAAATAAATCTTCCAAGTACCATGAAGCCCCTGTCCTATTTCTATGAAGTCAGTTGTAACCTAGAGAACAGTGGGGTGTTTTTTGCTTTTAAATGAAAGTGATTATTACAATAGGGCTCACAAAAAATTGTAATTTAAAAACATACGGCTAGATTATGAGTCTTGTGTTATGAGCTGTGCGGTGCTACCGTTTTTTCTCACCACTCACTTACCTACAGCGCTGGTATTACAGGTTTTTACAAACCCGGCGTTAAAAGGCAAGAAGTGAACGTAGAGAAAAATTGAGCTCCATACCGCACTCCAATACCAGCACTGCTTAAGTCAGCGGTGAGCTTGTCGTACGTGCTCGTGCACGATTTCCCCATAGACATAAGTGGGGAGAGCCGGCTGAGAAAAAGTCTAACATGGGGAAACACATTTTATGTTTACACCTAACACCCTAACATGATCCCCGAGTCTAAACACCCCTAATCTTACACTTATTAACCCCTAATCGCCGACACCTACATTATACTTATAACCCATAATCTGCCGATCCGGACATCGCCGCCACCTATATTATACTTATTAACCTCTAATCTGCCACCTCCAAAATCGATGACACCTACATTATACTTATTAACCCCTAATCTGCTGCCCCTGACATCGCCGACACCTACATTATACTTATTAACCCCTAATCTGCCGCTCTGGACATCGCCGCCACCTACATTATATTTATTAACCCCTAATCTGCTGCCCCCGACATCGCTGCCACCTACATTATATTTATTAACCCCTAATCTGCTGCCCCCAACATCACCGACACCTACATTATATTTATTAACCCCTAATCTCTTGCAGAATGAATATCTCTTTAAGTGACGTCATCCAAGATGGCGTCCCTTAGATTAAGGTAGGAAAAATCCTATTGTCTGATGCAATCAGCCAATAGGATTGAGCTGGCATTCTATTGGCTGTTCCAATTAGCCAATAGAATGCAAGCTCAATCCTATTGGCTGATTGGATCAGCCAATAGGATTGAAGTTCAATCCTATTGGCTGATTGCATCATCCAAAAGGATATTTTCTACCTTAATTCTGATTGGCTGATAGAATTCTATCAGCCAATCGGAATCTAAGGGATGCCATCTTGGATGAAGTCACTTAAAGAGATATTCATTCTGCAAGAAGACGCCTTTGGAAGAGGATGCTCCGCGCCGGATGTCTTGAAGATGGAGCCGCTCCACGCCGGATGGATGAAGATAGAAGATGCCGTCTGGATGAAGACTTCTGCCCGTCTGGAGGACCACTTCTGCCCATCTGGAGGACCACTTCTGCCGGCTTCGTTGAGAACATCTTGCCGCTTGAATGAAGACTTCTCCCGGTAAGTGAATCTTCTGGGGTTAGTGTTAGGATTTTTTAAGGGTGTAATGGGTGGGTTTATTTTTTAGGTTAGGGCTTTGGGCTGCAATAGAGCTAAATGCTCTTTTAAGGGCAATGCCCATCCAAATGCCCTTTTCAGGGCAATGGGGAGCTTAGTTTTTTTTAGTTAGGCTTTTATTTGGGGGGGTTGGTTGTGTGGGGTGTGGGTTTTACTGTTGGGGGGGTTGTTTGGATTTTTTTTTCAGGTAAAAGAGCTGATTTCTTTGGGCAATGCCCCGCAAAAGACCCTTTTAAGGGCTATTGGTAGTTTAGTTTAGGCTAGGTTTTTTTTTTTTTTGGGGTGGGCTATTTTTATTTTGATAGGGCTATTAGATTAGGTGTAATTAGTTTAAAGATCTGTAATTTGTTTTTTATTTTCTGTAATTTAGTGTTTTTTTTGTGATTTAGCTAATTTAATTTATTTAATTGTATTTAAAGGGCCATGATACCCACATTTTTTCTTATATTCTTTGCTGAAAAGCATATCTAGATATGCTCAGTAGCTGCTGATTGGTTGCTGCACATAGAAGTCTCATGTGATTGGCTCACCCATGTGCATTGCTTTTTCTTCAAATAAGGATATCTCAAAAATGAAGCAAAATAAATAATAGAAGTAAATTGTAATGTTGTTTAATCCCTTAACGACCGACGACGTATGCCATACGTCCTAAAAAAAAAAAGCACTTAACGACCGAGGACGTATGGCATACGTCGTCGGTTAAACAGAGCACTGGAAGCGATCGAAATCGCTTCCAGCTGCTCTAACAGTATTGCAGGCTTGCCTTGAGGTCTAGGCATCCTGCAATACTGTTCCCGAGTGCCGGGACCGGATTGATCACTCCTCCACGAGTGATCACTTCCGGTTTCGCTCCACGTGGAGCCCGGCAGTGTTTCAGAGCATCGGAAGCGATCGGACACGCTTCCGATGCTCTGCTTGTGTGCTAAGTGCCTCGGTGGGTCGAGGCACTTACGGCTAGATTTAGAGTTCGGCGGTAGCCGTGAAAACCAGCGTTAGAGGCTCCTAACGCTGGTTTTAGGCTACCACCGGTATTTGGAGTCAGTGATTAAAGGGTCTAACGCTCACTTTTCAGCCGCGACTTTTCCATACCGCAGATCCCCTTACGTCAATTGCGTATCCTATCTTTTCAATGGGATCTTTCTAACGCTGGTATTTAGAGTCGTGGCTGAAGTGAGCGTTAGAGCTCTAACGACAAAACTCCAGCCGCAGGAAAATAGCAGGAGTTAAGAGCTTTCTGGGCTAACGCCGGTTCATAAAGCTCTTAACTACTGTACCCTAAAGTACACTAACACCCATAAACTACCTATGTACCCCTAAACCGAGGTCCCCCCACATCGCCGCCACTCGATTAAATTTTTTTAACCCCTAATCTGCCGACCGCCAACTACGTTATACTTATGTACCCCTAATCTGCTGCCCCTAACCCCGCCGACCCCTGTATTATATTTATTAACCCCTAACTTGCCCCCCACAACGTCGCCGCCAGCTACTTACAATAATTAACCCCTAATCTGCCGACCGCAAAGCGCCGCCACCTACGTTATCCTTATGTACCCCTAATCTGCTGCCCCTAACACCGCCGACCCCTATATTATATTTATTAACCCCTAATCTGCCCCCCTCAACGTTGCCGACACCTGCCTACACTTATTAACCCCTAATCTGCCGAGCGGACCTGAGCGCTACTATAATAAAGTTATTAACCCCTAATCCGCCTCACTAACCCTATCATAAATAGTATTAACCCCTAATCTGCCCTCCCTAACATCGCCGACACCTAACTTCAATTATTAACCCCTAATCTGACGACCGGAGCTCATCGCTACTATAATAAATGGATTAACCCCTAAAGCTAAGTCTAACCCTAACACTAACACCCCCCTAACTTAAATATAATTTAAATCTAACGAAATTAATTAACTCTTATTAAATAAATTATTCCTATTTAAAGCTAAATACTTACCTGTAAAATAAATCCTAATATAGCTACAATATAAATTATAATTATATTATAGCTATTTTAGGATTAATATTTATTTTACAGGTAACTTTGTAATTATTTTAACCAGGTACAATAGCTATTAAATAGTTAAGAACTATTTAATAGTTACCTAGTTAAAATAATAACAAATTTACCTGTAAAATAAATCCTAACCTAAGTTATAATTAAACCTAACACTACCCTATCAATAAATTAATTAAATAAACTACCTACAATTACCTACAATTAACCTAACACTACACTATCAATAAATAAATTAAATACAATTGCTACAAATAACTACAATTACATAAACTAACTAAAGTACAAAAAATAAAAAAGAACTAAGTTACAAAAAATAAAAAAATATTTACCAACATTAGAAAAATATTACAACAATTTTAAACTAATTACACCTACTCTAAGCCCCCTAATAAAATAACAAAGACCCCCAAAATAAAAAATTCCCTACCCTATTCTAAATTAATAAATGTAAAAGCTCTTTTACCTTACCAGCCCTGAACAGGGCCCTTTGCGGGGCATGCCCCAAGAAGTTCAGCTCTTTTGCCTGTAAAAAAAACATACAATACCCCCCCAACATTACAACCCACCACCCACATACCCCTAATATAACCCAAACCCCCCTTAAATAAACCTAACACTAAGCCCCTGAAGATCTTCCTACCTTGTCTTCACCATACCAGGTTCACCGATCCGTCCTGGCATCCGGTGCTGAAGAGGTCCAGAAGAGGCTCCAAAGTCTTCCTCCTATCCGGCAAGAAGAGGACATCCGGACCGGCAAACATCTTCTCCAAGCGGCATCTTCGATCTTCTTCCATCCGGTGCGGAGCGGGTCCATCTTGAAGCAGCCGACGCGGATCCATCCTCTTCTTCCGGCGTCTCCCGACGAATGACGGTTCCTTTAAGGGACGTCATCCAAGATGGCGTCCCTCGAATTCCGATTGGCTGATAGGATTCTATCAGCCAATCGGAATTAAGGTAGGAATATTCTGATTGGCTGATGGAATCAGCCAATCAGAATCAAGTTCAATCCTATTGGCTGATCCAATCAGCCAATCAGATTGAGCTCGCATTCTATTGGCTGTTCCGATCAGCCAATAGAATGCGAGCTCAATCTGATTGGCTGATTGGATCAGCCAATCGGATTGAACTTGATTCTGATTGGCTGATTCCATCAGCCAATCAGAATATTCCTACCTTAATTCCGATTGGCTGATAGAATCCTATCAGCCAATCGGAATTCGAGGGACGCCATCTTGGATGACGTCATTTAAAGGAACCGTCATTCATCGTTCAGTCGTCGGCCAGGATGGATGTTCCGCGGTGGAGGTCTTCAGGATGCTGCCGCTTCGCTCCGGATGGATGCCGCTTGGATGAAGACTTCAATCGGATGGAAGAACTCTTCTGCCCCGCTTGGATGAAGACTTCAGCTGGATCATGGACCTCTTCAGCCCCCCGCTTGGGCTTGGATCAGGACATCGGAGGAGCTCTTCTGGACCGATCGGTGAACCTGGTATGGTGAAGACAAGGTAGGAAGATCTTCAGGGGCTTAGTGTTAGGTTTATTTAAGGGGGGTTTGGGTTAGATTAGGGGTATGTGGGTGGTGGGTTGTAATGTTGGGGGGGGGTATTGTATGTTTTTTTTTACAGGCAAAAGAGCTGATTTTCTTGGGGCATGCCCCGCAAAGGGCCCTGTTCAGGGCTGGTAAGGTAAAAGAGCTTTTAAATGTATTAATTTAGAATAGGGTAGGGAATTTTTTTATTTTGGGGGTCTTTGTTATTTTATTAGGGGGCTTAGAGTAGGTGTAATTAGTTTAAAATTGTTGTAATATTTTTCTTATGTTTGTAAATATTTTTTTATTTTTTGTAACTTAGTTCTTTTTTATTTTTTGTACTTTAGTTAGTTTATTTCATTGTAGTTATTTGTAGGAATTGTATGTAATTAATTTATTGATAGTGTAGTGTTAGGTTAATTGTTGGTAATTGTAGGTATTTTATTTAATTAATTTATTGATAGGGTAGTGTTAGGTTTAATTATAACTTAGGTTAGGATTTATTTTATTATTTTAACTATTTTAGCTATTAAATAGTTCTTAACTATTTAATAGCTATTGTACCTGGTTAAAATAATTACCAAGTTGCCTGTAAAATAAATATAAATCCTAAAATAGCTACAATGTAATTATAATTTATATTGTAGCTATATTAGGATTTATTTTACAGGTAAGTATTTAGCTTTAAATAGGAATAAGTTATTTAATAAGAGTTAATTTATTTCGTTAGATTTAAATTATATTTAACTTAGGGGGGTGTTAGTGTTAGGGTTAGACTTAGCTTTAGGGGTTAATACATTTATTAGAATAGCGGTGAGCTCCGGTCGTCAGATTAGGGGTTAATAATTGAAGTTAGGTGTCGGCGATGTTAGGGAGGGCAGATTAGGGGTTAATACTATTTATGATAGGGTTAGTGAGGCGGATTAGGGGTTAATAACTTTATTATAGTAGCGCTCAGGTCCGCTCGGCAGATTAGGGGTTAATAAGTGTAGGCAGGTGTCGGCGACGTTGTGGGGGGCAGATTAGGGGTTAATAAATATAATATAGGGGTCGGCGGTGTTAGGGGCAGCAGATTAGGGTACATAAGGCTAACGTAGGTGGCGGCGCTTTGCGGTCGGAAGATTAGGGGTTAATTATTGTAGGTAGCTGGCGGCGACGTTGTGGGGGGCAGGTTAGGGGTTAATAAATATAATATAGGGGTCAGCGGTGTTAGGGGCAGCAGATTAGGGGTACATAGGGATAACGTAGGTAGCGGCGGTTTACGGAGCGGAAGATTAGGGGTTAATAATATAATGTAGGGGTCAGCGATAGCGGGGGCGGCAGATTAGGGGTTAATAAGTGTAAGGTTAGGGGTGTTTAGACTCGGGGTACATGTTAGAGTGTTAGGTGCAGACGTAGGAAGTGTTTCCCCATAGAAAACAATGGGGCTGCGTTAGGAGCTGAACGCTGCTTTTTTGCAGGTGTTAGGTTTTTTTTCAGCTCAAACAGCCCCATTGTTTCCTATGGGAGAATCGTGCACGAGCACGTTTTTGAGGCTGGCCGCGTCCGTAAGCAACTCTGGTATCGAGAGTTGCATTTGCGGTAAAAATGCTCTACGCTCCTTTTTTGGAGCCTAACGCAGCATTTGTTTGAACTCTCGATACCAGAGTTAATTTTATGGTGCGGCCATAAAAAAGCCCGCGGAGCGTTAACAGCCCTTCTACCGCCAAACTCCAAATCTAGGCCTTAGTTAGTTATAAAATAAAAGTAAAAATGTTTTAAAAAAAAAAAACGTATAAAATAAAAAAAAGCCTAAAATAGCCCCCCCCTCCCCCTTCACTAGGCATCCAAGATGGCGATGCCCAGTGCATCATGGGGCCTCTGGGGGTGTCCCTAGCCTGCCTCATCATAGGGGCAAGCTAGGGTCACCCAATCTGAGCCTCCCACCCAAAAAAAAATAATAATAATAAAATACCCCATTTGTCTGATCATGTCAATATTTGTAAATATTGGCTATGATCAGTGTGGATCTCCCTCCCTCTCCTCACTTGCCATTTTGTTGGAGAGAGAGAGAGACCTGTATTTAGCAGAGAGAGAGATTTATTTCTTTTATTTGTTAAAAAATATAGAACCAAAGGCTCTTTTCAGAGCCATTAACCCCTAGCTTGCCAGTGATCACTATATATCACTGGCAGTAGCATAGGTGCACTTTTTTTTTTGCTGCATTTTGCTGTCTGTGCATTTTTTTAGGGGTTAATTTTGTTGTTGTAATTTTTTAAAAACCCAAAGGCTCTTTTCAGAAACATTTAGTTAATTTAATTTAATTTTCAGAGCCATTAACCCCTAGCTTGCCAGTGATCACTATATATCACTGGCAGTAGCATAGGTGCACTTTTTTTTGCTGCATTTTGCTGTCTGTGCATTTTTTTAGGGGTTAATTTTGTTGTTGTAATTTTTTAAAAACCCAAAGGCTCTTTTCAGAAACATTTAGTTAATTTAATTTAATTTTCAGAGCCATTAACCCCTAGCTTGCCAGTGATCACTATAAATCACTGGCAGTTGCATAGCTGTACTTTTTTGCTGTCTGTGCATTTTTTTAGGGGTTAATTTTGTTGTTGTAATTTTTTAAAAACCCTAAGGCTCTTTTCAGAAACATTTAGTTAATTTAATTTAATTTTCAGAGCCATTAACCCCTAGCTTGCCAGTGATCGCTATAAATCACTGGCAGTTGCATAGCTGTACTTTTTGCTGTCTGTGCATTTTTTAGGGGTTAATTTTGTTGTTGTAATTTTTTAAAAACCCAAAGGCTCTTTTCAGAAACATTTAGTTAATTTAATTTTCAGAGCCATTAACCCCTAGCTTGCCAGTGATCGCTATAAATCACTGGCAGTTGCATAGCTGTACTTTTTTGCTAGTTAATTTAGTTAATTAATTTAGTTAATTTAATTTAATTTTCAGAGCCATTAACCCCTAGCTTGCCAGTGATCGCTATAAATCACTGGCAGTTGCATAGCTGTACTTTTTTGCTGTCTGTGCATTTTTTTAGGGGTTAATTTTGTTGTTGTAATTTTTTAAAAACCCAAAGGCTCTTTTCAGAAACATTTAGTTAATTTAATTTTCAGAGCCATTAACCCCTAGCTTGCCAGTGATAGCTATAAATCACTGGCAGTAGCATAGCTGTACTTTTTTGCTAGTTAATTTAGTTAATTAATTTAGTTAATTTAATTTTTTTTAGTAATTGTTTTCTGTGACAGATACAAAAATGTCACAGAAAAGATATAGTGCTGAGGAGGCGTATGCCATCCTTGCGTCAGAGTCAGATGCCTCAATTTCTGACTCAGACCCCAATTTTGACCCTGCCATGTGCTCAGATACATCACTAGATGCAGTCTCAACTGATAGTGATGTATCTGTGACTGCTAGCCCCCCTGCCAGCCCCCCTGCTACCCCCCCTGCCAGCCCCCCTGCTAGCCCCCCTGCCAGAAGGAGGCGTGTTGCTGCCATTGCTGCTGAAGAGTGGGTAACGCCTCATCTCCAGAGGCCAGATATCCCACCCTTCACAGCAAATGCTGGCATAAATATAGATGTGGCAGGTTTTAGCCCCCAGCAGTTTCTGGAAGTGTTTCTGGGCGATGATATATTGGGGAACATTGTCGCCCAAACTAATTTATATGCCCATCAGTTCCGTGCTGCAAAGCCTGGAACATATTTGGCAAAGCAGCAATGGGCCCCCATCAATGTGCCAGAATTCAAAAAATTCTGGGCATTGACTATGCTGATGGGCATCATAAAGAAACCCTCCATTCGCTCCTACTGGAGTAGTAGCCCCATCTGCTCTACCCCCATTTTCTCCCAGACTATGTCGAGGAAGAGGTATGAAATGATTCTGCATTTCATGCACTTCAGCGACAACAGCCTGTGCCCCCCTAGGGAGCATCCCCAATTTGACAGGCTGTATAAAATCCGCCCCCTGATAACCCACTTTTCTGCCAGGTTTGCAGAGGCTTATACACCTGGAAGGAATATATGCGTTGATGAATCCCTAATGAATTATAAGGGAAGGCTGGGATTCAAGCTGTATATTCCTTCCAAACGCTCCAGATATGGGGTAAAGGTGTATAAGCTCTGTGACAGCGAGACTGGGTATACTCAGGCCTTCCGGGTGTATGAGGGAAAGGATAGCCACCTTGACCCTCCAGGTTGCCCAGAACATATGGGAACCACTGGCAAGATTGTCTGGGACCTGATATTACCCCTAATGAACAAAGGGTATCACTTGTACTTAGACAATTTTTATACAAGTGTCCTTTTGTTCAAGCTACTGTATTGCTTTGATACAGTAGCTTGCGGTACAATTAAAAAGAACCGCGCAGGTTTCCCAGGACAACTTGTACGCACCCGGCTACGAAGGGGGGAGACCTCAGCTCTACGCCAAGAGGAGCTGTTGGCACTTAAGTACAGAGACAAGAAGGATGTATACCTTCTTACCACCATCCACACAGAGAGGACGGTGGCGGTTTCTGTACGTGGCAGAGCTGAGATCATAAGGAAGCCAGTGTGCATCAAGTCTTATAACCGGCATATGGGTGGGGTTGATCTGGCTGATCAGCTGCTGCAGCCCTACCTAATTATGCGGAAGACAAGGGCCTGGTACAAAAAGGTTGCAATTTACCTAATGCAGATTGCAACCCACAACGCTTTTTTGTTGTTCAAAAAAGCAAACCCCAGAGTTAAAAAAACTTTTTTACAGTTTCAGCTCCAGATTATTACTGGGATTTTGTACCATGATGCACCTGCTCCCCGGGCGGTGATGGGAGAGAGCAGAGTTGGGGCTACTCATTTTATTTTTAAAATCCCCCCTACTGCCGCAAAGCAGAAACCACAAAAAAAATGCAGAGTCTGTACCAAGAGGGGGAAGAGAAGGGACACCATATATCACTGTCCTGATTGCCCTGGACAGCCTGCACTCTGCATTGGGGACTGCTTCAAGCGGTACCATACAATGGTCAATTTTAAAAAAAATAAATACATTTGGTGTTATATATATAAATATTTTTTTTTGGTTATGTTTACTGTTAGATGGTTTTTTTTTTTTTTTACTTTTACTGTGCCAGATTTTTACATTTCACTACTCTATTTTTTTCTAAAATTGGGCCTGTTATTTTTTTTTAACCAAAACCCCTGTCAAACCTATGCATGGGGGACATAGGTGTTCTCAGGGTGCCTTGCAAAAAACAACCTGAAGTATGTTTTTGTAATAACTTACAACAGTCTCTCCTAAATCATAGTCAAAAAGCAATGTGTCTGTAAAAATGAAAATTGAAAAATAACCACCATACACTTTCTCCAATTTTTTGGGCTAAAACGGTTGCTTCAAAGGCATCAAAGCACACCATATACAATACCTTGGGGTGTCAACATTTAAAAAATATACACTTTCATGGCAATAAATAAAAGTGGGGTATGCAATAGGCCACAAGCTAAAGATAGGCCTATCAGAAGAAATACTCTCATTGTTAATAACTAAAATCACAAGTCATAAAATTGTAACATAACCTTCCCAAAATCCTGGCAAACCTATGCATGGGGGGCATAGGTGTACTCAGGGGGCCTTGCAGAAAACAACCTTAAGTATTCTTTTGCAATAACTTACAACAGTCTCTCCTAAATCATAGTCAAAAAGCAATGTGTCTGTAAAAATGAAAATTGAAAAATAACCACCATACACTTTCTCCAATTTTTTGGGCTAAAACGGTTGCTTCAAAGGCATCAAAGCACACCATATACAATACCTTGGGGTGTCAACATTTAAAAAATATACACTTTAATGGCAATAAATAAAAGTGGGGTATGCAATAGGCCACAAACTAAAGATAGGCCTATCAGAAGAAATACTCTCATTGTTAATAACTAAAATCACAAGTCATAAAATTGTAACATAACCTTCCCAAAATCCTGGCAAACCTATGCATGGGGGGCATAGGTGTACTCAGGGTTCCTTGCAGAAAACAACCTGAAGTATTCTTTTTTATTTATATTATTTTTATTAGAGTTTGAAGTAAAACTTTAACAAGAAAAGAACAGTAAAACCAAAGAGTAGTTCAAAATTCTTACAGGTAAATAGGGTTTTGTTACAGTAAATGTTGCACATATTATTAATTAGAGTCTTTTCTTCTTTGTCCCGTGGTTCAAAGTCTTTTCACAGTTTTGCAAATGTTATGGTAGGCTCAGGGTAATTGAGTTGAGGAGAATGGTATGTGAGCCTCTCCATGTTCCGTTAAGGGGGGACATCAGAAAATTATTTTCTCTTATTTCTAGTGCAGTTCTAATATGGATTTCATGAATCCAAATTTATTTGTTCAATGTTACAATTGGAGAGAGAAATAGAAAAGATGGAAAGGAAGAGGAGAGAGGAAAGAGAAAAAGAGGAAAAAAGCATAGACCAAATTGTTAGGTGTGTGAATATATATCTCTGAGATGGGTTTATGTGTCTAGTTCACTGAATTTGAAGGATTCCCACAAGAACATCATGTCCTGGTGTAGTGTAATTTGACCTAGTTTGAGGTAATATAGTCTCTCTAGGAGTTTGTTTCTATTAACTAATTCTATCCATTCCGACATTGTGGGCACTACAGATGATTTCCATTTTCTTGGTATTAGCTGGTTAGCTGCGTTTAGCATGATGTGAAATAAATGTTGCCGTATTTTGCATGTGATTGACGGTGGTTGCCTTAACATTATTATTTCTGGGCCAGGTGTTATTTGAGTGTGGAGTGTTTTATTAATACTCGAAAAGATAATGGACCAATATGGTTTAATATGTTCACATTCCCACCAGATGTGGGATAGGTGGCCTTCTTTGTGACAGCCTCTCCAGCATGAACCTGAGGATTGTTTGTGTATGTACTTGATTCTGGCTGGTGTTAGATACCACCTCATCAATAATTTGATGTTGGTTTCTTTTGCATGGGCTGAGTGAGCGGAGTGTAACAGAGATGAGAACCTGTGCGACCAAGTTTTTAGGTGTAGCTCATTATCCCATCTTTTAGTGTAGGAGGGGAGTTCGGGGAAGGTATGTGTTAAGATGAGTTTATACAATTTGGAAATGACTCCTTTTATCTCCTCTGTAGTTATACACATTTGTTCAAATATTGTGGGAGGCCGAGTGAGGTCTTTTCTAAATTTATGTGTCATTATGAAGTGTCTCGTTTGCTGTACATGGAGCCAAGATGATAAGAAAGGGTGCTCTAATAGGTCAAGTTGGGTTCTATCTTTAATAAACTTAGTCTCGTCAGTGATAAGGTACATGGGAAGGAGTTTTTGTGGGTCTGTGAGGAGTTTGCAATCTGAGATTTTCCTGGGGTTGAATTCTGGGTTATTTAGGAGCGTGGTGAGGGGTGAGAATCTGGAAGAGATTTTATTTGACGTATTACAGAGATTTTCCCAGTCTAACCAGGTCTCATTGGAGATTGAGGACGATGAGATGGAATGTCTGTTAAGGTAAACAGGGTTCCAACATGCTGTGCTGAGGTCATGATTAGGAGCTAGATCGATTTCAATTTGCACCCAGCTTTTGTATTTGGGAGTGTTAAATTTGTACCAGTCTTGTATTCTCTGTAGCGATATGGCACGTTTGTAGGATAGGAGATGTGGGACCCCAAGGCCTCCTTCTGATGGAGGTTTAAAAAGTGTGTCTCTATTAATTCGCGGGGGCCTACGATTCCAAATGTATCCGTTTATGATCTTTTGCATAGTGTCTAGGTCTTTTTGTATGCCTGGGATGGGGACTGTTTGGAGAATGTATAATACTTTTGGGAGCAGGACCATTTTTGTTGCTTGCATTCTGCCTATCCACAATATATTTTTTGGAAGCCAATGTGATGTTAAGGTTAGGAGCTCTGTGATTAGATTACCATAATTATATTTGCGCAAGTCTTGTTTATCTGGAGTAATGTGAATGCCAAGGTACTTGAGGTATTTAGTTTGTTGTTTTAGGGGACAGGTGGATTTCAGGTTATTAAGGGTGGGGGTTGTTAGGTTTATAGGAAGGTATTCTGATTTAGTCATGTTTACTAGAAAATTTGAAACTGTGCCAAATTGTGTTAGTTCAGTGATAGCTTGTTGTAGAGATACTTTAGGGTTTGTAAGTGTTAGGAGGATGTCGTCTGCGAACATGGCTAGTTTATGTGTGTGGTTAGCAATAGATATTCCTTGAATTTGGTTGTTTAACCGTATTTTGATAGCCAGGGGCTCTAGGGATAAAACAAAAAGAAGTGGTGAGAGGGGACAGCCTTGTCTAGAACCGTTTCGGATTTCAAAAGGGTCTGAAAGGGTTCCATTAATTTTAACCTGTGCTGTAGGGTTTGAGTACAAGGCAAGGATTTTATAAATGAAGAGTTCTGGGAAGTGGAAGTGTTGTAGGGTCGTGCGTAAATAAGTCCAGTCCAGTCGGTCGAAAGCTTTTTCAGCGTCAGTGGAAACGAAAACAGTCGGGGTTTTGGTTTGTGTAACATATTCCAATAAATTTAATACTTTGACCGTGTTATCTTTTGCTTCTCTCTGTGGGATAAACCCTACTTGGTCTTGATGAACTATGGAGGGGAGAATTTGATTAAGTCGGGTTGCTAAAATTTTCGCATACATTTTGAGGTCAATGTTCAGTAAGGAGATTGGACGAAAATGTGTCGGTGAGTTCGGGGGTTTGCCAGGTTTTGCTATAACTGAAATGTTGGCTTGCAACATTTCGTCAGGAAAAGGGAATTTTTCTGGGATTGAGTTGAATAGAGGTGTTAAATGTGGCGCTAGCAGAGGAGCAAAGGTTTTATAATATAAACCTGTGAAGCCATCAGGGCCTGGAGCTTTATTTTGTTTTAATTGCTTTATCGCTTCTTCCCAAAGGGTGACCACATTCACATCTGGTGTCTCGTTTATAGAGAAGTATGAGCTTATCTGTTCTGAAAATAACTCTGTTTGCTTTGGGTCTAGCAGTAATGTATCATCCAATCTCCACTGAAAAGTTCTTATGGGGGCCGTTGGCCATTTTATGGTGCATGATACTAGGGAGTGGTCTGACCAAGTTGTATGATGTATGGAGGAGTGTGTGGTGTGTGATAGGATTAGGTGATCAACCATAATGTAATCCAATCTAGAATAGTTACATTTTGGATGGGAAAAGAAGGGGAAATCTATTTTTTGAGGGTTGAAATATCTCCAGGCATCATGTAAGCCGAGGAGTTTAAATTTTTGCCAGATAATAGGGAGGTTCGGGATTTTAGCTCTAGAAGAGGGGTTTGAGCAGTCGACTGTGGGGTCTAGGGGGAGATTCAAGTCTCCTGCCATGATTAAGGAGCCTTTTGCTTCTTTAAGGAGTAGGTCTACAACTGAGGATACAAATTTATCTTGGTGTGAGTTTGGGGTGTAGACGTTTATTAGGGTTACTGGTTTACCGTATAGGAGGCCTTTTAAACATATGTACCTGCCTTCTTTGTCTCCTATAGTTTGGGTTTTAACAAAGGGGAGAGATTTGTGGATTAAAATGCTTACTCCATTAATTTTTTTGTGTGGGTTAGTGCTGTGGAAGTGTAGGGGGTAATGTGAGGAGAAATATTTGGGGATATTTTTCTCCTTGAAATGGGTCTCTTGGAGCATTAGTATGTGTCCTCCTTTTTTTTGGAGGTCTAGTATAGCCAGTCTTCTCTTGTTTGGGCAATTGAGTCCTTTGGCGTTCTGTGTGAAGATATTTAAATTTTGTGGTGTGTGATTAATCAACATGCTGTATATGTGTCAGAGAGGGTAGTATGTGTAAACATAGATTATATACTGGTGAACATATAGGTGGTGTCATATGCTTCAATAGAGAACAGGACAGAATAGAAAAGAAAGGAAGGGAGAAGAATAGGTAAAGAAGAAGAACAGTAAAACACAATAATTTCAACACATGTTTAAACAACATAATTCTATTCTAGGGAGATAAACTCCCGGCTAGGTGAAAAAAAAAATAAAGTCAACATTAGTTAACTGTTAACAATTTAACCTTTAAGACACTATTTTAATATCTCTGAGGTTCTGTATGCCTCGTGAGTTCTGGAGTGTAGATAATACTTGCAGTTAGGGGTCTCCATTGGGGACTGTTCGAAAGTTCAGGATATGTCCTTGTGTGTAGCAAAGACTTTTCATCCCCTTTCTTCTAATGATGGAGATGTGGGTTGTACAGATTTGCGGGGTTTCTTCTGAGACGCCTGTCTCCACTCACTCCTTTGTGGTAGTGGGTTCGGTTTGCTTGGACTTGTGTGTTTCTCTTGAGGCTCAGCATTTTCCTCTAGCTGAGGGATAGGGATGTCCAGATCCCTGCATATGTCTGGTATATCTTTAGTAGATGTGCAAGTGATGCGTCTTCCTTTCCAAAGGATTAACAGATGAAAGGGGAACCCCCATCTGTAAGGGATGTTTAGTTTTCTCAACAGCGACGTGAGTGGCTTAAGTTCTCGTCTTTTTGAAAGAGTTCTCTGTGACAAATCGGCGAACATTTGAATGTCCATGTTGTCATATTTTATGGGCTGTTGTTCTCTGGCTAACTTCATTAGCTCCTCTTTCTCTTGGAAATTAGTGATGCGGGCTATGATGTCCCTTGGTGCTTGTCCTGCTAGTGGTTTAGGTCGTAGGGCTCTGTGAGCTCTGTCTATGCAGATTTTTGAGGGTGTTTCTTCTTTTTTTAACGTGCTGAAGAAGTCTTGGAGATATTGTTCAATATCTGGTGGTAAAATGGTTTCGGGGATTCCCCGTAATCTAATATTATGACGTCTGCTACGATTTTCGATATCATCTATCTTATCCTCCAGCTCATTGATAGTGGTATCTTGTTTCTGAACGGTGCTTTGCAGGTCTGTGATAGCGTCTGCATGTAGATCCTGGGTATTTTCGAGTGATTCTACTCTGTGACCAATGTCAGAGATGTCCTTTTTGAGGTCTGAGATTTCCTCCTTGATGCATTGCTTGACCTGTGAAATAAGAGAAGAAAAGTCCTTTTTTGAAGGGATTGTTTTGAAGAGAGCTGTGGGGATGGTAATGCTTTCTGAAGCGAGGTCACTTTCAGATTCTGAAGAACTGTGTTCAGACCTTAGGTCTGGCATTGCTTCTTCTGTAGGCGCTATGTTTTTTGTCTCAAGCGTCTTGAAAAAGTTGTTTACTGTATGAGTGGATGTTTTCAGGGGTTTAGCATTCTTGCTTGGTTTATTAATTTTTTTTGGAGACATCTTTGGATGGATTCTGCCCCTCTGCCTTCACTAAATCCTTAAAAGATAGATAAAGATCCTGGTGCTTAGTATAAAGTTCTTTAAGTCTATGCTGTCGTTGCAAGTTCTTTATAGGAAGTATAATCTGTTAATCTGGCCCATAAAGAGTAAACACACTGCAGCTATTAGTAGTTAAGGTGTGATCATGTTTTCCATGTGTAAAGGCTTGTACAAATGTCCATATAATGTGTGACACCTTATATTTGGTTGTCTGTGCTTGGAGGGCTGTGTTTGATGTGTTATATCTTTATCTCAGTGGTGAGGATTACTCTATGAGACTTTTCCACATGTAGCAGCGTATGTGTTAATTATAGCAGGGTATGTAAGCTTACATTTTGTCAAATGCACTTGAGGGGATGTTTATAACACCTTTAATCTAGCTGTCAAAGTTTTTAGTGCACCGCTTGCTATAATATGTCTTTAACACTGTGAGGGTGATGGAGCACAACTTTTCTTTTATAGCAGGGTGAATATTACATGTTCCGTTTTTCTTACCCCCTTGTTGCAGTCATCTATTTGCTGTAGCTTGCTCCTGGTGGATGGTAATTTAAGTGCGCATCAAAACTTTAGTAAAGGCTGCGGCCCGTCGCGGCATTTTCTTCAGTACGTTCCGGTGTGGCATTTAAGGGACCGGAGTTCTGGTAGGTCTATGTGCTTTCCGGATGATTTGTCTCTGAGTTTCCCTTAATGTAGGTGTCTCCGGACCCTGATCTTCTCCTACCATGCCGCCATCAGAGTTTGAAACGAGGTGTGTATGTGCGCTCAGTGCGCTCTCTCCCCAAAGGCAGATCTCCTGCAGCGAGGCACACAGGTCTAGCAGAACCTATGTCTGAGGTTAGTCGCTCATTTATCTAGCGGTTTATGGTCTTAAAGTGCAGGATGGCTAATGCCTAAGGCGTTTTCACCTAGCTGGGGCCTAAGAGCTCAGTTAGACAGCCGCCATCTCTCAGGCTGGCTAGCTTCGCCCCCCCAACCTGAAGTATTCTTTTGCAATAACTTACAACAGTCTCTCCTAAATCATCATCAAAAAGCAATGTGTCTGTAAAAATGAAAATTGAAAAATAACCACCATACACTTTCTCCAATTTTTTGGGCTACAACGGTTGCTTCAAAGGCATCAAAGCACACCATATACAATACCTTGGGGTGTCAACTTTTCAAATATATGCACATTCATGGAAAACAAATAAATTGGGGTATGTTAAAAGACCCCCCAAAAAGACGATAGGCAAGAAAATATGTTAAATGTGAAAAAAAAATCACAAACGCATGTCAGACATTTGGCATTGCACCCCCCAAACAAGCCACCAAACCTATGCATAGGTGGTATCACTGAACTCAGGAGATGTTGGTGACCACATATTGGTGTCTTCTTTGGTAGTAACACATAACAGGAGCTGTGAATCCATGTCTAAAGTACAATGTATGTGAACAATAACACAAAAATATGAATGCCCAATAGTTTGACAAAGACTAGTGGTTAAATTAGTGCATGGAAAGTGTTAAAATACCTGCATTTGAAATACCCTAGGAAGTCTACTTTTCAAAAATATATGGTTTGATTGAGGTAAATTACATTGGCCGGCTTCAGAAATGTCTTAAATAGGACATGGGTGCATGGGATGTGAAAATTCAAAGTGGAAAAAATGGAATGGGCTTCCTAAAAATAAGGCCTTTTAGCCCCCAGAGAACCCAACACACCTATACATGGGTGGTATCACTGTACTCAGGAGAGGTTGTTGAACACATATTGAGGTTTTTTTTGGCAGTAACACATAACAGGAACTGAAAATCCATGCCTAAAGTACAATGTGTGTGAAAAATAACACAAAAAAATGACTACCCAAAAGTTTGACAAATGCTGGTGGTTGAATTAGTGCATGGAAAGTGTTAAAATATCAGCATTTGAAAAACCCTAGGGTGTCTACTTTTCAAAAATATATGGTTTGATGGGGGTAAATTCCATTGGCCAGCTTCAGAAATGTCCCAAATAGGACATGGGTGCATGATGACCGATGTGAAAATTCCAAGTTGAAAAACTGGAATGCGCTACCTAAAAATAAGGCCATTTAGCCCCCAGAGAACCCGACACACCTATACATAGGTGGTATCACTGTACTCAGGAGATGTTGTTGAATACATATTGAGGTGGTTTTTGGCAGTAACACATAACAGGAACTGAAAACCCATGCCTAAAGTACAATGTGTGTGAAAAATAACACAAAAAAATGACTACCCAAAAGTTTGACAAAGACTGGTGGTTGAATTAGTGCATGGAAAGTGTTAAAATATCAGCATTTGAAAAACCCTAGGGTGTCTACTTTTCAAAAATATATGGTTTGATGGGGGTAAATTCCATTGGCTAGCTTCAGAAATGTCCCAAATAGGACATGGGTGCATGATGACCGATGTTAAAATTCCAAGTTGAAAAACTGGAATGCGCTACCTAAAAATAAGGCCATTTAGCCCCCAGAGAACCCGACACACCTATACATAGGTGGTATCACTGTACTCAGGAGATATTGTTGAATACATATTGAGGTGGTTTTTGGCAGTAACACATAACAGGAACTGAAAATCCATGCCTAAAGTACAATGTGTGTGAAAAATAACACAAAAAAATGACTACCCAAAAATTTGACAAAGACTGGTGGTTGAATTAGTGCATGGAAAGTGTTAAAATATCAGCATTTGAAAAACCCTAGGGTGTCTACTTTTCAAAAATATATGGTTTGATGGGGGTAAATTCCATTGGCCAGCTTCAGAAATGTCCCAAATAGGACATGGGTGCATGATGACCGATGTGAAAATTCCAAGTTGAAAAACTGGAATGCGCTACCTAAAAATAAGGCCATTTAGCCCCCAGAGAACCCGACACACCTATACATAGGTGGTATCACTGTACTCAGGAGATGTTGTTGAACACATATTGAGGTGGTTTTTGGCAGTAACACATAACAGGAACTGAAAATCCATGCCTAAAGTACAATGTGTGTGAAAAATAACACAAAAAAATGACTACCCAAAAGTTTGACAAAGACTAGTGGTTGAATTAGTGCATGGAAAGTGTTAAAATACCAGCATTTGAAAAACCCTAGGGTGTCTACTTTTCAAAAATATAAGGTTTGATGGGGGTAAATTCCATTGGCTAGCTTCAGAAATGTCCCAAATAGGACATGGGTGCATGATGACCGATGTTAAAATTCCAAGTTGAAAAACTGGAATGCGCTACCTAAAAATAAGGCCATTTAGCCCCCAGAGAACCCGACACACCTATACATAGGTGGTATCACTGTACTCAGGAGATATTGTTGAATACATATTGAGGTGGTTTTTGGCAGTAACACATAACAGGAACTGAAAATCCATGCCTAAAGTACAATGTGTGTGAAAAATAACACAAAAAAATGACTACCCAAAAATTTGACAAAGACTGGTGGTTGAATTAGTGCATGGAAAGTGTTAAAATATCAGCATTTGAAAAACCCTAGGGTGTCTACTTTTCAAAAATATATGGTTTGATGGGGGTAAATTCCATTGGCCAGCTTCAGAAATGTCCCAAATAGGACATGGGTGCATGATGACCGATGTGAAAATTCCAAGTTGAAAAACTGGAATGCGCTACCTAAAAATAAGGCCATTTAGCCCCCAGAGAACCCGACACACCTATACATAGGTGGTATCACTGTACTCAGGAGATGTTGTTGAACACATATTGAGGTGGTTTTTGGCAGTAACACATAACAGGAACTGAAAATCCATGCCTAAAGTACAATGTGTGTGAAAAATAACACAAAAAAATGACTACCCAAAAGTTTGACAAAGACTAGTGGTTGAATTAGTGCATGGAAAGTGTTAAAATACCAGCATTTGAAAAACCCTAGGGTGTCTACTTTTCAAAAATATATGGTTTGATGGGGGTAAATTCCATTGGCCAGCTTCAGAAATGTCCCAAATAGGACATGGGTGCATGATGACCGATGTGAAAATTCCAAGTTGAAAAACTGGAATGCGCTACCTAAAAATAAGGCCATTTAGCCCCCAGAGAACCCGACACACCTATACATAGGTGGTATCACTGTACTCAGGAGATATTGTTGAATACATATTGAGGTGGTTTTTGGCAGTAACACATAACAGGAACTGAAAACCCATGCCTAAAGTACAATGTGTGTGAAAAATAACACAAAAAAATGACTACCCAAAAGTTTGACAAAGACTGGTGGTTGAATTAGTGCATGGAAAGTGTTAAAATATCAGCATTTGAAAAACCCTAGGGTGTCTACTTTTCAAAAATATATGGTTTGATGGGGGTAAATTCCATTGGCTAGCTTCAGAAATGTCCCAAATAGGACATGGGTGCATGATGACCGATGTGAAAATTCCAAGTTGAAAAACTGGAATGCGCTACCTAAAAAAAAAGCCATTTAGCCCCCAGAGAACCCGACACACCTATACATAGGTGGTATCACTGTACTCAGGAGATATTGTTGAACACATATTGAGGTGGTTTTTGGCAGTAACACATAACAGGAACTGAAAATCCATGCCTAAAGTACAATGTGTGTGAAAAATAACACAAAAAAATGACTACCCAAAAATTTGACAAAGACTGGTGGTTGAATTAGTGCATGGAAAGTGTTAAAATATCAGCATTTGAAAAACCCTAGGGTGTCTACTTTTCAAAAATATATGGTTTGATGGGGGTAAATTCCATTGGCCAGCTTCAGAAATGTCCCAAATAGGACATGGGTGCATGATGACCGATGTGAAAATTCCAAGTTGAAAAACTGGAATGCGCTACCTAAAAATAAGGCCATTTAGCCCCCAGAGAACCCGACACACCTATACATAGGTGGTATCACTGTACTCAGGAGATGTTGTTGAACACATATTGAGGTGGTTTTTGGCAGTAACACATAACAGGAACTGAAAATCCATGCCTAAAGTACAATGTGTGTGAAAAATAACACAAAAAAATGACTACCCAAAAGTTTGACAAAGACTAGTGGTTGAATTAGTGCATGGAAAGTGTTAAAATACCAGCATTTGAAATACCCTAGGGTGTCTACTTTTCAAAAATATATGGTTTGATGGGGGTAAATTTCATTGGCCAGCTTCAGAAATGTCCCAAATAGGACATGGGTGCATGATGACCGATGTTAAAATTCCAAGTTGAAAAACTGGAATGTGCTCTCTAAAAATAAGGGCTTTTAGCCCACAGAGAACCCAACACACCTATACATGGGTGGTATCACTGTACCCAGGAGATGCTACTGAAGACGTATTAGGGTGTTATTTGGCAGTAACCCTTACCATTTTATCAGTAAATATATTCTTAAATTGCTATTTGTCAAAAAATCAAATTATTTTTTCCCCCCAAACTTTGGCATAGATTGGTGGTAAAATGGTTGCATGAAAAAAGTCAAAATACCCCAAGTTTAATACCTTAGGTTGTCTTCTTTTAAAAAATATATACATTTGAAGGGTTATTCAGGGATTCCTGACAGATATTGGTGTTACAATGTAACTATCGCCAATTTTGAAAAAACATGGTTTTGAAATAGCAAAGTGCTACTTGTACTTATTGCCCTATAACTTGCAAAAAAAGCAAAGAACATGTAAACATTGGGTATTTCTAAACTCAAGACAAAATTTAGAAACTGTTTAGCATTGGTATTTTATGGTGGTTGTAGATGTGTTAGAGATTTTGGGGGTCAAAGTTAGAAAAAGTGTGTTTTTTTTTCATTTTTTCCTAATATTTTATAATGTTTTTTATAGTAAATTATAAGATATGATGAAAATAATGGTATCTTTAGAAAGTCCATTTAATGGCGAGAAAAACAGTATATAATATGTGTGGGTACAGTAAATGAGTAAGAGGAAAATAACAGTTAAACACAAACATCGCAGAAATGCAAAAATAGCCTTGGTCCCAGATGGTCAACAAATTGAAAAGTGGCCTGGTCACTAAGGGGTTAAATTTGTATGTTCTATCTGGATCATGAAAGAAAGATTTTGGGTTTAGTGGCCCTTTAATGTAGGGAATTTATTTAATTGTAGTGTAGTGTAGTGTTAGGTGTTAGTGTAACTTAGGTTAATTTTTATTTTACAGGTATGTACTTTAGCTAGGTTCATAACTATTTAGTAACTATTCTACCTATTTAAAATAAATACAAACTTGCCTGTAAAATAAAAATAAACCCTAAGATAGATACAATGTGACTATTAGTTATATTGTAGCTAGCTTAGGGTTTATTTTACCGGTAAGTATTTTGTTTTAAATAGTAATTATTTAGGTAATAAAAGGAATTTTATTTACATTTATTTAAATTATATTTAAGTTAGGGGGGTTAGGGTTAGGGTTAGACTTAGATTTAGGGGTTAATACATTTAATATAGTGGCGGCGACATTGGGGGTGGCAGATTTGGGGTTAATAAGTGTTGGTAGGTTGCGGCGACATTGGGGGCGGGAGATTAGGGGTTAATAAATATGATGTAGGTGTCGTGATGTTGGGGGCAGCAGATTAGGGGTTAATAAATATAATGTAGGTTATGGCGATGTCCGGAGCGGCAGATTAGGGGTTACAAATTTTATTTTAGTATTTGCGATGTGGGAGGGTCTCAGTTTAGGGGTTAATAGGTAGTTTATGGGTGTTAGTGTACTTTTTAGCACTTTAGTTATGAGTTTTATGCTACGGCGTTGTAGTGTAAAACTCATAACTACTGACTTTAAAATGCGTTACGAATCTTGTCGGTATAGGCTGTACCGCTCACTTTTTGGCCTCCCAGGACAAACTCGTAATACCAGCGCTATGGAAGTCCCATAGAAAAAAGGCTTTACAAACTTTGCGTAAGTCGGTTTGCGGTAAGGCCAACAAAGTGTGCGGTACACCTATACCTGCAAGACTCGTAATAACAGTGGGCGTAAAAAAGCAGCATTAGGACCTGTTAACGCTGCTTTTTTACCTTAACACACAACTCGTAATCTAGCCGATATAAAATACAAAATGAAATATTAAATATTAATAATATTAATAAAAATATGCAGTAAAAATTAGTATTGTTTAATTACAATAAAAATTATAATGAAAGTGTTCTGCAAAAATTGTATTTTAATAAAAAATTTAAATTCGTATTGAAATTGTGCAGCAAAAACTATTTAAGATGAACGGTAGAAATTGAAATAAAACTTCACTGCACATGCAAAAAAAAAAAAAAAGGCTGTGAAATTCATCATGAAATTCAAAGCATATTTTTTTCCTTATTGTAAAATTATTGAATCCACTTCTGTTAATGGGCTAAACAGGGACATCTGGCATATCCTGTAAACAGTAACAGATCTTGCTGTTTTCACTTGAAAACTAAAAAGTGTTGAGATTGTTTTAAAACACACACAACAATTATTACCTTACTTAATTACAAAATAAGAGGCATTTTTAAGATACACTGAAAGCAAATAATCAACCTTGTTACAAAAACGGTTAATCAACCCTGCTGCTGTCACCAGTTTGTGACAGTAAGGGGACAATTTATCAAGGGCTGAATGGCCCTTGATGCCCCTCTTTCTGTGTTCTCATACGATCGGGTTGATTGACACCCACTGCTAGCGGCCAATTGGCCGTGAATCTGCAGGGGCGGCATTGCACAAGCAGTTCACAAGAACTGTTTGTGCAATGATAACTGACGATAATGTATGCTACTGCGAATCATGTCCGCCCACCATTTGATAATGTGGCCCCTAAGGGTTAACCAACACTTTCCAGTTTTTGACACAGCCAAGTCACTTCAGGCAAGTCTGTGACCTATTTCAGTCAGTTCAAGGTTAACAAAAAACTATTTAGTCTGTAGTAGACCTAGAAAAATGCCTCAAACTTCCCTCTTATATCAACTCACACTAAACTTTCTTTGCTGCTACCATATGGATTATTAATATATAGGAAATCCTAAGGAAAGCCCAGACTTGGAAAACAATTATGTAAAAATCAATCTAAAAAGATACTGTTATGAATAGATTCTTCAGTAATGTGGTTCAAATATTAGACAAAGACAAAAACTTAATAAAGGAATATTTATTTATTTAACAAAATGAGTCACAGTGCATTTATATAAAACAATGAATTAAAAAAGCAACAAACAGTTTAAAATAAAATGGGTAAAATAACAGAACCTAATACTATAACAGCATAGATCTCAGTTCCAAGGGAGATTGGCATGAAAGATTGTCACACTGAAGAAACATTTCATGTAAAATGGCAATATTATTTGCTAAATTCCAAATTAATTTTTTTTGGCTGAGGACAGGTTTCTGGTCAGTCCCCTGTCAGAGAGGGGCCAAGGAATGTAGCCCCCTTTTTATGGCAAGTCATATCTAGCCCTCAAGTCTGGCTTAAATTATATTTATACTGTATATTTTACTTTGGTACATTAAGTAACAATATGCTGTTGATTACTCACATCATGGAACCATGTGGATTATTTTTATGTCATCCAGTTACATAAACATTTTTAAAACATATCCTGAAATATCCTAGAGTGTTTGGAATGCTGCTAATAATGTGTATTTTGTGACACCTGTGCACCATCATCCACCTGACAGGTTTATAACAGGGTCTGGCAGTAGCAATAAACTTAGTCCATCAAAGAAAATGAGTTGCTTCTGATCAATACAAATTACTTAATTTTTATTTTGGATACTCACCATACGTTACTGAAATAATGTATATCCACTTCAGTGACTCAAAAGGAATTATCTTTTTAAATAAGAAGTAAGTCCTGTAAGAAGGAATAAGAAGGCGCCACATAGGGTAATATCGTCAAATCAAATGACAACATACAAGAGGACGATAAGAAACTCCCAAATCAGGAGGCACTTGTGAATGCCAAATATCACAGGCCGGGACCTCTTAGTCACCCGACAGACACAAACAGCAGTAGCCGCCGACAGGTCAGGTGGGGACGTACAGCCAATCGGGAACACACAGGCACCAACACCTCCAAAAAAGGCTCCAATCACCACTACCATCAGCCGGATGAAACGGCTCTGTGCAGCCGAGAAACGCGTTGTTGATGTTTTATATATTTTAATAAATTTGTTATAAGCTTTTATATCCCTTGCGGGAGTCTATTTAATTCTATTTCACTCCCGAACTGATCGCCTTACTTGCTGAGGCAAGCGAGTGTTTTGGGTAACGACAGAGTATCTACATCTACACACCCCCTTCCCTGGTAGTGGTGTTTGGAGCCTTTTTCTGAGGTGTTGGTGCCTGTGTGTTCCCAATTGGCTGTACGTTCTCACGTGACCTGTCGGCTACTGCTGTTTGTGTCTGTCGGGCGACTAAGAGGTCCCGGCCTGCGATATTTGGCATTCACAAGTGCCTCTTCGTTTGTGAATTTCTTATCGTCCTCTTGTATGTTGTCATTTGATTTGACGATATTACCCTATGTGGTGCCTTCTTATTCCTTTTTACAGGACTTACTTCTGACATATCCATCTGGGGAGAGCTGCCTCTGATTTGATTATTCCATGATTATTGCCATCCACAGCGCATCTCCATAGGGTGCTATTATCCCTATTTTTCTTCAATTCTTTTTAAATAAAAGCATAAAAGTGTCTCAACCCATAACACCTCAGATACTATTTACCTCAGGACATTATCATGACAAATCTGATTTGTGTTTGCTGCAGGATTTAAATTTTAAAGTGCATCCCCTGCTCTCTGCAGTGACATAATTGACAAGAATAAAATAAAAAAAATGTTTTCCTTTTCTCAGTACAGGAATATCACTTTTACAACACCAAACAATGTAATGCATTTTAAAAAAAAATTTCAGATGCAACAAAGTAAAAAAAAAATATTTTAAGACCATATAATGTACTTATAATACTTGTTTTAAAAAATGACATATTTAAAAAAATGTATTTACATTGTCCAGGGTGTTCATTCAAGGAGAACTGTTGAAGCTCAATATTTTAGAAGGCCTAAAGTTATATGAAATGTGTTTGTAATGATTTTTTATACTTGAAAAACTCTGGAAGTTTTCTGTTGAACATAATTTCTGCCAAAGCAACATATTTGGCCTGAGTGTGCATCGTTTTAATTCAACAAAGACTGCTGGCAATGCACTGTCAAAGTTTATTAATGCCCCAAGTAATATAAGCTGTGAGTAACAAAAATTGTGCATTACAGATTTGAAGTAAACAATCTGTCTTGATTTATAGACATTCCTGCTTTGTACAGGGAAATAAACTTAAGATATTCAGCTGGACAGAGGCCAACAACTTAAATATTATTAAACTGCTCTTCCTACATCTAAGTATTGTTAGAGCTTATATGTGGACACTCTTGAAATATTGCAGTATAACAAAAAGAATGATTGGCATATAGCAGATTCAGCATAATTTCAATGAGTACATTTATCTTTAAGAAGAAAACAGCGTGCTTGCTTAAGATTGGTCTTCATGCACACTGAATGCCAAACACAACTAATATTGGAGATATTTTTAAAGCCAATACAAATTTTAAATAATACCAGTCTTCTGCAATATAAATTAGTGCTAGAATATGATAAAAATTTTAATTTTAAATGGCATGTTCTTTACACAAAAAATCTAATAGGGAGCGAAAATACAAGTTCGGTAGAAAAAAAAGTTTTGATTGTAACCTAAATAATAACATATTCAAATGGTAATATACAGTAATTTCTTTCAATAACATATTAAAAAAAATGCAGTCCTAGGGTGTATACTGCTAAACTAAGTATAATCCAGTCCATTCAGGAATCCCCCCCAGAAGTAGAAAAAAAGAAACATTTGCAATTGTATATAGTACAAAAAAAGATTTTAATAAAATGCTAAAACCAATAGTTATAAGGCAATAAGGGATTTACTTTGTTGTATGTTAGGAACCAAGTTTGTAGGTAATGTATGCGGATGTCAGAAAAAGGCCAAGGTCATCACGAGATAAGCAGAACTAAGAGAAAGCACTCAGGGTTAATCCAGGAGAATAGTCAAAAGCAAGGCTGAAGTTCAATACCAAAATATCTGTCAGGAATCCAAATGTTACAGCAAAAGGAGCAGGCAATGGGATAGCCAAATGTTCTATTCCAGAAGTCAGCAGCCAGTAAATTAACCCTTAGATCAGGGTACAGGCAAATATAAGTTTTGGAGAGTAAACCAGGATGTAAGCAGGGGTCAAAACCAGGAAAGCAGATCAGAGACATAAATGCCAGGACTTCCACAATGATAATCAAGCACTGACTGGTGTTAGCAGGGTCTCCTATAGGTGTTGGTGCCAAAACACCTGCAGGACCACTTCTGACATCAAGATATCAAATAGCACTACCTTTACTGCAAGTAACATAAATTTAGCGCATCTCTCTGAATTATTCAACAATGAGATGCTCAAGCTAGTGGCAGTGCTAAGCCTCCTCTTTTTAGCACAGCCATGGAATTCAGCCGCACTAACAGCTCTTTTCTCTGAATCCTCAATCTGCCACCAGCCTTCAGATTAGCTCTGCCCCTACCATGCTCAGGTAAGTACCTAGGGGCCTAACAATAACCAAGGATTAATCTTACAAACAGTAAAACAGATATAAATACATCGCCCATTGGGATGTACTATCATCTTTATGTTCCCTTCTTATACTTGCTAATCAGGGGACTTATATTTACTAGACTGAACCATAACAAAGCTAAACATCTGAAACTAAATTAAATAATTAACATACTATATGAAATACATATTTAGGGCTATTTTTAAATTAGAATGTGTGTTGGTATCATTAAGGCCCCATTTATCAAACGATCTACTGTAAGTCCACAGTAAGGTCCATGTCAAAATAGAAGTGTGAATTTATCTTCAAAGTTATTAATCCTTTTTACTTAAACCACAGAAAATAAAAGTTACCATTGAACAATTTCTCAACCTGCAATTTTAATCTGCCTGTTTGAGGCTAGTGAACTCCATAGTTACCAACAGAAGGGGCGAGGCTAGTCTGTGTCAATGTGACCAAAAAACGCATCTGGAAGACAATAGCAAGCAACATATATAAAGCAAAAACAGTCTTAGTATCTCAGTTTCAAAATCTATTTTCATAGTGGTATATATTTTCCTGTTTGACATGTAGAATTTCATTGAGGTGCTGTAATTTGCTAAGCAGAGAAGGTGCAGGAGAATTTCACAAGTGTTTTTGCCCAGATGTGGACTTGATGCATTTAACAACCAGGAAATAATATAGGGGTGCAGAATTAACAGAGAATTTATCCAGAACCTACCAATGAAATGAATGATCTCCTACAGCCATTCCCAGCATGTTAAAACCTCTTGCTGTTCTTCATTTTATGTCCATTGGCTGTTTCCATGCAATAACGATCATGGTAATAGGTATAAGCCAAACATCCAAATTGCCAAGCTAAAGCTCTAAGTGTGGCTGCTATACAAAAAGTAGAACTTAAAAATCAAGGAGACAAGCAGTACTTTTCAAACAATCTTAAAGGTGAGGCATAAGCCAATAATGAATACAGTCAATATAATCTGGAAACAATTCAAGAAAGTGCCAAATGACTCCAATAATATTATTCCACAGTGGGCACTCACCAAGTTAAAGGGACATTAAACCTAATTTTTGTGATTCAGACAGAGCATGCAATTTTAAGCAACTTTCTAATTTACTACTATTATCAATTTTTCTTCGTTCTCTTGCTATCTTTATTTGAAAAAGAAAGTCCAGAACCTTGGACAGCACTTGTTTATTGGTGGATTAATGTACCCACCAATCAACAAGAACAACCCAGGTTGTTTACCAAAATGGGCCGGCATTTAAACATACATTCTTCATTTTCAAATAAAGATACCAAGAGAATGAAGAACATTTGCTAATAGGAGTAAATTAGAAATTTGCTTAAAATTGCATGCTCTATCTGAATCACAAAAGAAAAAATTTGGGTTCAGTGTCCCTTTAAGTTGCAGTCTGTTTATTCACTGTCACAACCTGGATCCCTGCTAACAAGTGGCATGTCACTGGGCCACATATAAGATCATTCACAGTCCACAGGGCTACAAAGGAAAACAGAGTACATGAGTGCTAAACACGCCCCAAACACTCCCTTCTGTGTCCTCGATGACTCTTCCCTCTAATCTCTAGGTTTCTTGTTGCCTCCAGCAGTCCCAAACAGTGCTGGGAAAAGGTGCTAAAGTACAAGCTGGTAATAGAAATAGCTGTAATCAAATGAAGAAAGCCAATGAGCTTCTAAAAAGCAACTTTATTAAGTTATCATGTAAACAACATAAAGTTCAATAAAATATATGACAGACTGTGGGGATCTGTCCAACGCATTTTGGCCTTCATTGCCTTATTCATAGACATAGTGCAGGGTTTACATAAAGGATATTAACAATCATGTGTATCAAAATATTGAGCATGTTAAATGAATGAAAATATTCTAACAATATATAAATTAACAAATTACAAACTTTATGCATCTTTTTAATTTGCAATATAGAAAATCATAGGTGAAAGAAAAGACAGACATCAGAGGCTTTTAAAAAAATCTATTCTATTAATGTTACAATATATTTATCAAGATCCCTATGGTCAAATAGTTGTCTTATTCAAAACATTATAAAATAGCTATGAACAACTTAAATGTTTTGCTACCAAAAGTCACTATCAATATTGAAACCTTCTAAATGTAAAGATCCAGTCCAATCACCCCCTAATCTTTTTAACCACTTGAAACTAGAATTAGGGAACATCTTAATAATATTGAGGTTGGCTATGATTGCTCTGATCTGGCTAGGCACTTCATTGTATATCACAATAAACATGTGTCCAACTTTATTGATGGTGACATCATTAACTTTTGGCATCACAACCTTTTAAGTTGTTCATAGCTATTTCATAATGTTTTGAATAAGACAACTATTTGACCGTAGGAATCTTGATCAATACTTTTTGACATTCATTGAATAGATTTTGTGAACAAATAATTATTGTCAAATTGTTATTTAACTTCTGAGGATGTGACCTAGAGGTTATTTGCAGCTACAGTATTTTTTAATCATTCTCAAACCCAAAGAGCCCTAAAAAAACCCCTCCCACCTCACACATACCTCAGTCTTAATTTTTGAGGTGGTTAAAGAATGAAGATTTGCATTTGATTTTTCAGAGAAAGGAGTTTTCAGTCTTTATTGAGGCCACGTTTCCCCTCAGAGTACAGTGTTTGTCAGAGGGATAAATATGGGGTATGGTTTGTGATTCTTTTTTCACCTCATGGGAAATTTTTCATAAACCTTTCATAATTGGTCGCATGGACTTGTCTTTTGCCTCCCTTTATGGTTCTACAATATGCTCCTATTCCTTTACCTCTGCTGATTTGTTTCAGTACTGGTTTGGCTGTCTGTTGCTTATTTATACACTCTATAGCTATGTTTTGGGCACTTTTTAGTTTGTATATATATTTGCATGCTTAGTTTGAATTTCATACGTCGTCTTTGAGTTGATGCTCGTCTGGGTTGCGCATGTCGGGTTAATGCTTATCGGGTTACTGCACGTCCATTTAGTTTTACTATAATTATTTCACACTTTGGCTGGATTGCGTGCGTCGGGTTAGCACACGTTCGTCGTCGGGTTTTGGCGCGCTTAAATACTTATAGGTGTTAGTTTTTTTCATGTGCCTTAATTCATTCTGATGAGCATTATCTGCCTTTCAAATGTAATTTTAATGTCTCCTGCTTTGTTTTGCAGTTTGACTGAGCGTGCATTGTATCTGTGAGTTTATCTAAAAACTACTTGGGAGGGGGTAAGTGATTTCCAGTATCCAAGAGCTTTTTAAAGGGTGTTATAGTGTTTACTGCATTGCTTTGTAATATGCTATAATGGAGCTGTTTGATTTTGTCCCTAAATCTACCCAAGAAAATGAGTCCCCTGAACACTTTTCTACCATTATTATGTATGCTTATTGTAAAAAAGCTGAGGCGCATTCTCCAGCTCATTTATGTTACTCATGTTTAGAATTATTAATGCAATCAGACCAAGCTAATGTTGTTTTGTTGGGTATTAATGCACCTTCTGTTTACAGGAGAATATTGATAATGTTTCACCTACTGTGAAAAAATGTTATTAAGGTTGTAGTTTCGGAGGCGTTTACGTTCTACAAGTTCTATGTGCCCTGAAACCAGGGATACTATTATGTCTTTAGATGGTTAAGTTTCCTCTGGTGATGAAGAATCTTCAACTGATGTTGAACCTGATATTTCCTCATTTTTGTTTAATGTTGAACACATTTATTCTCTTTTAAAGGTGGTCTTAATTACATTAGGGGTCAAATATCCAAAAGTTTCTGATGATAATCCTTGTAATTATTTAAATTCAGTTTTTAAGACTTTTTTGAATCCTTCTGAGGTTTTCCCTATTCCTGATGCTGTCTCTGACAGGATTTCTAGGGAATGGTCTAAGCCATATAATTAATTTACTCTTCTGCAAGGTTTAAAAAGTTATATTGTTTACCTGCTGCTAATATTGATTTATGGTAAACAGTTCCCAAGGTGGATGGGGCCATTTCCACTCTGGCTAAATGTACTACTATTCCTTTGGAAGAGATTTCTTCTTTTAAAGACCCTTTGATTAAAATTAGAGTCTTTTCATAGAAAGGACTTTTTATAACAAGGGTATTTGCTTAGGACAGATATTTATATTGCTGATGTGGTTGCTGCTTCAATTTAGTGGTTGTCTAATCTCTCAGAACAGTATTCTGATGACTCTGTTAGTGCAAATCTTTAGGGTTTACTCAAAAGTACCAACTCTTTTATTTGTGATGCTGTATTTGAAATTATGAAGATTAATGTCAAAAAGCATGTCTTTGGCAGTCCTTGCCAGTAGAGCCTTATGGCTTGAAACCTGGTCTGCTGATATGGTGTCAAAATCCAGATTATTATCTCTTTCTTTCAGGGAAATAGGTTGCTTGGTTCTGATTTAAATTCTATAATATTTGCTGTTACTGAAAGTAAAGGGGCTTTTCTTCCTCAGGACAAAAATTCTAGGGGGAAATCTTCTAATAATTTTTATTGCTATACAAATCATGTCCGCTCAAGAAATGTCAAATCAACCCCTAAGACTTAGCTGATATGTTATTTTATAGCAACTCAACATAATTGTCTAGTAATTACAAGCGGTTTACTATCCCTAATCCAATTTTTATGAGGAAAAAAATGTTAAACTGATAAAGATTTTTTTAGTATTTTTTTTTTCTTTTTTAATGCTTTTCCTTTCTTACACATTTAACATTTATGGTCTATGAATAAAACTTTCTCTCCAAGAGGATACATTATTGAAGATATCGATAGAATTAAAGATGATTTAATTTTTTTTCAAAAGAGACAATAAAGTCTAAACTAGATTAATGTGGTTCATCAGTCATAATTAAAGTATCACATAATTTCTGATTAGATTTTTTTACCATATTGTGATTTTAGCAAAATTACTACGAAAGACAAGAACATCATGTTGTTATTGTCTGTATTAAAAAATCGATGTGGGTTAAGAATAAAATTGCCTTCTTTGCATATGTTTGCATATACACACAAAAAAGAAATGTATGGAATAAATTGACAAATTGTTTAAAATCATATTTTGATAATAAATAAAAACGTATTAATTATAAATAAAAAAGTATTAATTATAAATTCTATTATTAAATAGGTCATAAAAATAAATGACAATTAGGGGCTTCATAAAAAGAAATACAAAGAGGGCTAAAATGAAAACTTTAACAAAACAACCTAGATAAAAAGATGCTTAAAAAGTAAATCCAAACAGAAGGTACATAAAACTGAAACTTCCATTAAATTAATGGATTCTTTCTCCTAGGCCTTTTTGATGGTGGTTCTTTGCAGCTTCCCTAAAACTGTTTCATCATAGCCATTATATTGTTTATAGTGCCCTGCAGCAGGTCCATCTGTTCACTTGCCAGCCTATTTTCTTGTTTTGGCGAGATAGAAGAAGGTTCTCATGGTCCATCTACTGCTGTCACTCAAACCTTCGATGATCAATTTCCACAAAGTCATTTCTAGCCCTTTCTCTTAAGGCTTTTGAAATGTTACTGGCTATCTTGCACACTGTGTTTATTCCAAAACTAAGCAGCCTAATAATCTTGTGTGGACCCTTTCTATAATTACAGACCAAGCATTACCATTTCTTGTGAGGCTAAATCTTCTAATTGCTCCTGATGTATCTGGTTCTGTACTGGGGGTGGTGTGTGTGTAGCAAGTGATGGTAGAGATGGTTGTGGAGAAGAGACCCAACTCTTGTTTCCTCTGCCTACAAGCCCAAGAGAATATGTGACTCTGCTTCCATTAAGGCATGTTCAATGGAGATATCTCCAGATGTGAGAGATCCATCCTTTCAAGGTTGACGATAAACTCTCCATCCTCACTTTCCTCTGTGATCCTAAAGGAAATAATATAAATAGAAATACCTTGATTAAATGTGACTGTAATATTCAAACTTTAAATTTAAATAACACAAATGCATAATACATTTTTAATGCTTTTCTTTATTTATAGCTGTAATTAGTGAATAAAGAAGTGCTATGAACATTTATGTTAAACATATATGAGGCAAATTAAAACAAATGGATCAGATGTGCACAGTTTAGGGGAACTAGCTATTTCAGTGCCTAGCGCAGCAATAATTACACTCTTGGTTTTGCCACAGAATTTTCCATAAACATGCAAACTCTTGATCCTGCCTAGAATTTAGTTCTTAAAATTACATTTACAATAGTTCACACAAGCAGTTGGCTGTATTAACACTTTAATTGAATTTTATTATCCATGAAAAGAGTACAATTGCATTTCAATAACGTACAGTATTATGACTTTTTAAATAATATATTAATATAGTTGCCACTATCATTGGACAGCATATTTTAAAAAAAAATAATAATAATAATATGTTAATTGTAGATTATTTAAAATAATTGAGATTAAAAATTTATAAAGGAGCGGTGTAGAAAATGTACAACTATATACTTGTGAAATTTGTGTGTAAGCAGTCACTGATAAATTTACATAGACCAATCGAAGCAAGAATACTAAGGGCTAGCTTACTAGCACCCCTGTAAATTTTGTTTTATCGCTAGCAAAAACATCGCTAGCGTTAGACTTTTTGCGAAAGTTTAATTAAAACCTAATCTTACCTTTTTTAAAAATAAAAAAAACTACCATTACTGAAAAATAAAAAATCCTACCATTACAAAAATACAAAATACACTACAAATTAAAAAAAATAACCCTGCCATTACAAAAAATAAAAAACTACCATTACAAAAAATAAAAAAAGAAATAACCATAAATAAAAAAAATAATCCTATTCTAATACCCCTTAAAAAAAAACACCCCAAAATAAAAAATAACCTCTATTCTAAAAATAAACTACCAATAGCCCTTAAAAGGGCCTTTTGCAGGGCATTGACCTAAAGCGATCAGCTCTTTTGTTTAAAAAAAATACTAACCCCCTTAAAATTACAACTAACCGAAAATAAAAAAACTAACAAAAAATGTTTTAAACTACCCATTGCCACGAAAAGGGCATTTGGATGGGCATTGCCCTTAAAAGTGCATTCAGCTTTTATGCTGCCTAAAAAAAAGCGCACCCCTAAAAAAACAACTCCTAAAACTAACCCCAAAGTCGGAGACGTCAGTGGTCCTCTTCAGATCTTCAACAGGGAGCCCCTCTTCCTGCTGTTTCTAGCTGCACACTGAATAGTGAATGCAAAGTACCCCTTTTATATAGGAGTACCCTTGCATTCCTATTGGCTGATTTAAATCTTCATATTCGAATCAGTCAATAGAATGAAAGTTTTATAAAAAAAAGGTAAGATTAGCTTTTTTTTTTTTTTTTTTTTATTGAGGTTATAAATAATACATACAAACATAGGCAAGGTTACAATGTAGCCATGAACAGGAGTATTTGCTAGCATGTTATTATAATTGATCAATAAAGTTCATCTCAAATATTAGAGTTTTGACATGTGGAATAGTAGTTTTAAGCTTAAAGGGACATTAAACGCAATTTTTTTTCATGATTCAGATGGAGAATACCATTTTAAACAACTTTCTAATTTACTTCTATTATCTAATTTGCTTCATTCTACTGATATTCTTTCCTGAAAAGCATATCTAGATAGGCTCAGTAGCTTCTGATTGGTGGCTGCACATAGATGCCTCATGCGATTGGCTCACCTATGTGCATTGCTATTTCTTTAACAAAAGATATCTAAAGAATGAAGCAAATTAGATAATAGAAGTAAATTGGAAAGTTATTTAAAATTGTATTTTCTATCTGAACCATGAAAGACAATTTTTGGGTTTAATATCCCTTTAAACAGCACAATGATAAAGAGTTTCAACAATACACAGCTTCATAATATAACTTAGATATAATATACAATACACTTGAGCATAGACATATCTGTTTATAAATAAGTGGCATACATAGTCAACATGAAACCTCCTTTAAGTTGGAATCTGTCTATTTCCCATTTTAATTTGTAGGCTCTCTTGGACCATAGGTATTAAGAATCTGAGTAGCTGGGAATAGTATTGTCAAATTAAAGGGGATAGGGGATATATTTAAAGATATAGAAGAAAATTATAATATTTTGGAACTGGTAGTAGGTAATGTATGGGGCTAAATTCAAACCTTTTAAAATGTTTCCTATGTATTTCGCTGCTACTTTCAGTTAATGAATTGAGGGTTTGCCTGGTGTATTTGCAAAGGGGCATAGTCTATGATATAGTAGGCTACATTGGGATCAAAACCTTTACACTTTTTCAAGAATCAATAGCTTTTTAATTTGAGGCTTGTTAAATAACTATGCATATATATTATAGATTATACAGTCACCTGAGAAACTATATACTGTATGGTTGGTTGCTTCTGTAATAAAATATTAGTTTATAATAAGAATTTGGGAGTATAGGTCATAGGATATATTTAATGGCAACAAAATTGGATGTTTAAGTGAGATAGGGGAAATCAAGGAAGTCAAGATATTAAATCACTGGCTGGGTATCAGCAGTTATGTTACTCGTAATATCTGACATATTAGGATTCCTTTGCCCCTGCATAGCGTGTATATCAGGCTTCTGGTGAGGTATCATATCTGTAAGAAGCTTAACTAGCTGAGATTCCAACCTCTGAAAGGAGGTCTCAAAAAGTTGTAAGACTTTTGTCCACCATGCATCGATATCCACCATGTTCCCCACAGAATCAGGAATTTCACACATGCACATCAGCCAATAGGATTTTTACCCTTTAATTAATTTAGTTAATCTTGGATGACGTCCCTTAAAGGAACCTTCATTCTTCAGTAGCTGTCGACAGAAGAGGATGCTCCACGCCGGATGTCTTGAAGATGGAGTCGCTCCGCGTTGGAATGATGAAAATAGAAGATGCCATCTGGATGAAGACTTCTGCCTGCCTGGAGGACCACTTCATGCCGCTTGGATGAAGACTTCTCCCGGCTTCGTTGAGGACTTCTGCCCGCTTGCATGAAGACTTCTCCTGGCTTGATGAGGATGGATGTCCGGTCTTCAAAAACTGTAAGTGGATCTTCGGGGGTTAGTGTTAGATTTTTGTTAAGGGTTTATTGGGTGGGTTTTATTTTTAGACTGATAAGGTATACCAAAGCACCAACTATACGAAGGCTGGGTCTGGACCCAATGCAATATTATCAAACAATTACAATAAACAATTTATTGAGTACACAAATAAGTTAAAAACATGGATCCATGTATAAGCAATCAAATTTATACAACAATAATAGCTAAATGAATAGTTAAAACAAATAGTTATGTAACAGATATAGCATTTAAAATTGTGCAAACATTGCTCTTAAAAATATTCCTAAGAAAATCCAAATTTAGTATAAGGCTCACAACAGAAATTCACCTTTGTGTTTACCACATACACATACACAAATTTATACAGCAATAATAGCGAAATGAATAGTTAAAACAGTTATATAGCAGATATGGCATTTAAAATTGTGCAAACATTGCTCTTAAAAAAAATCCTAAAATATTCAGATTAAGTATAAGGCTCACAACAAAAATTCAACTTTGTGTTTACCACATACACATAATAGGTGAAATATATTAGTCAGTTATATAATATTATCTAACCAATAATGTTCTCGATTCTATGCAATGCTCCTAAATATTGCCAATAGTGACTAATGTGTAAGGCTCTGAGTAAGATCTTTAACTGTGTGTTTAACACATACGCATTGTCAAGTAAAAAATATTGTGACAGCAATTTGCCAATGTAAAAAATGTGTATCAAAAAACTTGTGTGCAAAAATTTGTGTACAAAAATTATTAATGGTCAAAAAATATGTTGATCTTCATAAAACGTGAATTAAGAACAAAGATTGTGAAAAATGAAAAGCCAAAAATTTACAAAAACATTGTGGTGTGTTCAAATAGTAACTTATATAAATGTAAATAATAGTCCAAAAAATAGTCCAACAGTGAAAACTTAATAGAAAATATAATCCAACAATAAATTATAATAAGTAGTGTGTCTCTTTAAGAAAAAACAATAATCCTTAAAGTGTTGTAAATCCTAACAACAATAGTTATGGTGATTTTCCTACGGCTAGATTTAGAGTTCTGCGGCCAAAGGGGTGCGTTAGTTACACATGCTTTTTTTCCCCCGCACCTTTTAAATACCGCTGGTATTTAGAGTTCACAGAAGGGCTGCGTTAGGCTCCAAAAAAGGGAGCGTAGAGCATATTTACCGCCACTGCAACTCTAAATACCAGCGTTGCTTACGGATGCGGCCAGCTTAAAAAACGTGCTCGTGCACGGTTCCCCCATAGAAAACAATGGGGCAGTTTGAGCTGAAAAAAAACCTAACACCTGCAAAAACGCAGCGTTCAGCTCCTAACGCAGCCCCATTGTTTCCTATGGGGAAACACTTCCTAAGTCTGCACCTAACACCCTAACATGAACCCTGAGTCTAAACACCCTTAACCTTACTCTTATTAGCCCCTAATCTGCCGCCCCCACTATCGCTGACCCCTGCATATTATTATTAACCCCTAATCTGCCGCTCCGTACACCGCCGCAACCTACATTATACCTATGTACTCCTAATCTGCTGCCCCTAACACCGCCGACCCCTTTATTATATTTATTAACCCCTAATCTGCCGCCCCCGCTATCGCTGACCCCTGCATATTATTATTAACCCCTAATCTGCCGCTCCGTACACCGCCGCAACCTACGTTATCCCTATGTACCCCTAATCTGCTGCCCCTAACACCGCCGACCCCTATATTATATTTATTAACCCCTAATCTGCTGCCCCCAACGTCGCCTCCACCTACCTACAATAATTAACCCCTAATCTGCCGACCGGATCCCACCGCTACTCTAATAAATGTATTAACCCCTAAAGCTAAGTCTAACCCTAACACTAACACCCCAATAAGTTAAATATAATTTAAATCTAACGAAATAAATTACCTCTTATTAAATAAATTAATCCTATTTAAAGCTAAATACTTACCTGTAAAATAAACCCTAATATAGCTACAATATAAAATATAATTATATTGTAGCTATTTTAGGATTAATATTTATTTTACAGGTAACTTTGTAATTATTTTAATCAGGTACAATAGCTATTAAATAGTTAATAACTATTTAATAGCTACCTAGTTAAAATAATTACAAAATTACCTTTAAAATAAATCCTAACCTAAGTTACAATTAAACCTAACACTACACTATCAATAAATTAATTAAATAAAATATCTACAATTAAATACAATTAAATAAACTAACTAAAGTACAAAAAATAAAAAAGAACTAAGTTACAAAAAATAAAAAAATATTTACAAACATTAGAAAAATATTACAACAATTTTAAACTAATTACACCTACTCTAAGCCCCCTAATAAAATAACAAAGACCCCCAAAATAAAAAAATGCCCTAACCTATTCTAAAATTAAAATAGAAAAGCTCTTTTACCTTACCAGCCCTTAAAAGTGCCCTTTGCGGGGCATGCCCCAAAGAATTCAGCTCTTTTGCCTGTAAAAAAAACATACAATACCCCCCCCCAACATTACAACCCACCACCCACATACCCCTAATCTAACCCAAACCCCCCTTAAATAAACCTAACACTAAGCCCCTGAAGATCTCCCTACCTTGTCTTCACCTCGCCGGGTTCACCGATCCGTCCACCGAAGTCTTGATTCAAGCCTCCGAAGTCTTGATCCAAGCCCAAGCGGGGGCTGAAGAGTGACGTCCATCCTCCGGCTGAAGTCTTGATCCAAGCGGGCAGAAGAGGACATCCTTACCGGCAAACATCTTCATCCAATCCGCATCTTCTATGTTCTTCAATCCGATGACGACCGGCTGATCTTCAAGACCTCCAGCGCGGATCCATCCATCTTCACCGACGACTTCCCGACGAATGACGGTTCCTTTAAGGGACGTCACCCAAGATGGCGTCCCTCGAATTCCGATTGGATTCTATCAGCCAATCGGAATTAAGGTAGGAAAATTCTGATTGGCTGATGGAATCAGCCAATCAGATTCAAGTTCAATCCGATTGGCTGATCCAATCAGCCAATCAGATTGAGATCGCATTCTATTGGCTGATCAGAACAGCCAATAGAATGCGATCTCAATCTGATTGGCTGATTGGATCAGCCAATCAGAATTTTCCTACCTTAATTCCGATTGGCTGATAGAATCCTATCAGCCAATCGGAATTCGAGGGACGCCATCTTGGATGACGTCCCTTAAAGGAACCGTCATTCATCGGGAAGTCGTCGGTGAAGATGGATGGATCTGCGCTGGAGGTCTTGAAGATCAGCCGGTCATCATCGGATTGAAGAACATAGAAGATGCGGCTTGGATGAAGATGTTTGCCGGTCCGGATGTCCTCTTCTGCCCGCTTGGATCAAGACTTCAGCCGGAGGATGGACGTCACTCTTCAGCCCCCGCTTGGGCTTGGATCAAGACTTCGGAGGCTTGGATCAAGACTTCGGTGGACGGATCGGTGAACCCGGCGAGGTGAAGACAAGGTAGGGAGATCTTCAGGGGCTTAGTGTTAGGTTTATTTAAGGGGGGTTTGGGTTAGATTAGGGGTATGTGGGTGGTGGGTTGTAATGTTGGGGGGGGTATTGTATGTTTTTTTTACAGGCAAAAGAGCTGAATTCTTTGGGGCATGCCCCGCAAAGGGCCCTTTTAAGGGCTGGTAAGGTAAAAGAGCTTTTCTATTTTAATTTTAGAATAGGGTAGGGCATTTTTTTATTTTGGGGGTCTTTGTTATTTTATTTGGGGGCTTAGAGTAGGTGTAATTAGTTTAAAATTGTTGTAATATTTTTCTAATGTTTGTAAATATTTTTTTATTTTTTGTAACTTAGTTCTTTTTTATTTTTTGTACTTTAGTTAGTTTATTTCATTGTATTTATTTGTAGGTATTGTATTTAATTAATTTATTGATAGTGTAGTGTTAGGTTTAATTGTAGATAATTGTAGGTATTTTATTTAATTAATTTATTGATAGTGTAGTGTTAGGTTTAATTGTAACTTAGGTTAGGATTTATTTTACAGGTAATTTTGTAATTATTTTAACTAGGTAGCGATTAAATAGTTATTAACTATTTAATAGCTATTGTACCTGGTTAAAATAAATACAAAGAGACCTGTAAAATAAATATTAATCCTAAAATAGCTACAATATAATTATTATTTATATTGTAGCTATATTAGGGTTTATTTTACAGGTAAAAATTTAGCTTTAAATAGGATTAATTTATTTAATAAGAGTTAATTTATTTAGTTAGATTTAAATTATTTTTAATTTAGGGGGGTGTTAGTGTTAGGGTTAGACTTAGCTTTAGGGGTTAATACATTTATTATAGTAGCGGTGTGGTCCGGTCGGCAGATTAGGGGTTAATGCTTGAAGTTAGGTGTCGGCGATGTTAGGGAGGGCAGATTAGGGGTTAATACTATTTATTATAGGGTTATTGAGGCGGGAGTGAGGCGGATTAGGGGTTAATACATTTATTATAGTAGCGGTGCGGTACGGTCGGTAGATTAGGGGTTAATGCTTGAAGTTAGGTGTCGGCGATGTTAGGGAGGGCAGATTAGGGGTTAATACTATTTATTATAGGGTTATTGAGGCTGGAGTAAGGCGGATTAGGGGTTAATACATTTATTATAGTAGCGGTGCGGTCCGGTCGGCAGATTAGGGGTTAATAAGTGTAGGTAGGTGGCGGCGACGTTGGGGGCGGCAGATTAGGGGTTAATAAATATAATATAGGTGTCGGCGGTATTAGGGGCAGCAGATTAGGGGTACATAGGGATAACGTAGGTGGCGGCGGTGTACGGAGCGGCAGATTAGGGGTTAAAACATTTTAATAGAGTGGCGGCGATGTGGGGGGGCCTCAGTTTAGGGGTACATAGGTAGTTTATGGGTGTTAGTGTACTTTAGAACACAGTAGTTAAGAGCTTTATAAACCGGCGTTAGCCCAGAAAGCTCTTAACTACTGACTTTTTTCTGCGGCTGGAGTTTTGTCGTTAGATTTCTAACGCTCACTTCAGCCACGACTCTAAATACTGGCGTTAGAAAGATCCCATTGAAAAGATAGGTTACGCAAATGGCGTAGGGGGATCTGCGGTATGGAAAAGTCGCGGCTGCAAAGTGAGCGTTAGACCCTTTCCTGACTGACTCCAAATACCAGCGGGCGGTAAAAACCAGCGTTAGGAGCCTCTAACGCTGGTTTTAACGGCTACCGCCGAACTCTAAATCTAGGCCCAAGTGTTTTATACTGAATAGCAGTGTCAGTACTTGCTAGCTGTTTTCCAACCCAAAATTCTATCTTCTTGGCAAAGTACTGACACTGCTATTCAGTATAAAACACTTGGAAAATCACCATAACTATTGTTGTTAGGATTTACAACACTTTAAGGATTATTGTTTTTTCTTAAAGAGACACATTACTTATTATAATTTATTGTTGGATTGTTTTTTCTATTAAGTTTTCACTGTTGGACTATTTTTTGGACTATTATTTACATTTATATAAGTTACTATTTGAACACACCACAATGTTTTTGTAAATTTTTGTCTTTTCATTTTTCACAATCTTTGTCCTTAATTCACGTTTTTTGAAGATCAACCTATTTTTTTGACCATTAATAATTTTTGCACACAAATTTTTGCACACAAGTTTTTTGATACACATTTTTTACATTGGCAAATTACTGTCACAATATTTTTTACTTGACAATGCGCATGTGTTAAACACACAGTTAAAGGTCTTACTCAGAGCCTTACACATTAGTCACTATTGGCAATATTTAGGAGCATTGCATAGAATCGAGAACATTATTGGTTAGATAATATTATATAACTGACTAATATATTTCACCTATTATGTGTATGTGGTAAACACAAAGTTGAATTTTTGTTGTGAGCCTTATACTTAATCTGAATTTTTTAGGATTTTTTTTAAGAGCAATGTTTGCACAATTTTAAATGCCATATCTGCTATATAACTATTTGTTTTAACTATTCATTTCGCTATTATTGCTGTATAAATTTGTGTATGTGTATGTGGTAAACACAAAGTTGAATTTCTGTTGTGAGCCTTACACTAAATTTTGATTTTTTTAGGAATATTTTTAAGAGCAATGTTTGCACAATTTTAAATGCTATATCTGTTACATAACTATTTGTTTTAACTATTCATTTAGCTATTATTGTTGTATAAATTTGATTGTTTATACATGGATCCATGTTTTTTTTTTTTTTTTTTTTTTTTTTTTGTTTCCAAAAATTTCCTTTATTGTGTCGAGTTGAAATGTACATTACACAGTAGCAGTACAATTTGATCAGGGTGCATAAGAACAAACAGTAGTGCAATAATGGAACAGGGTATAACCAGAAGTAATGATTCTTTTTATGGTGCTAAGATGGTGAAGAGCGTTCATCAGTAGGCATGGCATAACTCTTCCAGTCAGAATCGGATAAACAACTTGACCTCTCTTAATATAAGTTATAACAATTCAAACAACAAAAACCCAAAAAGAAAAAAGAAGAAAAAGGAAAGAAAACAAGTCCAGAATATGTCTGTCTTGTAGTGACTATGAATGTCAATAAGAAGGTCTAGCGTGTTATGTGTGTACGTGCATTAGGTCTTAATTACGTGTATTTGATACTGCAATGGGTTTCAGAGAATAAAGGTATTCCTCCCAAAGTAGACGGATGGATAAAAATTCTTCCATTTTATGTTGTTTTGTGTAATGGTATTGTTCCATGTCTATGGCAGTGGAAACTCTATTGCGCCAGAATTGTATAGTTGGTAAATTAGATTGTTTCCAATAGTATGGGATGTATCTTTTAGCCGTATTAATCATTACGGTAAGGAGTTTAAGTCGCAATGATCATGATATCTGTGGGAGGTAGTTAAAAATAAAGGTCCATGGGGTGAGTGGAAGAGGCGTTCCTATCACTAATTTTATTTCCTCTCTAATGTCTGACCAGTATGTTTGTGCGATCGGGCATGACCACCAAATGTGGAGGAAGGTGCCTCTTTCTGTACATCCTCTCCAACAGCTGGTGTTGGAGCCTGGGAACAGTCTTCCCAGTTTGTCTGGGGTGTAGTGCCATCTACAGAGAAGTTTCATGTTCATTTCTGTTATATTCATGGAAGAAGCAGATGAGCTCATATGTTTATATATTGTTTTCCATGTCTTAGGTGGTTGTTGTTCACTTAGCTCTCTCTCCCAGCTCACGGTATAAGATGGGGGATGAAGTGAGCGGTGTGTGAGTAGTAGTTTATATGATGTGGATAAGATGCCCGTTGTCAGAAAAGGTAGATAGCATAAGGATTCAAATGGAGTTAGGGGTCGGGTTAGATTGTGTCTCTCTGCGTGTGTCGCGAAGTAGTGTGCTAGTTGGTGGTATACGAGCCAGTTATTTATGACAGGTCCCATTATTTCAACCATTTCCTCCTTGGGCTTTAATTTGCCGTTTGGATAAGTGAGTAATGAGGTAATGCCTGGGTGAGGGTGGGATTATCATTGTGGCGGGGTGAAGGTTGGTATGGAGTTTCGGGATTGCCTATGAAAGGTGTTAGGGGCAAGTGGGGTGTAGAGATAGATTTGTACCCTCTCAGGATTTTTCCCCATACACTAAGCGTTTCTCTAACTAGGAACGGGAGTTCTGTGCTAGTCTTTTCACGTTTTGTTGTTGTGAGCCAGCATCTCCCTCCTAATTGGCCCTCCTTTGCAATTTCTTGCTCTAAGCCCACCCACTCTTTGTGTTGTGCATGTCTACACCAGTCTACTATCCTGGTAAGAAAGGTAGTGTAGCGATATAGTAGCACGTTGGGCGCTTCAAGTCCGCCTTCTAGCTTGGGCCGATACAAAGTTTGTGTAGCAATCCGGGGGCACTTATGGCTCCAGATATATGCATTAATAAGTTTCTGTAAGGAGTAGATAGTGGAATCAGGGATAGGGATGGGCAATGCCTGTAGAACATACAAAATTTTAGGGAGTATCACCATTTTAATGGCGTTTATCCTTCCCAGCCAAGAGATTGGTTTATTGGCCCAGGAGTGTAATGTGGCGCTGATGTGGGATTTCAGGGAATCAAAATTTAGAGGGACTAACTCTTGTAAGCGGGGGGAGATCAGGATCCCTAGATATTTGATTGCTGTTGGTTGATGCTTAAATTTGTGTAAGTGTAATATACGTAGGTCCTCTTGGGGTGTCCCTAAGTTAATGAATTCTGATTTTGTGTGGTTAATACGGAAATTGGACAGCGTCCCATATTCTCGAAAGAGAAGTATCAATGGAGGGATGGAAGTCGAAATGTTCGTGAGTGTGAGAATAATGTCATCCGCGTATAGGGATGCCTTATATTCCTGCTGTCCTATGGAGATGCCAGTGATCGAGGGTGTGGTTCTAATATATACTGCAAGGACTTCCATTGCTAGGATAAACAGTGTTGGGGAAAGCGGGCAACCTTGTCTAGTACCGTTATTTATATGAAAAGGGAGGGATAGGGAGTCGTTTAATTTTATTTTAGCCGTGGGATTATTGTATAGTGCAAAGATCATATGGGTAAATTGGTCATCAAAGCCAAATTTTTTAAAGGTCTGTGTTAGGAAAGGCCAACTGAGACGATCAAACGCCTTTTCAGCGTCTAGTGATAAAATTATAGAGGGGATATGATTAGTTGTAGCATATTCTATAATATTTAGTATTTTAATGGTGTGGTCTCGGGCTTCTCTGCGAGGGGTAAAGCCTGCTTGGTTCATATGTACAATGTCAGGGATAATTTTGTTCAAACGAGTGGCCAGGATTTTTGCATTAAGGTTTAATATCTAAATTCAATAATGAGATGGGCCGAAAGTTAGAGGGTGTTGTAGCTGGCTTACCCGGTTTTGGCAGTACAACCACATGTGCCTCTAGCATGGAAGGGGGGAATTGTTCTCCATCTATTACAGAATTAAATAGCTTTGTTAAGTGTGGTATTATAGTGTTTTGGAATGTCTGGTAGTACCTAGCGGAGAATCCATCGGGGCCTGGACTTTTCCCCGATTTTAACTCCTGTATTGCAAATGTGACTTCTTGTGGGGTGATAGGTGAGTTAAGATCCTTCAATTGTGTTTTATCAATGGATGGAAGCTGGCATCCTTGGAGAAATTTTGAGATATCTTGTGAAAGTTGATCTAAGGGAATCTCAGAGTGTATATTATATAAATTTGAATAGTAGGTGTGGAATACTTTGAGGATATCTGGGGTGGTTTTCTGAGGAGGTTTACCCGGAGTGTGTATTTCATATATGTATGACTTAAGTTTCCTTTTCCTAAGGGTTCTGGCCAGGTATTTGCCTGCTCTATTTCCTTCAAAATGGAACAAACTGTTTGTTTTCCTCTTTAGTGTGAGGTACTCTATCGGTAGGAAGTCATCTAGTGCTCTCTGTACCACCTCTATCTCGTCTAGAATAGAGGAATTTGTTGGGGATAGTTTATGTTGAAGGGACAAATGTGAAAGTTTGGAGGTAAGGTCTAAATATTTTTGCCTTTGTATCTTGTTGGTCTGAGATTTTAATTTGATAAGTTCACCTCTGAGGAAACACTTATGTGCCTCCCAGACCGCAAACTGATTAGGTATAGAAGGGGTGTTGATGAGAAAATATTCCTCTATGGTTTTATCTATCTTCATAACATTGTCTATATTACTTAGGAGAGTGTCATCTAGCATCCAGTGGCTGTGGTTTGTCGTGCGTTCTGGACAATTAATGTGTAATTGGACTGCAGAGTAGTCGGACCATGGGGTAGGTGTGATCTCACATTTAGTGATATGGGATAGGCCTAGTTGATTAGTAAAAATACAGTCAATTTCGTATTGGGTTTTGTAAAGGGATTGGTGCTGTCCAATTGTGGTTGGAGTGGAAAATTAAAATCTCCTCCCAAATAAACTGGGCCCTTAGAGGTGTCTAGCAATCTGCTGAACAGTTTATTAAAAAATGGTTTTGGAGTAGTGTTGGGTGCATATATATTAACAAGGGTTATAGGTCTACCGTACAGGAGGCCCATCAAACCTAAGAATCTGCCATATTTATCAGCTATTTTGTTCAGAAGTGTAAAAGGCAATGTTTTCTTGAGCAGAATACTGACCCCACACTTTTTAGTAGGGCCTGAGTTATGGTAATGTTGGGTGTACGTGCGGCCAAAGTATTTTGGACAGCAGTTTCTCTTAAAATGAGTCTCCTGCAGATAAATAATATCTGCACCTCTCTTTGCTAGATCTAACATTGCCTTAGAGCATTTGCAGGGAGAATTTAAACCCTTTGCATTTTGTGATAGAATGATCAGAGGGTGATAATCTCTGTTATTTCGATGTGCCATGTTGTAAAAGTAAGTGTATGTGGGGTAGATTGAATAGAATATACATTATATTAAGAATACATGAATAGACCTTAATTGCACAGAGAATACACAGTTTTTCATAGCCTTCATATTGTCTAGAAAAAACAAATTAAACATTGTGAACATATTCTGAAAATATAAACATGAAAAAAAAATTCAAACACATCTCTAAGTCTAATAATAGACATAAATTAGAGTAAAAGTCCTTTAGGGGGTCAATACAAGAGAATGGGACTCTTAGTGATATAACATGGTCATCCCCACTTCACAACAGGTTGCCTGAGAGGGGGAGAGTCTTTATAAGCATCTGGGGTAGATTCTTAGCTGACCTAGGGCATCACACCATTAGGTATGTCCAAGCAAATGAGAGAATATATATGGGGGGGGGGAAAGGGGGGTGGAGGGACCATAGTGTTACTATATATATAAACAGTGTTGCTTGACTTAGATTCCTACCCTCCTGGGAACGTGCGACTCTTAGGTATGTTCATAGAAACAACCAGTATATTTCAATGGTTGTATCAAGCTAGAAGGTTGTATTGTCAGTCATCCTCAGAGTTGAGGCGACCGGGGGACCTCTGTGAAGTTTCCTCGCTGCGTCCTGCGGTTTGTTTGTGTTCAGGGGTTTTTCGTGGCATCTTGATCTGCTATCTCATGGAGATAGATTTTGGTCTCTTAGGTAGTGCTTGAGCAGGAGGAAGAGCAGAAGATTCTATTGAGGGTTGATCTATACCCAATTCTTTGCAGAAAGATGGGATGTCTTCAGGTGAGTGGCAGGTGTGGCGGTGGTCGTTCTGTATTACCATTAAATGAACTGGGAAGCCCCATCTGTATGGGATCTTCTTGTTGCGGAGTGTGGTTGTGAGAGGGAGGAATTATTTTCTTGTCTGTAGGGTTCTTGTGGAGAGGTCTTGGTAAAACTGTACCACGTTGCCTCTAAATTTAACTGGTTGGCGTTTGCGAGATTGATTTAACAACATTTCTTTTTCAAGGAAGTTTTTAAATCTAATGATAATGTCCCGGGGGGGGGGGGGGCATTTTCTGGAGGTTTGGGTCTAAGGGCTCTGTGAGCTCTTACCCATAATATATAGTCCGGGTAAGTAGGCTCCTTTATGGAGGTAAAAAGAGATTGCAGATATTCATGAAAGTCTTTCGGTAGAACAGACTCAGGAATACCACGGAGCGTTAGGTTTGTTCTCCTGCTCCTGTTCTCTAGATCTTCGATCTTATCCATTAAGGTGGCAATTGTGTCTTGGTGTGTTGACGTTTTTTCTTCTAATCTTTGAATATCTTCCCTCACTTCCTCTGTCTCTGCTTCTATCATATCCACTCTGGAACCTAAATTATGTAATTCTTGTTTCATCTCCATTAATTCTTCACGGAGGCAGGTCCTGAAAATAGTGGATATTTCTTGTTTTGTCGCAAATTGGGATAGTAGTGAGGAAGGAATATTATCTGGGATGTTAGGTGAGGATGAGGGTTCGGCTGTATGGCCTTCTGGGTTTGGCGAAGAGGTATGTTTATTGTGGGAGGTCATAGGAGGCGATGAATGCTCCGTGGTAAAAAAAGAAGGCATAGTATGAGATTTAGTTGTGCCCTGTTTTAAGGCTTTCTCTGACTTTCATTATAAGATTAGTTTTGGTATAACTTTATATAAATGACCTGGAGTTGCTTTTGAAATAAATAAAGATCAGTCTATATTCCAAACCTATGTGTACCAACAGCTTGCCAATTATGCAGTGTTGAGCCTCCCTAAATATCTTGCAGGTTATATCTCTTTAAGACTGTAGTTATGATTGACACTCCTTGTGTTAAACTGTCCGTTATGCTGTATTAGTGTCCCTTTGTGTTAAGAGGGATGAGGAGGTATGAGGTGGATGATGGGTATTATTTCCATCCCTGTATTGAACTCTTTTCTTCTTCTCCCTTCACCTGTTATTAACGGTCCCCTATGGCATTTAAGGAGTGAATTTTGTTGCAGTTAGGGTAAACTATTTTATAGCTTGTGAATTGAGGATGCTTCACTTAACCTAGCGCTTTATTTAATAATGTTTCTATCTGGGCCTTGTGGGTTATTCTAAAGATGTCTGTGGGCGGGTTGCAGGACTTCTGGAATCCAAAGCAGGCCGCAGTTATGGCGTTTGTTTTGGCGCCTCTTTTTTTTTTTTGTCTGTGTGCCCTGTGCGTTATTTTCAAAGGAAGCGACTGTCACCACATCGGCCCTTGGGGGTACAAATGTGAGCGGTAATGTCCGTTAGGTCGGTTATGAGGTAAGTAAGTACCTTTTCAGTGTAGTCTGTGTCTGAGTCCGGGCGGTGGTATTTAAGAGCCCACTTGTCGCAATTCACCTCAGCTGCTTGTCAAGCTCGGTAGTTTGTCCGCTGTAGTCGGACTGTTATTTACCTTGCATAGAGGGGACTGGGATGGTTGCACAAATGTGCCGTAGTGATCAGCCGGTGCACAGCTGTGTTGCGGTCAGTCCGGTGTCTTGCAGGCAGGCTGGTATTAGTTTATGATGCCTCCCTTCTCTCAGAGGGCAACGCTGTTGCTTGTATCTGCGGTAGAGAGATGATCTTCAATCTGTAGCTTCTGCAAATGTTAGGATTGACCCAGGTCACTTATGACCAGTATTTAGTTAAGTTTAACTACTCCAGGTTAGCATTAATAGAGTCCCTTCTTGCAGAGCACCGGAGTTACACAGCCATCTTAGCTGTAGCCAGGCTCCGCCCCCATGGATCCATGTTTTTAACTTATTTGTGTACTCAATAAATTGTTTATTGTAATCGTTTGATAATATTGCATTTGGTCCAGACCCAGCCTTCATATAGTTGGCGCTTTGGTATACCTTATTAGTTTCATCTTTCCATTTTGACAACTAGGTGTCAAATTATCAAAGCCAGAGGTCTTATTTAGTAGGCGCTAGGTGTACTCCTCTATCAGGGTTTTATTTTTAGCTTAGGGTTTGGGCAATGGAAAATAGCTAAATGCCCTTTTAAGGGCAATGCCCATCCAAATGCCCTTTTCAGGGCAATGGGGAGCTTAGGTTTTTTAGATAGGATTTTATTTGGGGGGTTTGGTCGTGTGGGTGGTGGGTTTTACTGTTGGGGGGTTGGTTGTATTTTTTTTACAGGTAAAAGAGCTGATTTATTTGGGGCAATGCCCCGCAAAAGGCCCTTTTAAGGGCTATTGGCAGTTTAGTTTAGGCTAGGGTTTTCTGATTTTGGGGGGTCCTTTTTATTTTGATTGGGCTATTAGATTAGGTGTAATTAGTTTAAATATTTGATAATTTCTTTTTTATTTTGTGTAATTTAGTGTTTATTTTTTTTGTAATTTAGTCAGTTGTATTTAATTAATGCAATTTATTTAAAGGGACAGTCTAGGCCAAAATAAACTTTCATGATTCAGATAGAGCATGTCATTTTAAACAATTTTCCAATTTACTTTTATCACCAATTTTGCTTTGTTCTCTTGGTATTCTTAGTTGAAAGCTTAACCTAGGAGGTTCATATGCTAATTTCTTAGACCTTGAAGCCCACCTCTTTCAGATTGCATTTTAACAGTTTTTCACCACTAGACTGTGTTAGTTCACGTATTTCATATAGATAACACTGTGCTCGTGCACGAGAAGTTATCTGGGAGCAGGCACTGATTGGCTAGACTGTAAGTCTGTCAAAAGAACTGAAAAAAGGGGCAGTTTGCAGAGGCTTAGATACAAGATAATCACAGAGGTTAAAAGTATATTAATATAACTGTGTTGGTTATGCAAAACTGGGAAATGAGTAGTTAAGGGATTATCTATCTTTTAAAACAATACAAATTCTGGTGTAGACTGTCCCTTTAATTGTAGTGTAATGTTAGGTTTTAGTATGAGGCAGGTTAGGTTTTATTTTACAGGTAACTTTGTATTTATTTTAACTAGATAGTTATTAAATAGTTAATAACTATTTACTAACTAGTCTACCTAGTTAAATTAAATACAAACTTACCTGTAAAATAAAAATAAAACCTAAGATAGCTACAATGTAACTATTAGTTATATTGTAGCAAGCTTAGGCCTAGATTTAGAGTTCGGCGTTAGCCGTGAAAACCAGCGTTAGAGGCTCCTAACGCTGGTTTCTTACGCACTCCGGTATTTAGAGTTTATTTACCGCGACTCAAAATACACCTAACGCTCAACTTTCTACCGCCACCTCAGACCCAGTAGTAAACATATACCGACAAAAAAAACATCCACGAATCACAAAACAAATATTAGACAAAGTACACTTACACTCATACAAACACTACACTATCTTTATTTTTCATATTTATTTTGTTTTCGTTAAAATACAAAGGATTAAAGTTGCGAGATCTCGGGTGTTTGAAATAAATCCACAAAAATCCATTTTCCCATTGACTTACATTGACACACGGGAAAAGACCCTCATATACCTACATCTAACTAATAACATTATCACAAACATACACTCATCGATGCATACAAACAATATACACCACATGACATACACAAAATTTTTATTTATTACAAAAAGAACACGATTTAGTTACTTTTTCACACAAGCTCATGACGTCACTCACTTTACGAGGAAAACCAGTCTTAGAAAAAAAATTTAGAAATCTTTAGAGCCTCCATTGACTTCTATTGGGAAGACGTGCTCGTGCACGCGAAACCCTCATTTCCCTAACGCACGCAAATAGCGTAGACTGAAAAACTCCAAATACCAGCGCTAGAAAAAACATGATTTTATGCGTTAGACCTAGCGATGATAAATAGATCAAGAAATGACTATTTCCCTATGGTGGACTTATGGTTTTTAATTATTAAATATTCACAACACCATAAATTTGTTTCACACTTTTAGATTACATCAACTACAAATCCACATCACTAGTAACACATTATTATTTAAATAAAATTACATTTAAAATTAAAATAAAATTCAATACACATTTCTGGATTCACAAACACTACACAATGGGAAACACCTCTCATTTACCTTTATTATTGCATTTCAGTTATTCAACTCATATGCTTGCAGCAACTGCATATTTACATAGGCTTAACACATAATCACTCATGGATGCACATACATTACTTTTAACATTCACTCATACATGTGCATTCAAATGATGGGGGAAAAACACATTACATTCTCTCTAGGAATCACAAAACACAACATATGCATTTTACAGTACTTTTAACATCATGATTCCATCACCAGAAACCATTAGGAATTACGTACAACAAGAACATCATTACACAAGATTACAGATGTCACTTTATGGGAAGGAACAACAATGCCAGACCGCTATATAGAAGTCAGCATATGTGGGACACAATCACAATATATACGTATATGTACATAACACGCATCACCCATCACGCAACCACAAAGCACACATTTAGATTTTATTCAGCACACAATAACAATGTAGCACAATACAACAACACAATGAGGATTTCACAACTACATAGGCAGGTTAATAATATCATGACGTCATTAGAAGATTCAACCATACACATTACAGATTCACGACTGAACCGCCCCTTTCTGAACTTTAACACTCAATACTACAATACTACATATACGTAAACAACAGTTTGGAACAGCATTATTAAGGCGATTTCAATGGGACAAGTAATAAATATTGTCAGATCGCAAATCACTTATATATACAATACTACAGATGACAGCCGGAAGTTCTGAATTATTATTGCGATTTGAATGGGACGCATACAATATTGACAGCTCGGCAATCACTTATATATACAATACTACAGATGGCAGACGGGAAGTTATTCAGTATTAGTGCGATTTGAAAGGGACGCATACAATATTGACAGCTCGGCAATCACTTATATATACACAATACTACAGATGACAGCCGGAAGTTATTCAGTATTAGTGCGATTTGAATGGGACGCATACAATATTGACAGCTCGGCAATCACTTATATATACAATACTACAGATGACAGCCGGAAGTTATTCAGTATTAGTGCGATTTGAAAGGGACGCATACAATATTGACAGCTCGGAAATCACTTATATATACAATACTACAGATGACAGCCGGAAGTTCTGATTTTTTATGGCGATTTGAATGGGACGCATACAATATTGACAGCTCGGCAATCACTTATATATACAATACTACAGATGGCAGACGGGAAGTTATTCAGTATTAGTGCGATTTGAAAGGGACGCATACAATATTGACAGCTCGGCAATCACTTATATATACAATACTACAGATGGCAGACGGGAAGTTATTCAGTATTAGTGCGATTTGAAAGGGACGCATACAATATTGACAGCTCGGAAATCACTTATATATACAATACTACAGATGACAGCCGGAAGTTCTGATTTTTTATGGCGATTTGAATGGGACGCATACAATATTGACAGCTCGGCAATCACTTATATATACAATACTACAGATGGCAGACGGGAAGTTATTCAGTATTAGTGCCATTTGAAAGGGACGCATACAATATTGACAGCTCGGCAATCACTTATATATACAATACTACAGATGGCAGATGTTACTTTATCGTTTACAAACAATGTTGCAGCAACATTGATCGATCACATTCGATGCACATTATACACAACTATGCACTTTCATTCATGTTAGCCTGGACGTGTGCTTGTTACTATAAGATCGCGTTTAAGAAATATTGATTACGCATATGAAAATGCACTGTATGTGTGATATTTGACACTTTCACATTGAGAATCATTGTTTGAAACTAACATTTCAGCAAACAACAAATAAACGCCCACTGTGAAAGCATTCGCGCCGCTCACATACAAACAGGTGAATACAATCAGCAATCATTACAAACTCACTACCATTGGACTAATTGTACTATAAATCCCCCAAACAACATGGCCAATGCATCACTTGTGATCCACATCAGATCAAGTGCTTACCTTGTTACGCTGTTTTGAAAGATGGATGACGATGACATGGTAGACACTGCTGGTGCTGCTATTGGCGAACTAGCTGTTGGTCGAATCAGGCAGCCTCGGCGGCTCAGACCGAGACGAAGGGGTCGTCTGGTTCGAGGTCCTCGTGTCTACAGGGTGAGACCCACCTTGGAAAACATGAGTGACTTTGAGGTTTTTGATAAGTATCGGCTCGATCGCGAACAGCTCATTGGCCTTTACGAGCTTCTTAAACCTCATTTGGAGCCACGTATACAAATAAGGACTGCTGTTCCCCCCATGAGTAAGATGCTAAGCTGTCTATACGTCCTGGCCTCCGGGAGTTTTCAATCCGGAGAACTGTACATGCATGGCCTGGCTCAAGGTACATTCTCTGTGGTGTTTGATAACTTTCTGGACGCCATGGTACGTATCAGTAAGCAATACATAGGATTCCCACAGAATGATGGTGATTGGAGGCGCCTGAAGCGGGAATTCTTTGATATTGCTCAATTGCCCAATGTCTTGGGAGCCATAGATTGTACCCACATTGCGCTGCGTGCTCCAATTGATGACTTGCCCTTCAGAAATCGCAAACATTTTCATAGCCTCAACGTGCAGTATGTTTGTGACGCACGGATGAGGATTATGCATGTGTATGCGAATTTTGGAGGGGCTTGTCATGATGCCCGCATCCTCTCTCTGTCGTCCCTGTGGAGCCAGTTTGAGGAAAGACAAATGCCCCCTGGTTATCTCGTTGGTGAGTATTTGTGCTCAACATGGTTAATAATGTTGACAATTGGCCCTGTATTTTTTAACTGTTAGCGTCATGTTCAGCTATAGGATTAAATTTAACCATTTGTTATTTACCGACGCTAATGTCTATTTTTATTTAAATGCAGATATGTAGCATGTCTTACCTTAAGTGTTCAGATAGAGAATGCAATGTAACCATGTATTTAGCATTTTACACAAGGTTTGTTTTCAGAACAATACGCATATGGAGCATGTCTTAGCTGAAATGGGAAGCTATTATCTCATGCAATTTAACCCTGTCATTGTCTCTTTCTGCTAATGTCTAGTTTTATTTAAATGCAGATATGTAGCATGTCTTACCTTAAGTGTTCAGATAGAGAATGCAATGTAACCATGTATTTAGCATTTTACACAAGGTTTGTTTTCAGAACAATACGCATATGGAGCATGTCTTAGCTGAAATGGGAAGCTATTATCTCATGCAATTTAACCCTGTCATTGTCTCTTTCTGCTAATGTCTATTTTTATTTAAATGCAGATATGTAGCATGTCTTACCTTAAGTGTTCAGATAGAGAATGCAATGTAACCATGTATTTAGCATTTTACACAAGGTTTGTTTTCAGAACAATACGCATATGGAGCATGTCTTAGCTGAAATGGGAAGCTATTATCTCATGCAATTTAACCCTGTCATTGTCTCTTTCTGCTAATGTCTATTTTTATTTAAATGCAGATATGTAGCATGTCTTACCTTAAGTGTTCAGATAGAGAATGCAATGTAACCATGTATTTAGCATTTTACACAAGGTTTGTTTTCAGAACAATACGCATATGGAGCATGTCTTAGCTGAAATGGGAAGCTATTATCTCATGCAATTTAACCCTGTCATTGTCTCTTTCTGCTAATGTCTATTTTTATTTAAATGCAGATATGTAGCATGTCTTACCTTAAGTGTTCAGATAGAGAATGCAATGTAACCATGTATTTAGCATTTTACACAAGGTTTGTTTTCAGAACAATACGCATATGTATCATGTCTTAGCTGAAATGGGAAGATACAGAATAATATAGAAATTTTTTTATTGGTATGTTTCTGACAAGTTTTAATATGGATTATGGTTTTTAAATTAAAAAAAATTATACAACAATATACTAGTTTAAGTATTCTGTTTGAATTATGTTCTGTTCAAAATTTATAGGTGATTCTGGGTACATGAGCCGGCCTTGGCTCATTACCCCCTTGCGTAGCCCGACTGATGTGTCTGAGGAGCGCTACAATAGGGCTCATAAGAGAACCAGGGCGGTGGTTGAAAGGATGTTCGGGCTCCTGAAGATGAGATTCAGGTGCCTGGACCGTTCTGGAGGAGCACTCCAGTACAACCCAAAGAAGGTGGCGAAGATCGTTGTAGCCTGTAGCGTCCTGCATAATATTGCACAGCGGGCTGGGATGCTGCAGGCCGTCCCGGTGGACAGAGACCTCCTCAGAGATGAGGAGGATGATCCTGTTCTAGAGGGGGAATTCCAGGACGAGGGACTTGATGTCAGAGCAGACGTCATCAACCGCCACTTTAGACGGTAAAGAATAGAAGTTAGACTGTGTAGTATTTTCAATAGATGTGAACTCTAGGGAAATGACAAGTAGAGAATTGTGCAAACATGTTAGTATTGATCAAATGTTAGAATAATTTTTAATTTTCATAATATAGGTGATGCTCTGGGCATTGGGTCCTATAGCGAGTCTTTGCCACCTGGTTTTTAAAGAGGACATCAGATGGTAAGTAGAAATGTATGGACTGTTGCTGGCATGATTTGTACACAAATACATCATATGGCATACATTTTAAGAAATAGATTTTTTGTTTACACATTACTTAAAATGTACATAATCAGAAAGGGATACTCTAGAATGACTATGGTTCAATGTCACACAGAGGTTTTTTATGCTCAATATGACTCATCTTCACACTTGCTAGAAAATAACACAGGTTCATACACAGGCTTAGTAAGCTAGTGACAGATATTTATTATGAAATGGGGGGTGGGAGAGGGGTACAGAACTGATTCACACACTTGTATGATTTTTTTTTATTAAATTTATTACATTAGGGAGATGACTTAATCTAAAGACTGAAAGGGAACAATTTGAAGCCTGACAGTCAAGATTGCCCAGACTGACAGTGGGGAAAAAGCCAAGATTGAAATTGAAGTATACCAATGGGATCATGTCTGGCATTATCTTTCAATTCTGCTGACCTTGAAAACCATACAAAGACATGTTCACATGGTAAGTGCAAACTAGTTGATAGAATAAGGCTGTGGAGACATCCTATTGGAGACACTTAGATGATTTTCTATTTTGTAGATGGTATTTCCCAGTCCTCTATTTAATGAACTGATGAATAAGACACCTATTGAAGATCAACTGTTTACCCCTGAATTGACTTTCAAAGACCATGCATTATCCAGGTTGGTGCATGCTAGTTAAGAATCACATGAAGAATGTTGATTATTGTTAGCTTACATACATTAGTCATACTTATTTCATCATTAGATATTTAGGGATCACAATCAGAAAAAGGAATACATATTATAGTTGATATAGAGGTATTTGAATGGACATGAAATATTAGATTTATGTTCAGCATACATATATTGTTGAAATGTGATATACATTATTATGTATAATTTGAATTTTCGATATTTAAATAGAATTTTTAATCAACAATATAATGGTGTATGTATTTCATTAATTTTAAATCAATTTAATGATTATCTTTAAAAAATGTTGATCAAAGTTAGAGCATAGACACCATATGATTTTAAATGTATTTTATGAATATTTGACAACGTGTGTATTAACTTTGTTCCATTTTTATTATTTTTCTTTTCAGATTGGCATCTGATGACTTCCAGGAATATTTAATTTTTTTCTATTAATTATATTTTGACATGTTAATACTAAACATTTTATTATTAAATACATTATTTTGAACAGATTCTACTAAATATCAATATAATCTGTAAATAAATCAAACTTGGACTCCCATGACTGGTAGTTGGCTATTTGACAAGCACATGCATAAGATAAAATAATGCTTTAATATTAGAAAATAAAATGCTTCCGAGAATATAAATATATATTTTATAACATTAATTGGGGAGTCAGATTCTTCAATGCTTTTATATTGAAAATGTATATATTACAATTATTTAGGATATGTAGTAAAATTTTTATTTTTTTAACATATAATAAGGTGAAGTGGTTCAATTACATGAAAGTGACAGTGTTGTTGAATGTAAAAATAATTGTATAAGATCATGTATCTTCCTTAGGTATCTAAAAAAATTAATAGAAATTATTTAAATTATTACATTTATAAATGGTAGGTCATTTAACTTGATAATTTTTCAAAATTAGTTATTGGATGCCAGGTTAATCTATGTAATTTTCTAGTGGAGTCATTTAACTATACTTAGTAATATTATGTATTTATTACAATCTTACCTCTTGGGTTAGACATCAAATATCTATATAGAATGTAAATTCCCCTTTTGTTTATTTTGTCAATGTTAAATAAAAATACCAAATGTTTGGGTCCTTAAAGGGACAATCACAAAGTATATTTTGTATAGATTTTTAAAAATATCATACAAGAATTTAAACATATTTAGAAAGTACTATAGAATTACATTCAGTCTTTAAATATACTTGTTTTAAAAAAAAAAAAAGCACATATCTTAGTCAATGATATAAGGCATCTATATGCAAACAACAATCAGCATCAAAATAGCCTATGTAGAGATGTATTTAATCCAAGAATATATATAATTACAATATAATGATTGAATAACAAAACATATTAAGTTGTTCAAATATAAGAATATTATACAAAATGCATACATAACATATAGCTTAATGTCCCTCTACGCTGAAGGCTAAAAAAGACATCATTTAATAAATATATTTCAGTCAGTGTGTAAAACAATCTAGAATTTAATCTTAATTTGCTTTACTCATATGTTAGACTCATTTAGCAAATGGAAGGTGCCTAGGTTTATGATATTTTAAGCATTATTGTGAAATGTTTATTTAAAGGGACATGAACTCAAAATATACTTAAAGGTAGACAGTTAAAAAATTAATGATTTATACATTCTGAATGAGTATTCTATTGGAATCAACTTTAAAACTTGTCTCATATTATGAATGCTCATTGTGATGTTGCTATCATTACTTTAAAAATAAGGCAGTAAATAGCTAATTTATTTGCTTCAGTACTCTGGACAGAACTTGATTGTTTGGAATAATTGATGCAACAATCGTCAAGGACAACCCATGTTTTTATAAAACAATTGTCCGTAATATAAAATATCATTATTGATTTGCAAAGAAACATAACAAGATAACTGTTAAAATTTGATAATCTGAATAAAGTTGATTAACATTTCATGCTCAATCACCAATGCTAAATTTGTTTGGACAGTGTCCCTTTAAGAGATTTAAAGAGTGTATTTACTTCTCTTCTTATCTTGACATACTTTGCTTGAAAAGCATATCGAGATCGGCTCAGTAGATGAAGATTGGTGGATGCACAGAGATGCCTTATGTGATTGTCTCAACCATGTGCATTTAAATTTCTTATGTTGAGGATATCTAAATACTAATGGAAAATGATTCACATTTTAAAGTCTAAACAATCTTCTATCTCTACAGATCATTTGATACAATTGTTTGTAATGTCTCTTTAAAACTAAAGACGCCATTGCACAATAACATATATGAGCACTTCAGACAAATACAAGCTTGAGGTTTATTTGCGAATAACAAAGCTGTAGTTTAATATTTATAAACAGATTATCCAAGTTACTGACATTCTAACCTGAATTTTAACATTAATAAATATTGCGTGGGAAACGCATCTTGAAACACCAGATTAGCATATTTAAACATTAGTGTAATGTCACGCAATAGCACACAATCAATGTGCATTATAAAGACATTTAATAGAGCAATGTCAATACTTCACAATAAATGTATTTAAAGAACAATAAAGACATACAATATGAAATGTGTATTTGTATTAAAGAAACAGACCGTTATTAAACCGAGAAATGTCGACAACATTAATAATGTGACAGTATTAGATTTTAAAGAGTATTTAATCATTAATATTTAACGGATCACGGATATTAAATCTGCGTCACACATATCCGCATGACAGGCCCATGAGTTACAAATAAGTATACATGAAAAATGAAGTTACAGCACCACCATGAGGTATGTGTAAGGAAGTTACTAAGATATGAAACATTAAGGAACGGCCAATCAGAGTTCATCACACAAACACAACTTGAGTCAGGATGGTCTCACACACATTCTAACAATATTTCAAACTTTTATCCAATCAGATGTACAGATAAATTGTCCCATGGTGCATCTCATGTTTACTTCACCATATAAAAGTCCATTACACGTTGCCATCTTTGTCAGTTCTCTAATGCCTGCTGGTGTATTTGTTTTTATATATTAAATATATATTATATATACGCAACTCGGCAGGCATGTCAGTTCCCAGGTTCACCAAGGAGGAGAGCGCTGCACTGGTCCACGCCGTCAAGGACTTTTATCCCCAGCTGTTTGGGAACAAGAGGAGGTTGACAGATGCGCACGTTAAGAAGGCCCTCTGGGAGTCTATCACCAATGCGGTTAGATTGGTGTGTGACGTCCAGAGGACCCAGGATCAGATCATGAGGAGATTCGGAGATATGAGGTTGCGTTTATCGAAAAAAGTAAACCTCATAAGGGACTGGGTACAAGCCCGTAAAAGAGGTGGCAAAAGAGAGGCCCCGCGGAAACTGTACCTACTCCCTTATGAGGTGACTTTATGCGAGCTCCTCAATCTCCGGGTCCCCAAAAGATTTAGATCCTCGCCATCCTCGGCCTCCTCTTCTTCCCTCCCAGCTGCGGGATCTGAAAGTCCTGACGCGGGGGACAGGGCAGATGCTTCTCCGTCCGGTGGCCTGGGAGGAGATGATAGAGAATCTGAACCAGGTAATTATCCAACTTCATATAATATATATATTTTTTTATTTTATAATCAAAAAATGTGTATATAGTCAGATACTAAACCTATACAGATCTCACAACATACACTACATATGATGTTTAGATATCTGATTTTAGATTATTGACACATGAAATAGGAATGATGTTTCTTGCGCTCTACAGAATATGCGTCACAGAGCGGAAATGTAATTTCTCATCCACGTTAACATGGGTTTGCGGAAAGTGGCATTGCTTTATACATATTCGTGAAATGACGGATGCGTAATTCCGCTTGGAATCATTGCGCAATGATCGCGAAAATGGCATTTCTCATCCACGTTAACATGGGTTTGCGGAAAGTGGCATTGCTTTATACATATTGGTGAAATGACGGATGCGTAATTCCGCTTGGAATCATTGCGCAATGATCGCGAAAATGGCATTTCTCATCCACGTTAACATGGGTTTGCGGAAAGTGGCATTGCTTTATACATGTTGTTAAAAATTAAATGGGAATTCTTAGATTAGTGAAGAATACAGTATTCTTATTTTCAATATTATAGCTAATAAAAAACCAATAATACAAAACAATTATAACATATGGCCATCAATTGATGATTATGTAATAACAAGCAGATATTCTTAAAGATACAGTAAACAACACAACTGATTGAAAATAAGAGTCCAGGATATATTTTTAATTAATTTAATTGAGGAAACTATTAACTCATGGGACTACCAAAGGATTAATATTTTTCAATTGATTTGTTATTAATGTAAATTTTTTAAACATGGCATGATTAGTATTAATGATATGCAATCCTCATTTAATATATTACAGATATGGATGTGGCTGCTGGATCCTCAAGCCAGGGCTTGTCACAGTATGGTATGTCTCTTTTTAATTGACATTTGTCTTAGAAACATGGACTGAACATTACATAATAAATACACATTGTTCAATATTTAGATGTAATGTCTATTTAATAGATGAAAATTAAATAATTATTCGGATATCCTTAAATAACATATTACATTTTAATTGCATGCTCAATACCATTCATGACATCAACATATGGAGTAGATAATTCATTAACAACAACATTGTGGAATCAATTTAATTTTACATTAAAGGGATACTGAGCTACAATTATTAATATTGTCATTCAGATACAGTATGCAATATTAATAAACATAAAAATATAATACTATCATCATATGTGACATATTCTATTGCTAAATGTATTGTAAAATAAAGAAAGTACGTTTATGTGCATCTAAATTTTGGTTGACCAACCTGGGTTTTTATTGATGATTGGTGGATACCTTCAACAAACAATATTTAGTGAATCCAATATTCCTTATCTGCCTTTAAGATTAATATCGAGCAACATTCTAATTATAATAGGAGTCAATGTTAAATCATTTTTTACAGTTTGAACATAGAAATCAATTATTTAAATTAATCATGTCAGTGTCCCTTTAAGACAAAATAGATTCATTCATCTTTACATTATTTTTATTAAAAACTATTGATATATAAATCACATTCTCTGTTGGAGTTACTTTATAGATATCTGCATACTCTAACAGCACCATGATTACATATTTGTAATAATCAATTTTGTTTTGTATTGTGATAAATATGTGTTGTGTCCTAAACAAGATTACTGTACATTGCAAAAATGGCTCGATGTGACACATGTGTTTGTTTAGATTTGTCAACAGATGCTACTCAATATGTGGTTTGTGTGTATTCTTGTAACTTCTTAAGGACATATGACGGAATTATTCCGTCATAAAACAATTGAGCAAAGTGAAAGGCGTGTCCTTAAAGGGTTAAGAACATTGATCATTGGGTATATTTAGATATGCAATAGCAGCATCTGAGATGAATTTGATGTCTAATGTAGTCTGACATTAAACATATGTTCAATACAGATATTTTTACAGAATCCCCTTGATTCAATCAAGCATTTTCTGGTGTAATGACTGCTCTATTCTTCACATTTTAAAGTTGATTAATGTTAAAATTCTAGACAGATGTGATTTAGTGATATCCCAAATGTGTTTAATAATATATATCTATATCATTCATAGAGAGAGTTGGTGTGGTGAGCCCACAGGAATCCAGCAGTGACATAGAGACGCCTTTGCGGTCTCCTGGTAAGTCCATTGACTCATTTATATGTAATTGAAGGTGTATTGCTAATCAATATTATGATCATGATTCTGATGAAGCATAACATTATAAAAATTCAAAATATTTATCTTCTGATTATATATTAATTTATTTTTCATATTGAACGATTAATAATTTCTACTTTATTAGTCTACACATTTGTTATTCATAAGATGTATAACATATGTTTGTTTCCATTAGATTTTTTGACAACAGTCATCAAGTGATACACACATGAGAAATCTTAAATGTTCTATGTACTATGCTTTTATGAATTTAACATTAATACAAACAATACATTAAAATTAATATTCATTGACAATAACAAATCTATTGTCATTTGTATGCTCCATCAAAATGATGTAAATCATAACTTTGTGTGTGTATATCTTTAATGCAACATTGATTTGCGTATTTGAGCAACAGTAACATATGTTATAATATCTGATCTTAACGTGTACACAACATGTTATGTTTTACAGAGATTGCTGTCACATGTGGGACGGAGGAGGAAGAGGCTGCCTTGGAGTCTGATGGTATGTGAAATATATCTATCATGTTTCCAACATGTTTTTTTTTTGGAAATCATTTTATTGAAGACATTAAAAGTCTACAGCTTTTGCCCTTTAAAAAGGAATATTATTTGTCTGTTCAAATACACTACTGCCCCCTTTCTATATCAGGCAGCATGAAATTCTGCTTGTATATTTATTTTGAAAAATTTCTAATTCATGCCATCATTATGTCACATGCATATTCCATGCCAAAAAACAATAATAAGGTTCAAATTGTACAGACAGTCATTGATATTCATCTGAGTGCCTATATACATACCATATCCTCATTTCAGAATTGTTTAAAAATTCAAACACACTTCGAAGTATATTGAAAACATAATCAATTTGAAATGCGTTGATTTGATGTCAGGATGTATGAGATGTTAATATATTTTCTTTACATTTTCAGATGGATCCACCACTTCTGGTCATCTGGTTTCCGCCCCTGCCCAGTCACAGACCCCTCCCCAGGCACACACCCCTGACCATGGCCACACCCCTGCACAGACCCAGAACCCTGCCCATGACCAAACTCATGACCATGCCCAGACCACTGCCAGCCCTTCACATATTTCATATCCTGTCCATCCCAAAAAACGCCCATACACCCCCCTTCGCCGCTCTCCCCGTATTCTGGCCTGTACAGCTGCCCAGACCCAAACTCCCCACTCCCCAGCTGTACGGCCTACCCCGGAGCGGCAGCTCAGCCCTCCCCAAGCCATTCACATCCCTCCCCAAGCCAATCCCATCCCTCCCCCCTGTCTCAACCTTCATTGTCCTGGGTGTCAGATTGTCCTTCCCAGGCACAGCTGTAAGTATCATTCTAAATACACTTTATAAGATACTTAAAGGTACAGTGAAGTTAAATTTGTTAAATTGTGATTCAAATCCAGCATGCAATGTTAATCAAATTTATAATTTCATACTCTTATTAATTATTCGTCATTCTCTTGATATATTTTTGTAAAAAAAGTAATTACTATAATTAGTTTAAACAATAAAATAAATCTGGCCATCATTTCTTTATTGTTGGATGAATGTATCCATCAACCAGCATGCACAAACAAAGTTGATAAAGAAATATTTGCTTCCATAAAAAGCAACATTCTTGCTTTCAAAATATAGCTTGAGAATTAAAACATATAATGAATATGTGTAATTTATAAAGATTTGTCATGTCATGCTCTATCTGAATGAGTCCATTACATATTTAGGTTCAGTGTCCCTTTAATTGGATATCACTACATATACCAATCACCACTACTTGGATCCAAAATTTTATGTACAAATGTGGATACATTATCTCTTGTCTAACCCAGTGGGAATGTAATTTCTTCTGGTTGCTATGTTTACACAGCTTGTCCTCAATGCAAAAATGTTTAAGGATAGGTGTGCCTACCACAGTCTAAATTTAATTTTTAAATTTCTGATGTAAGTACAATGTAAATCCTTTAACAAGATTTGATACACTCAAGCTGTATAAGTGGATCATCTAAAACCAATTAAAGGGGACAACATGTTTGAGTAACATGTCCCTTTAATGATTTCTGTCTGTCTGAATAACCTAATTCATGTGTAAAGAATAAATGTAAACTAATTAATGTAAATAATTATTTGTCTTTATGATGACAATGTATGTATTAACATTTTTAGTCTGTTGTGTAATTATCCTTAATATTTAATTTTATTTTATTTTAGGCTGTGACTCAGCATGGCTCATGCTAGAAGGGATAGCAAGAGTAGAGCAGGCCGTGTTGAGGAACGCAGCTGTCCTGAGAGGGATGAACGACACCATGCAGGCCCAGCTCCGGGTTCAGGACTTGACTCTGCGTGAAATTATGCGATTACGTTCAAGGCCTGAATCTGGAGCTGGACATGCACAGGACAATGAAGAGGATGACCAGTAAGTGGAGGATCTGGATATGCTCCATGGTGGCAGATAAGAATCCTCCGTCCACATGTTGAATTTTTATTGTTAGTGTTGCCATTTGGCCTTTTTTTCTGTTTATTGTTGTGCCTGTTGCACTCTTTTACCTTGTCATATGTCTCCAATGGGGCTATGCTGGCCCTTGGCAACTCTCTTCATGGACTGTGATGCACTGTGTTACCTTGCCATGTGTCTCCAATGGGGCTATGCTGGCTCTTGGCAACTCTCTTCATGGACTGTGATGCACTCTTTTACCTTGTCATATGTCTCCAATGGGGCTATGCTGGCTCTTGGCAACTCTCTTCATGGACTGTGATGCACTCTTTTACCTTGTCATATGTCTCCAATGGGGCTATGCTGGCCCTTGGCAACTCTCTTCATGGACTGTGATGCACTGTGTTACCTTGCCATGTGTCTCCAATGGGGCTATGCTAGCTCTTGGCAACTCTCTTCATGGACTGTGATGCACTGTGTTACCTTGTCATATGTCTCCAATGGGGCTATGCTGGCCCTTGGCAACTCTCTTCATGGACTGTGATGCACTGTGTTACCTTGCCATGTGTCTCCAATGGGGCTATGCTGGCTCTTGGCAACTCTCTTCATGGACTGTGATGCACTCTTTTACCTTGTCATATGTCTCCAATGGGGCTATGCTGGCTCTTGGCAGCTCTCTTCATGGACTGTGATGCACTCTTTTACCTTGTCATATGTCTCCAATGGGGCTATGCTGGCTCTTGGCAACTCTCTTCATGGACTGTGATGCACTCTTTTACCTTGTCATATGTCTCCAATGGGGCTATGCTGGCCCTTGGCAACTCTCTTCATGGACTGTGATGCACTGTGTTACCTTGCCATGTGTCTCCAATGGGGCTATGCTAGCTCTTGGCAACTCTCTTCATGGACTGTGATGCACTGTGTTACCTTGTCATATGTCTCCAATGGGGCTATGCTGGCCCTTGGCAACTCTCTTCATGGACTGTGATGCACTGTGTTACCTTGCCATGTGTCTCCAATGGGGCTATGCTGGCTCTTGCCAACTCTCTTCATGGACTGTGATGCACTCTTTTACCTTGTCATATGTCTCCAATGGGGCTATGCTGGCCCTTGGCAACTCTCTTCATGGACTGTGATGCACTGTTACCTTGTCATATGGCTCATAGATTCCTTATTTTTACAAGATTATTTATAAACGTTGTGTATGTTTTCTTACATACTAATAAAATACATTTTATTTCACAAATAATTGTCCTCATTCTTCCTGTTATTTTTTGAAAGCTCTAGTTTATGTTGTTGATCCTTAAAGGGACCTACCAAATATATTTGTTATACTGAAATCATATATGTAAGACAATAGTAAATGACTTTAAGATTAACATCTCCAATGTAATCTTATTATTTGTCTTTATATTATTTTCTCTTAGCTCTATCATTGCCTGATTATGATTAGCAGAGTAATTTCTTTATATATGTATATATAGATTGGTATTTGTGTATATATGTATATTTAAATGTTCAGATCCATGTGTGTATTTAGAAAGTCTGCATGAATTGATGCACCTTTTCCAAATGATCTGAGTATTGATAAAATGATATAATCCCTGTAAAGTCTTCATTTTATTGAAATAGTATTGACTATGTGTATGCTCTTTTTAAAAACAAAATAATGTCCCTTTAAGTGATGTTGATCACAATTGTTAATGAATGTATTTCCATTTGTAAAGCGTTTTTGTCCTTTTTACAAGAACAAAGACATATAATTTTATTAATAAACAATCTTATTGTAATGTTGACAGCACCTGTATTTCATTTTCAAATCTATATTAGTGTAAAGGTGTAACCAAATAAATCTCTGTGTGTAATGCAAATAATTTAGATGATGAATATTAGTTAACTAATATGTTAACAAAATACATCTCCTCCCATATATGGCTATAGGTAGGCTGACAATAATTAAACCTGAATAAATGACACGTTTAATCAATACATGTATAACTATTGTTATTCAACAACAATCCAAACATATCTTAAAACATCAATGGCATATGTATTTCTCATGTGTATCTTTTAAATGTTAAAAATATACACCATAGCTATAGTTCAAGGTACAGTCAAGTCCGAAAAGATGATTCAGGATTTGTTGTCATTCCTAGATAGCAATCTACACACATACTAGTTCCTAAAATATAAATACGTTTCTTAGTGATATGCCAAGCTGTCACTGAGTCCTTGTATTGTCAGCGGTTTTTCAGCGATCTTGGATGCGCCATGTTGCTTAAGACGTCACCTGCCAGGCTGTCCAATGATTCCTTGTATTGACTGACGTTCTTACGTGATCAGGAATATGCCTTTTATTGGATTGCGTTTTGACGCGATCAAGGATGCGCCTTTTTTTTTTGGGCGTTCTTACGTGATCAATAATGTGCCTTTCATTGGATGGCGTTCTTACGTGATCAAGGAAGCGCGATGTAAAGACGGCACATGTAAAGGTAAAAACACGTATGATTGGATTACGTAGTCCCGCAATATTTGTGCACGTTAAAAACGTTTGTGACTGCATCCAATTTTAAAAAGCTTGTGAATATGTATTATTTGCATCATGTTACATTGTTGACCCGTAGCTGATAAAGACCACCACATTCTCTTTTGCTGTATGTCTGGTTGAATCAACGAACTAAAGAAAAATGTTTTCATGCATAGGATATTTCTAGGCAAGTGCAAATCTCTACAGTCCATGTTTAATATGTTTGTCAACAATATGTTCCTTTTTCTGAAAAAATTAATGTTGTGTTTAATGTTGAATATATCTAATTAATAAATAAGCGCTATTGTGTTTGAATAAAGTAATCAATATGCATTTATCTTTATCATATGCTAAATATATGATGCCGACTTCTTCTAAATGTAATTTCGTTGTATATTTTATTAAAGGTTCATTAGACACTCACATTATAAATCAAAAGCTTGGATTTTGTCTCTAGTTAGATAGTCCATTGTTTAACCAATACGTTTATTTTTTCTTCTGTTCTAAGAAAATGTAAGTAATTTTCTTACTCCTCGCAAAGCCTCTGAGTTTCATGTGAGTACATTCTCCAGCTTTCTCCAGTTTGTGTAAAGGGTCTTTTCATATGTTAATGATGGTGTATTGTGTTGTTTTACGGTTGTAATGGGGGTTTCGTCTATATTTTCAATATAGCTAACCCTATTTTATTTTCAAGTGTTTGAAGCTTTTTAATATTGATATCAGTATATGTTAATCTTGTTGTTTGTAGTAGTGTCTATTACATACAGTTATGTTAAAAATATAGGATACTGTCCCTTGAATGCAAATGTTGTTTTTTGTATCATGTATGAGATCCACATAGTTTAATCTTCAAATATATTATTGTTAGCATATTTTCACCCCCCCCCCACTCCTAAAAGGACTTTAAACCATATTCATTGTTAAATAAAAATGTCTTTACAATAAAATATTAACACAATAATGTCTCTTAAAGAAAATAGACTTTATTTAACACGTCAATATAAATGTGATTTCAATTTTTTTTTATTTGACAAAGTACATGTAGATATACCAACAAGTTTAAAATATGTGTTAGCATATGTAATGTTGTTAAAGGGACAGTTTAGAAAATATATAATGTTTGTCATTATTCTAAAAGTCAATTCTGTAATATCAAGGATATCAAATGTTTCTCAACAATTGAACATTTGTCTGGGTTTATTTAAATTTGCTATCTAAACTTATGAGGTTGGTGTGCTCATTTCTTCCATCTTGAAGAGTGCTTGTAATCATTATACAATTTGAGCACTAGAGGGCATTTTGATAGCATTTGTATATGTAAAACCTTGGGCTCATACAGCATATTATTGACCATGTATTGATCATTGATATCTAAAATGTTGTTATGTCAGAACAACAAATAAGTGGTCATTTTTCATAGTCATAGATACAAGGGTAAGCACATAAGTCACACATGTATTTCTCCATGTTTTGTTGTTTCAAAATTTATAATGCGTAATACAGTGTTTTCTTTGTAATCAATAATTTTCTGACTGTCCCTTTAAGCTGTGTTATTGGCATTCAAACAGTAATATGCCATCATGGAAAATTGTTATGGTAATTGAGTTAGCGATTGGGGAAACAGTTTGGACATCACATCACAGAAACCAATCAATATCATGAACAAGGATAGGTATGTGATGATGTGGTTTTCACACACTTATAACCCACACTCTGCAAACAATCTGCCTCCATGGACCCGGTCCCATAGAAGTCGATTATATACAGAGTGTGGTCCACAAGTGTATGAAAACCACATCATCACATACCTATCCATTACACATTAAATTAAAAAAAGCAGTGAAGATGAAAAAAAATACTTACTTCCTCTTCCTTCCCCTCTTCCCACGGGGCTGAGGCTCTGGGAGAGGCAACTGCCGACTCCGAAGAGTCCTCCTTGGAGCTGTTGTGGGAGGAGTGGAAGGAAGAGTACTGGGACGACCAAGGTGAGGAGTAGATGGCTGGGGAGGAGAAGATGGATGAGGAGGAGAAGATGGCTGAGGAGGATGAGTAGATGGCTGAGGAGGAGGAGGAGTAGATGGCTGAGGAGGAGGAGTAGATGGCTGAGGAGGATGAGATGGGCCGGCAGGAGGAGATGGCCCAGCAGCAAGAGGCCCAGCAACAAGAGGCACAGCAACAGGAGGTAGACCAGCATGCGCCTCCCGGAAAAAAGTGAACATTTGTTGATGAAGATTAAATATTCTTGTTTGGCCTTCTTCTATTCGATTCAGTATGTTGATGATTTCATTTTGTCCTTGAATAATCTGATTTTGGCCATCAAGTATTCTGTGTCGTCCTTCTATATTTTCTATCCGGGAGGTACGCATCTGGTCTATGTACTCCAGTAGAACCCGCACCTCCGCTATTTCCTCTTGTTGTGCATGTTGAACCCGTGCACGGCGGGGTGCCCGTGCACGGCGGAGTGCGGGTCTTTGAGGGACCTCGGGTTCCGCGGGTTCCGCGGGTTCCTCCTGTGCTTCCGGGGCCTCTTGATCATCTCCCGTGCGCTGTTCGTCACGGGGGGCCTCTTCCCTCCGAAGTGGAAATTCCTCACCACCACTCTCATCCCGGGGAGATGCAGGAGGCTGTGCTGCCTCGTCCCCAGACTCTGTATATAAAAAAAAATAAAAAAAATTTTTTTTTTATATATTAGCATATTTGCAAATAAAGGTTTAAATGACTTAGCTTACGATACAATTACAAATGCAGAATCATTAATCCACTTTGAAATCTAACAAACAATCAATACTATTTCCGCTTTTTCTAAACCGTGTTTGTGATATCTCTGGTCAATGTGAATGTTTTTGCTTTTTTTCAGTCTGTTTAAATGCACACCTAACCTATAGCCTAGATACTGATGTAACCGCAAAGTAATAGAATGCGTGTAAACAACGTTATAGCATTAATCTGATCCTTAACACATGAAACACAATGTTTTATCTTTCATGATTTAGAAGCATACATTTTGTATCAACTTTCGAATGTACTTTTCTTATCTAATTCGCTTAATTCTCTGGATATTCTTTGCTGAAAAGCATATCTAAATATGCTTATAAGATGCTGATTGTTAGCTGAATATAGCTGCCTCCTGTGATTGTTTCACCGTGTGCATGGCTATTTCTTCATTAAAATATATCTCAAGAATGATTCAAATTAGGTAATATAAGTACATTTGAATGTTTTGTCAAATTGTATTCGCTACCTCAATCATGAAAGTAAATGTTTGCGTATAGTGTCCCTTGAAATACATTTGTATGTGAAATTATTGTTCAATAAGCTTACCGTCAGATGAGAGTGGCAGGTTCCCGGTATCGATTCCTCCGATACCGACTACTTCCACCTCGGAGATGCTGGGACGCAACATTTCCTCCCATCGGCAGTAGTCCATTTCAATGGCAGGGCCGCCACCTGTCCCTGCGGCATGTCGGGCCTCCAGGCTTAACTTTTTTTTCAGTTCAAGTTTACAGTCCCGGTACCGATGTTTGATAGAATCCATATCGCGGTTCCGGCCACCCACTGCATTGACTGCATTCCTAATCTCGTTCCAGAGCCTCCTCCTGTCAGTCGGGGTGGTCTTTTGGTGCTGCAGCATCCTATGCCTGGCCATATAGGCCTCTACGAGGGCCTCCTTCTCCTCCATCGAAAACCTCGCCTCCCTAGTCGCCTTGGCCTTCCCCTGTGATGATGCCCTCTGTTTCCCGGACTGTGAAGCCCTACTCTGACCGCCACTGGGCCCAGCCACTTGGTCATCTTGAACCAAGTGGCTGGGTCCACCCACCGCTTCCACCCCCGCTTCCTGCCCCCCTTCCTGCCCTGTTCCTCTCCCCCTCCCTCTACTCCCCCCTCTACCTGTCCCCTGCCTGGCCTCCATCTCTTCCCTAAACTAAACCCCAAATAATCAAAAAAAAAGTGAGTGTGATGAAATTAAAGGGGGTCAAAATAAAGAACTAAAAAGACAAAAAAGGTGCTTAAAGTGTGAGAGGGATGTAAAAAACAAAGAGGGTAAGGAGTCTTTAAATAAACGAAAAGAATAAGACTAAAAGGAGGATATGTAAACTAAATGTAACTAGGGGATGGGTATGGGATGGGTATGGGGTATGGGATAAGAGTAAATGGGATGAAAGGGAATGGGACTACAAGGAATGGGGTATGGAGTGTAGTATGAGGGGGTAGGGGGTATGGAGTGTATGTAGTGTTATTGATAAGTGTATGTATGTATTGAATGTGTTTGCGTGTAAATGTGTTAAGTGTACAGAAAAATCACTCGCTCGCTAACTCACACTACTTCTAATTCTCACTAACAAACACTCCCACTAACGCTCACTAACTACCACTAACTGACGCTCCCACTAACAACTCTCACTAATAACTCCCACTAACTCACTCACGCTCCCACTAACAGACTCTCTCCCACTCCCACTAACTACCACTAACTCACTCACTCTCTCACGCTAACACTACCAACTGACTCTCTCACGCTAACAGTAACTCTCAAAAATTCGCAAACTCTCTATTCTTAAACCTCCAATCTCCAAAGACCCAACAGCAACACAGTAAAAGAAGCCATGCTTGTGTGGTGCTTATATACCCTGTGTAAATGTTTAATGATGTACCTATTTGCGTTGTAAATTGGGTTCATGTGTGCTTTATTAGCAATTAGTATTAGTGCAATGTGTATTAGGTGTGTGAATTTGCGCATGCTCATTTTGAGTTGGTATTTGTGGAATGTGTAGAATGCGATGATGTCATAGTGGTCGTTTTCTCTAACATTGTCCAATAGTATTCTTTTTAAATGTGATTTTGCGATGGTGTGTTCTTCGTGAAGTGTTGTATATGTATGTTTGTCCTAATATATAGTGATATTGAATACGATCTTTTTTCTAGTGTATGTATATCATTTTTAATCCTTGTTGTTATTTAGCGATTTTCCGCATCTTAAAGTATATGCGTATTCCCCGTATAAAAATTTATTAAAACATCCCCCGCTTGTGAATGTGTAATGCTTGTGTGATTTGTTGATTGATTGTTGTTGTGACATTTGCGGCGTGTTATTGTTGTGCATGATGTGGTATGCGTCATATGACCGAGCTGTAAGTATTCTCGCGAGATCGAGTGTTAGGTGAAAAAAGCAATTTTTTGCCTTTCCCATTGATCTCTATGGGAGACTGTCTTACGCGGGCAGTATTACGCGTGTGACATACACGCGTTAGGAGCATCGTTAGATGGTCTTATTTTAACTCTAAATACCGGAGTCAAACAATGACGTGCGTTAGACATAAACACGCGTGGCGTTAACAGCCCTTTTACCGCCGAACTCCAAATCTAGGCCTTAGTGTTTATTTTATAGGTAAGTATTTAGTTTTAAATAGGAATTATTTAGTTAATGATAGTAATTTTTATTTAGATTTATTTTAATTTTATTAAAGTTAGGGGTGTTAGGGTTAGACTTAGGGTTAGGTTTAGGGGTTAGTAACTTTAGTATAGTGGCGACGTTGGGGGCAGCAGATTAGGGGTTAATAATATTTAACTAGTGTTTTCGATGCGGGAGTGCGGCGGTTTAGGGGTTAATATGTTTATTATAGTGGCGGCGATGTCCGGGGCAGCAGATTAGGGATTAATAATTTTATTTTAGTATTTGCGATGCGGAAGGGCCTCGGTTTAGGGGTTAATAGGTAGTTTATGGGTGTTAGTGTACTTTGTAACACTTTAGTTATGAGTTTTATGCTGCAGCTTTGTAATGTAAAACCCATAACTACTGACTTTTAGTTTACGGTACGGATCTTGTAGTTATGTGCTGTACCGCTCACTTTTTGGCCGGATAGGCAAACTCGTAATACCGGCGCTATGGAATTCCCATTGAAAAAGGACTTTTTAAAAAGTGTGGTAGTTACGCTGCGTGACGGCCAAAAAAGTGTTTGGTACAGCTATACCTACAAGACTCATAATAGCAGCGGTAGTGAAAAAGCAGCGTTATGAGGCTTTTTCACTCATAACCCAAAACTCGTAATCTAGCTGAATGGCTGTGTTGACATAGTTACCAATATTCAGCAGTTGTAAACGGGTAAAAATAACACTTCACAAAATCATGTATTAGCTTTCAGTTAAAACAATTTACATACTTTTGCATTATGTTTTTCCATCTTTCGAAAATCTTGGTGGGTGATAGGTGTAAAATAGGTCTTTTTGACATATTTGCTAGTATTTATTTCTATTGTATGGTCTGTCACTATTGGGAGGGACATAAATTTTCATACGTATATGTATTTAATATGTGATATCTGGTACAGCTAATTAGAAATCACAACCTCAACATCTAGAAATTGATTTTAGTAATCCCATTATTAAAATGTTTGTTTTTATTTCATGTTCGCATTTTCTTGATTATAATTTACAGTACTTTTGTCTTTTTAAATGGGAGATTCACCTGCAATTGTGGCATTGTGATCGTCGTTTGCCATTATGTCTTGTTATTTGGGGGGGGGGTTTGGCGACTGGGAACTTTTTCACTGCTTTTTCTAAAAAAAAAAAAAATCAGATATGCCAAAAAATCATGTTTTGATTAATGTGAATTAAATATTGTGTTACCTTCGTCTTACAGTATCAGAAATATTAAAAGGTTCTAAACACGTTTTACTTTTTAAATAACAAAACATATTGAACCAGTCTTAGTAGATTTTTTTAAGCTGATTCCTTTTTAATAAAAAAAAATGCAATTTTCAGCAAAGACAACCTTTGTTGTACAGTGAGGTTTGGAAGTTTGGTGATATTGGAAACCTTGTAACTTATAGCAAATCGCCCATATTTAAAACCTTAATCCCTCCCCAACTGTGCATGTGGCACTAAATGACATTACCAATACTAACAAATCATTAGTTAGACACAACAGTTTTACCAATATAACAAACAATAGTACTATAACAATACCATAATCAGGCTCACAAATGGAACATCCTAATTACTTCTATTGTATAATTCCTGCTACATTCTAACATCTTTAATCATATACACACATAAATGTGTGTGTGTTTATGTATATACTGTATATATTTAAATAAAATACTGTAACTAAAGACAATGGGCTCCATGTACGAAGCAGCGAAAGCTGCTCCGGAGCCTTTGCGGGGCAGGTTCGCATATGCGAGCCTGCTTCCCGCAATGTAAGAAGCAGCGGTCATTAGACCGCTGCTTCCTACACCCTACGCCACGCTCGCTCTCTGTGATTGACAGCCCCTTCAGTCATGTGATTGGTCGCGCGATTGAAGGGGCGGGCATTACACACTCCGATGAGTGTGTAATGATACATACGGGCAAGCGGATCAACAGATCCGCTGCCCGTGTGTACTGTAGCAGAGGCGGGCAGACAGCTTTGCGAGTTAAGAAGCTGTCCGTCCGCCGTTTAGTACATGGCGCCCAATAAATGTATTCAATAATTGTACTTATATATTAATTGAACATAAAGAAATGTTGCCTTTCCATTTAGACATGGCTGATTCATTTTTATTTTTTTTTATTATTTTTTAACTCACACAAGTTTGATAAAAGTTGTGTTTTTATATCATTACTGCCCAAGACTTTTGCCTAATTATGAGGCAGAGACTTAGGGGCTTATCTATCAAGCTCTGTATGGCCAGAAACAGCAGTTATGAAGCAGCGGTTTAAAGACCGCTGCTCCATAACCTGTCCGCCTGCTCTGAGGAGGCGAACAGACATCGCCGCAATACAACCCGATCGAATACGATCGGATTGATTGACTGCCCCCTGCTAGTGGCCGATTGGCCGCGAATCTGCAGGGGGCGGCATTGCACCAACAGTTCACAAGAGCTGCTGGTGCAATGCTGAATGCAGAGAGCGTATTGCTCTCCGCATTCAGCGAGGTCTGTCGTACATGATCCGCAATGTCGGATCATGTCCGACAGGCCTTTCATAAATAGGCCCCTTAACAGCTTAATGCAAGTCAAAAGCTTGTAGCTGTTTTTTCCCTAGAGGAATGAATATTTAAAGGGACAGTCTACACCAGAATTGTAATTGTTTAAAAAGATATGTAATCCATTTATTACCCATTCCCCAGTTTTGCATTACCAACACAGTTATATTAATATGTGTTACATTGTATCTAAGCCTCTACAGACTGCCCCCTTATCTCAGTGCTTTTGACAGACATGCAGTTTAGCCAATCAGTGCAGACTCCTAAATAACTCAATGGGAGTGAGCACAATGCTATCTATATGACACACATGAACTAGTACTGGCTAACTGTGAAAAACTTTCACACTACCTAGGTTTAGCTTTTCAAAAATACCACCAAAGGAAAAAAGCACATTTAATGATAAAAGTCAATTGGAACGTTGTTAAAAATTGCATGCCCTATCTGATTCATAAAAGTTTAATTTTGACTAGACTGTCCCTTTCAACGTATAAACTAAGATATCTACAACTATCCTATATCTCTCCATAGTTTTATTACTTTTGCCAGCAGATGGCTCAGTATGTGCTTTTAGCAAGATTTGCAGTGCATTCTGTTCACATCTATCTGAAGCATTCTGGAATGTATTTCTATATATCCATTAGCATTCATTGCAAAATGTGATATTTATACAAATGTGACCTGTACTTGTTTTTTTTATTTTCTGATTAAAAGTGTTCATTTATCCACTTTCAGATGTGTAGTATAAGATATATAACTTGGCATCTGTTTTTTAGGTTATAAATTCAAGTCTTTAAAATTCTGATAATGTAGCAATCACATGAAAGTGAGGAGTCATGGTATGGATAGCTATATATATACCAGTATAATATTAATATATATATATATATATATATATATATATATATATATATATATATATATATATATATACACAGTGTATATATATCTAGATTTGACTTGGATCTATTCCTGATATAAAAAGTTAATGTATGTAACTATGTAGATATAATATATTGTATAGTGATATTGCCTATGTAACATTATTAAATATTTAACAGGGAAATAGTGAAAAAATATGTATAAGCCAACCTAATTTTGGCTGCAAGTTTATCATTTTTGCATAGCCAATTTGCTTGTGATAGCAAGGTAGCTATTTTTTTATATCTGAAATTAACAGATTTGAAATATGCAAATTGGTTGTAAAAGATGACTTTACAACTAATTTGTATTTAGCAAGTAAATTACTTTTTTTCAAGTTTATTTTTCAGCCATCTTAGTGGGTCACAGTTGGTGCACACTGTGCATTTTTTCCCATGGGTGCCATTTTATCCATGCTGCCAGATACACATAGCTGTTACATTTTAAATTTAGCATCATTTGACATTTTATGTATATGATTGTTCACCTATGCACTCTATATCACACTGGTAAGATGTTAGCAGGTTGGCTAATCATAGGTCAGCTGTCTGTTAGGCCATCTAGGATGGCACTTCAGATCAGCCTGTAGTTTGACATTTTTCACAGATACAGTTTCTGTAATTCATACAATGTTAATTGATCATGCTCCATCTATGAAATGCAGGGATGATCCCAAATTGTTTCTACAATGGTTATCCCACTGGATCTGATGTTTGGATAAAGCAGTCCCTTGCCTGACATCTTTGGAGAGAAAAGGTTTTGATAAAAAAAAATGGTTGTATTGGACCCAGGTTAGACCAACAGTACTTTATATGTCAAGATTATAACACATTTGTTAACTATGCCAAGTTAATTTTGCTTTGGACAATATTTAATTGACTGAGTTTGGGATATGTTTCTATAGATCATGTTTTATTTCAGATGCATTTATCCTTTACTTTTTATGACTCTGCTTTACTCCCTTAGTACACAGTCATTTGCTTTTCTCTAGGGTGATAGTACTAGAGGGATTTCTATTGTATGTATTTTATTTCCTTGCCATTTTCTTACTTCTCATGTTTTGTCTTTAATGATTTGTGCTTATTAAATATATATTGGATAGGAACCACGTTAAGAACCAACTTGTCATGCTCACACCTGCAGCTTGATGGTGCATCTTATATGAGAAGAGGGTGATGCATGGGGTTGGGTAGTGCACGTCCTGTCTGTATGCATGTCAAAAAGATTAAGGGGCATATTTATCAAGCTCCGTATGGAGCTTGATGCCCCGTGTTTCCGGCGAGCCTTCTAAAGACCACTGCTCCATAACCTGTCCGCCTGCTCTGAGGAGGCGGACAGAAATCAACCAGATCAAATATGATCAGGTTGATTGACACCCCCTGCTAGCGGCGATTGGCAGCGAATCTGCAGGGGGCAGCATTGCACCAGCAGTTCACAAGAACTGCTGGTGCAATGATAAATGCAGAGAGCATATGCTGTCGGCATTTTCGATGTGCAGCGGACATGATCCTCTATATCAGATCATGTCCGCTCGCACGATCATAAATATGCCCCTAAATCTACACACACAAATGCACTCACACAAACACACGTATACACCTGCATGCAGATTTATGTTATTGCAGAAACTCTTACTGTTTTAATTTAATTGTAATTGTCTAGCATTGTGAGACATGCTGTGTGTATTGAGATCCCAAGAACCTCCCTGCAGATAATTAATTCAGCCATTCCAGTAAAAAAGTTGGTTACTGTCATAAGTAATGCTCATAAGTTTACTGATCATTATGATGTTGAAAACAGAGAAGAGAAAATAACAAAACTAAGGTAAAAGCTATCACTGAATAATATTGCAAGCTTTATAAAACAACAATGTATACATTTGTAAGTAAACAGGTAATTTGTAAGAGCAAACTATAATATTTTCCAGAACAAAAATCAAGGAAACTACTGACCCAATAAAACCACATAAATAGAAACATAATTTTAGCATAATATTTAGAGTCAAATGAATGTTGAGTTTTATATTTTGTTAATTAAAAGTATTGTAAATCTAAAAAAATAAATTAAAGTGTGCATTTTGTGGAGTCTGTTTTTAAATACTTGCATATGAAATGGAAATTAATGGAGGTATTTTGCGATGACTCATGAGTTCACTGTCTGATGAGGACTGAGTCTGACAGTTCACATCAAGTACCATTTAGGGCTGGTGCACTAATATTAATAAACTGTCTATCTAAAAAGAATATATTATAGCAGTTTATCTATTTCATTCTTTATCATACATCTTTCATAAGTTCTAAAGTACACCAGAGAGATAGTTAAGATTAACATGACAAATCTAAACAGAAGGCTAATGAATTCTATTGCTAAATACTTCCTATCTTTCTGCAAACAAGATGAAAAACACAATGCAGTAAACTGCAAGCTACAGCGTATTACCATAAAACAATGCCTGTTCTATTTTTAAAGATAATGATCTAGAGGTTTATTAGAAGCATTACTTTCTGAAACTACCACCAGTCACCTTTGCAACAATCTAAAGAGAGATCCTAATTAGTTATGTGTTATTGAATCGAGAGCTTCCAATATTTAGGTCAGCTTTAAAGTGTAGAATCAAATTGTCTAGATATTTTAATGAAACAACTTTGCATGGTGGGTAACTATCAAGAAATATACAGTTTGACAAAACTATCCACATACATTTGCCCTTAGAAAATTGATGTAAAACTTTTTTTTTTATTTTACTGTGTGTATATTGTATAGTAGTTCATAACAAAGCCTTATTTTTTAAATGAAAATATATGCATAATAATGATAGAAAGTTAAATGTTACTGTTCCATGTTTTGAATATAACAGAATATTTTAACTCAAAAAAGGTAAATCAGATTAAGTAACATATCCCCAAAGCTGTATTTCATGGTAGGCCAGCATGGTTTAGGGATATTGATTTGAATAGATCCAATACAATTAACTAGCACTAAAGTGATCACAGATATATACAATATTGCTTTACTTTCCACAGAATTGAGCTGAAAAGTAGCAATGAGCACTGTGCTATCAAATCTCTTATGGGTGGGGTACAGTCTTCCTCAGTGAAGAAGAGAAATCAGAAATACGTCCTTAATAATCACAATGGAAAACAATACTTTTGAAGGTGAAGCTCAGGACTTCAATGGCAATGATTACAAGGCTTGCAGATGTACCATAGAGAGGACTAATTAAAGCCATATTGGTAGTACTTTTGGCATGGCCCCTCTTAGGAGGGTTCAGAAAACATCTTAAGTAGTTGAGGTTGTACTCTCTGGTACTGGGCTTTGGATCTGGATTTTTTGTGCTCATAAATATTAGCCATCAATAAAAAATAAGAACTTGGAAATGTCACAAATAGCAAATGTAAATTCAGTATTAAAATAAAGTTTACCTTCAAAAATATGTCTCTAAGGATTTTATTTGAATATAGACGTCATTTCTGGACATATTTTACCAAAACCTAAATTGGACCAAATAATTAATCATTTATCTGGACTCATTGTAAACTAAAGAAAAATTGAGAAACATGAGTTTCTGCTAGCAGCACTTAGGGTACATGGCATATCTTGTTAATATTCTTTATTCAAACCCCTTGATCCAGTCTTCATTTTTTTTCTGGAATTAGATTTTATGATTTTACTATCTCGGAATAAAGATAAAAATTTACTTTACATGCTTTGGTCACTGTGTCCATATTTATTGTCCTCTGAGCAGAGCATGCTTAAATGAATTGTGTGTCAGGTGCTTGATTTATCGTTTATATTTATATATTTTAATAAACATCACTGTCTACAGCTTATATAAACATAATATTTCAAATATAAGAAAAAGTGCAGACATCACCTTGGTGCAAGTTAAAAGTCTATAGATTATTGAAAGCAAAGTACAAACATCATATCCAATTTTTTCCTGTGCCACCAGGAACACTTCTTTATAAACATGCACAGGCTAGAAGAATGCGAGACGGTTAACTGTTAATTTTTTATACTAAGAGGCCGAATTATGAAAGGTCTTGTGGACCTGATCTGACAGTGCGGGTCAGGTCTGCAAGACCTCGCTGAATGCGGAGAGCAATACGCTCTCTGTATTCAGCATTGCACCAGCAGCTCACAAGAGCTACTGGTGCCATGCCGCCCCCTGCAGACTCGCGGCCAATCAGGTGTCAATCAACCCGATCATATTCGATCGGGTTGAATTGTGGAGATTCCTGTCCGCCTCATCAGAGCAGGCAGACAGGGTTATGGAGCAGCGGTCTTTAGACCGCTGCTTCAAAACTGCTGTTTCTGGTGAGTCTGAAGATTCGCCTAAACACGGCCCTTCAAGCTCCGTACGGAGCTTGATAAATAGGCCTCATAATATAAATATAAGAAACAAATATAAAAGGTAAATATAAAAAAAAATCTTAAGTTAAAGACAAAATGTAATTTTTACATAAATGCACACAATAGAGAGACTTTAAAGTTCAAAATTTGTCCTGAAAAAAAAAAAAAATGAATTTGTGGAGAAAGATCAATATAATGGATTAATGGGGTGAAAGATTAATGCTTCTGGGTGAAAAATAAAACCTATATTTTAGAAGTAGCTAACAAAAAGACAACATTACCTATATGAATGTATATTAAAATAGAAATATGAAGAATAATAAAAACTAAATAATTGTATAATGCCTATATTAGAAGCAAAATTATCGGGGGGCGTGGCTTTACCACAGACATGTTAGGTCACATAATTTTGGAGCTCTGCTAATTTATTGACTAATCTTCTATTTACATTACTCATAAAGAGCCACTCTAACTCGATACCTTACATTAATACTAAAATGCTGGCATAATACAAGAAGAGATCGTTTTTAATACGATTTTTCAAGCAGGAACCTTCAATCAGTCTTTCAAAGCCTATATGCAGCGGCCTAACATCATTCGCTCAACACCCCCCCCCCCCCCCCGGTTAGCTGGATAGCCGGGTTAAGCTGTTATACTTGGTGGGAACAGTAAACGAAGTAACATTAGCTGGACTTCCAGATCACTGTAGAGCTGAGCCCAAGCCACTACTGAAGATGGAATATGCGGTTACCGCTATGCTACATATGCTTGCCCACAAGATGGATGCCCAATTTAATTCGCTTACCAGGTTACTAAGGACAGATCGAGGTGCTACTACTGACGGTGAGACAGATCGTCTTCTTACAGATCCGGCACAGTCGTCTGACATAGTGAGTGAGGTGCTCATGACCTGTACCCTGGGTGGCTCAGACGTACCCAAAATACAGCGGGAAGATATTGGCGCCAAACTACTGACAAAGGATGTTGCACTGACCACCTTCCTTATGGGATAATCGCAGTTCCCTGTCTGAGTCTGTGACATGGAACCTGGCGAGGCGGACGGTCGTTGGAGGACCTCGGTGCAATGGAGATATCACATTATTGGAGGACCTAGACAGGCTGTACCCTGTAGCTGATGCATCCCTGATAAGGCAGCTTGACAGGAGCTACGGGAAAGATCTTTCTCTTCTTTGGGTCTCTTGGGATACAGGACTACTACCGGAGGCCTCCAATTTCCTTACCTCATTCAGTGATTTCTATCTCCCAACCACCCAGGTATATAAGAAGGAGACAGCTTGGTTTATACTCCTTGAATATTCACATACCCGCTCAGCTTGTGGCATAGGTTGACTCTTTAACCTGTCCTCTGAATTCATATGGAGATGCCAGAATCTGTAAAAGGTCATATATTTTGGAGGACTGTCGCTGATTTCTGCCTATCCTTAGCCTGCATACCTATAAGAATGATTTTCCTAAGTGGCTCTTACACCATAGGCTATACTCCATCTTAGCTGCCGAGAATAGATATCACTTTAATTATGGCTAACATATAGTCCTCTCTGACAAGACATTAATGGAACTGTTGCTGAGATATTAAATGAAGGACTACCTACCTGAATGTATGCAAATGTCCCTCACAACAACCCCTATAATTAATATATAGTTGATTAGCAGAACTGTTTTTTTTTTTTTTAAAGGTAGTAGTATATGGTTTATTGTCATGTTACGCCCTGTTTAAGAAATATTTAATTTGTCTTGTTTTTATGATTATCTCCTCTCCTCTATTGCCTACTCTTTATCCTAGTCACTATTACGGGTTCTATTAGGCTTTGCTGTAGTCCAGGGCAGAAAATTCCGGTGTATATGTATAATTCCTAGTGCAAACCTGCTTCTATTTATTTTTGTTATTTGTTTTCCAGGGTATAAGTAATGAAACACTCTTATATATCTGATCTCGGGGTTAGGAATTTATCTCTCATATATATTGAACTCTTGTTTATACTAAACCCCTAGTATACCCCCTAGAATAGCTGAAAAAAACCTCTATTTCCATTTTTAGATCCATATTGATTCAGATGCAATATCTTAATATAGAGGGAGAGGAACAATTATATATTTAAAGGCAAAACTAGAAGGTCTTGGAGGGCACTATTCTGTATATGTTAAGGATAGACTTGCAGGACAGAATTACGTTATTACACAATCAGACTACTACAGTGCCATGGAATAGCTACTGCTCTTCGCCCATAGCTTCTCCTGATGGGGATTACAACATATCTCAACCCCTCCTCCTTCAATAGCAGACCTGACATGAGATATCCTCTCCTTCTCTGCATTCACTTAGTTTAAAAGCACCAGAGTATCTATAAGTTTAGCATCCTAACTAAATCCTGCCCCTTCCTTCCTTCTCTCTCCTTTCCTTCATTTTGAGCGGCTCTTGCCCGCTGAATTTCTTTTCTCCTTCTTTTCCTCTTTCCATAACATAAAAATAAAAAGAGAAACACATTGAGTAACTTAGGGCTAAATTGGCCTCAAGTACTCCATACCTTATACCCATAAAGAATCAGGGGGAATGTAAGGGATAATGCAATGCTTATAAAGTAGATCAAACCATGTTTATTTCTTTGAGTTTCTAACATTGGTAAATCACTGGTGTATGTAATCTAAAATTAAACCAGTAACTGGGAAATTACTTTACTATTTCCAATGGTTAATTAGGTCATAAGAGGAATTCAATCCTGTGGGGTACCTTGTCCCCAATTTGAATATCCAGAACACCTCTTTTTTGGCAAGTGCGGACTCCCTGTCCCCCCCTCTTCGCCCTGCATTCACTGTTTCTATTATGGTCCATTTGAAGTTTACACTTTCTTTGTTGTGGACCAACTTGAAATGCTGGACAAGAGGGGTGGTCAGAGTGCCCGCCTTAATGTCCAAAAGGTGCTCTCTGATGCGCACCCGTGTCTCTCTTGTTGTCATGCCTACATACTGTAGATAACATTCCACACAGCTTGCTAGGTATATTGAAAAAATGCTCCTACAATTCATGCATTTTTTATGATTGTAGATTTCATTTGTAACACTACTTCTGAATCCCTCTCCTACCAAAAGATGCTCACATGCCTTGCATGTGATGTTGCTACACCTATATACTCCCTTAAACCTAAGCCAGGAGCTAGGTTGTTCCCTCCGAGTGTTTTTTAATTGGGTGGGGGCCAGTAGGTTGCCCATGGTGACTCCTTTTCTAAACGAATACTTGCAACCATGTTCTACCACACCAGCCAACGCATTATCTGCTGCCAGCATTTTAAAGTGTTTACTTATTATCTGGCATATTTTATTGTATTGGATGCTATAATCTGTTACAAAATACATATTTCCACTTTTTGCAGATTTTGTTTCAGCTTTTTCTAGCAATTTAATTCTGTTAGAGGAAGTGACTTCCTTCCTTACTTTCTGTATCTCATACGGCTTATATCCTCTCACCTTCAGGCATTCTGACAATTGATCTGCGTGTTTTTCAAACTGTTCAGGATTACTGCAATTGCGCTTAAGTCTGGTGAATTGGCCCTTTGCAACCGATCTAAACACCTGTTTTGGATGACTGCTCCTGGCGTGGAGTAGTGTGTTGCCTGTTATAGGCTTTCTGTAGACCTCGGTTTCAACCCCGACTTTGGGAATCCCCTTTAGAGTAAGATCCAAGAAATTGATCTGATTTTTATTTAGTTCAAAAGTGAACTCCAACCCAAAGTCGTTGTTGTTTAACCACTCCACAAAGGTCTCCGCACTTTCCACTGTTCCCCTCCACACCAGGAGCAGATCATCTATATAACGCCGATAGAATTGTATATTTCCCCTGAAGGGGTTCTCATCTCCATAGATGCGGGACAGCTCCCACCACCCCATGTAGAGGTTGGCGAAAGAGGGCGCAAATTTGGCGCCCATTGCTGTCCCGCATCGCTGGAGATAAAAAAAACCCTCACCTGTATTTCTTCTCAAGAATAATTCAATTGCCTCCAAACCCTTCTCATGCGGTATGGAGGTATATAGTGCTCTAACATCGATAGTGAGCCACATATCAGTTTCCTCCGATTTCATGTTTTCAATCAACTTCAAAACATGTGTCGTGTCCTGTAAAAAAATAGTTAATCTCCCCACCATGGGTTGCAGAATACCATCAAGCCACTGTGAGATCCTTTCAAGGAGTGATCCTATGCCACTCACGATGGGTCTACCTGTGACCCCCTCCAGGGATTTATACACCTTAGGTAGGTGATTAAAAATAGGTGTTACTGGATTGTCCACCAGGAGGAAGTCACAGGTAGACTCATCCAGAATACCTAACTCCCTGCCGTCATCAAGGATCTGCGCCAATTCTCTCTTATACCTGTTGGTAGGATCCCCTCCTAGGACCTGATAGTATCTATTGTCATGTAACTGTCTTTCAGCTACTATGATGAATTGGTTTCTTGACATTACCACCACCGAGCCACCTTTGTCTGCATTTCTAATGACCAAATTTTAATTGGTTTGAAGTTTCCTCAAAGCTTCTCTCTCCTTATAATTCAAATTATACTGATTGTTAGGTGTGGCCTGTTGTAACAATGTCAAGTCCCTTTCGACTCGTTTTTTGGAAGGTTTCCAATATGTCTCCCCTATATTGTATCGAATAAAACCTAGATACTGTCTTAAATTTTGGTGTCTGGACCTCTGTCATATTATCATCCATTGCTCCTTCATGCAACAATGTTTCTAAATTTAGAATGTCACATTCCTCCATGAAGGGAAATTCTTTGGTAGTTGAGTATCTATCCTGCTTTAAAGTGGTCAAGTCAGTGTCCTCATTAGCCTTATTAGAGTAGCACTTTCGTACTGTTAGTCCTCTGATCAATTTGTTAACATCTATTAAGGTGTTGAACAAGTTAAATTTTTGTGACGGAACAAAGCCCAATCCTAAACTCAACACTTTTATTTCCATATCAGACAAAATATGATCAGACAAATTGATTACATTAATATCATTCACTGATGCTTGCTCCCTTGTCTGCCCCGTCTGGTAGATTGACGGTTTTGGCTTGGCTGGCCTGATTGGCCTCCTTTTCCTCTCCCCCCACCCTCTGGTTTCTTTGGGGGAAGGGAAAAAACCTGCTCAAGATCCTGTTTACCACTTTGACCTATATTCACCCCTCTGCTGTCATTGGATGGTCCTGCAAGGGTTGTGTCATCTGGGATATATTTAGACCCCCCTTGTTGTTGCTTCTTCAAAATAGAGGGCATAGTTGTACTGGAGACTTTCGGTCTCACTACCAAATGTTCAGAGACTGCTGGTGCTAGGGGATTTAATATCTCGTTATTCTCTTCCCCACCCGACGCTGAGCTCTTGTCATAGGACTCAGCTTCACTCTCTGAGAACTGGACCTTTTTCTTCTTAGGGTACCCAACTTCCCCCTCCTTCTGCGTTTTATTACCAACCTCCCTATTGTTCCTATTGTTAAAGAGACCCCTGCCTCTTCCTCTGCCACGTGACCTATTGTATGCTCTACGGCCTTCAAATCTGTCTTTCCTGTTCTAAACATACACCCTATTTGTGTCGTAGTCAGATTGATCTCTAAGATACTTATTATGCTTTGTTGTAATCAGCAATACCTTAGATTCCATTAGAGTTTTTTGCAAGATGCTATCATACTTAGGGTATTCCAAAGCCTCTCTCCTATGATTTAATTCTACCTGTATTGTCTCAATCTATATGGTGATTACATTTAGGGCTTTAGTCTTATATTCAACTAGAAGGACCATTAAACGAAGCGAGCAATCTGACAAGATAATATTCCACTCATTAATAAATTCACGGTCATCAGTTTGGAAAGTTGGAAATTTGTTGACCCTGAGGCCTCTAGGTATAATTTTCAATTCTTGGTATTTGTTAAGGGTCATTATGTCCCATCTCAATTTGCTTTCCTTCAGCAATAAAAATTCCATCTCCTCAAATAATTTGCCTAAGGTAAACTTTGACCTGTCTGTACAGAAAACCTCCTCTAATTCATAGGCGCTATTATCCCTTTCCTGTAATGTTTTAAGAGAAAAATACTCCTCATCCGCATTGGTGGCCACTATTTCCATGCTTGGTCTGTAAGCTTAAATCACACTAGCTATACCACAGATCAGTCTATAACTAGTTGTGAGTGGTTAGTTTCACATCTAGTTAAATTAAATTACAAATGTGTAAAACCTACTGTTAATCTACAGACACCTACTGCTGTAAAATACGCTCTTATATCAGATATAAAGTAAAGTTGAAACCCAGACAGTGTTACTGCTGTCTAGACATACCTATATGAGCCCTAAAGTTAACACAAATTAATTAACTGCAGTGATGTTTTTACATAATACTCAAAGGATAATAGAACCCCCCTGCTGTTATTCTAATCCTTGCGGTTTGCAACTAATACAAACTAAACATGCAGGGAAAGTAACAGCAATATGCAAAGTGTACTAGTAAGTGGTAATATAAACATTAAACTTTCGCAACAAATAGTACCACAGTATTCTAATTCGGGTAATACTGGACCTAATGGAGGCTAAACAACCCAGCAATTATGTTTATAAACCCTGCAGAGAGTATAAAACCTTGCAGTGCCACTGCTGTCTAGACACACCTGTATGAGCCCTCAGGTTAGCACCAGTTGTTTAACAACAGTGATATTATTACACAATACTCAAAGGACAATAGTACCCCACCTACTATTTTGGTCCAAGCTGTCTGCAACTAATACAACTAGTCATGCATGAAAAATAGTAGCAGTATGCAAAATGTAATAGTGAGTGATAGTATAAGCATTAAAAATTCACAACCAATAGTACCACTGTATTCTATTCAGGTAATGATGAACCTAATGCAGGCTAAACTACCTAGCAATTAAGCTTATATCCCCTGCAGATGCTTGTAACTATCACCAAGGAGTGACAAACTAAAGTCCATAATACCACTGATAATGTCCAGAAATAAATAAAAAAAAAGTCACAGAATTAGTGTGGTGATATTTTCAAAAACAGAAAAAAGCCCAAGGGATGAAACACATATAGGGGAACAATCTTCGTTATTCTTATTCTTCTGACATGTAGTAGTCCTTATAAATCAAAGAGCATGTGACCATGCTACTTTGATGCAAATGTCCACTAGCAATCTGTGATGCTCCAAGGGAAAAAATGTGTATTTAGATTAGGCTGCTTGATTTACATTCCACCTCAAATCGCCATATACTTCATCTATTATATCCAAGGAGAAAAGTAATGTTAGTCAGTATTGAATTATGACATGAGAGCCAGGCTTTCGCAAAAGAGAGACCTTGATTTGTCTTTCGCAACCAGTAAAGTAATATGCTGGATAAACATTGTGTTGACATAAAATGCTTGATGAATACTTTGATTAGTAAGCAGTCTCAATGACAATTAACAATGTTCCGCTAATTCCCTGGATCCACATATAGGGTTAAGTGAAGCCGTACACTTAAACATATACACAACAGTCCGTTCCCCAAAGTTGGGAAATGAAACAAACCCCTCCGTGGTCAACCGGTGTGGAAAAACTCTTAACTATGTCAGCATGCAGATGTAAATCAATGTACTTACCCCCCTCTTCACGGCTCGAAATCCGGGATAATACCTGTGCTTAGGAAAGCCGTGAGTATAGATTCACTTTGGGCGCACGCCGGTCCGTGTACCATGCTTGGAGCCTCCACGCTCAACAAGCCACTCCTTCAGTCGCCGCTACAGTGACTCACCCGGCTCACAGGTCTGACGTCACCGGTAGATGCCGACTTGCGGGGGGTAAGGAGTCCCCGATTCTTTGTTTTCAGTCGGCGGTCCTCACTCATCCACCTCGTAAGCAACCTTAGCTGGAACTGTGTCACTGAGTTAAGATAAGACTGCTGGCTCCAGGAATTCGGCTAATATCCAAGCAAACAAGAACGTACTGGAGTTGCAGTGTTGAAGTCAAATTTTCAGCTTTATTTATCCATAAAAACAGTTGAACAAGAATACTGCCCTTCAGATAGCAACAAGCTTACGCGTTTCGGCTGTATGCCGTAGTCATAGCTCGCAGATAACCCTTATTACTGATGAGCTTTAAAAGGGGTGTAAAAACATTTAATTGGCTGAACGACAGTAACAAATTTAACTCATTCCTTACCATGTAACTTGTTCAAATGCATATAAATCCTATTAATATACATATAACCTGTACTGCATGTATTCCTTACTATATAGAAAGAACAATATCAAGGTGTATAACCAATCTTGGAGAGTCAGTAAGTGAGTGATACTAATTGTTACTTAAATAACTAAAGAATAGTTATTTGCAGCTTGTGCTGCTTTGTGCTGAATGCCTAAAAAATAGGCTGCAGATACCTCTCACTTACAGACTTAACCCTGCTGTCCTGTATAACAAATATTGTAACTCCCTTACAAAATTGTGATTTCTAATTAATTACGTCTACCATCAACTCAGATAATATCATACTATTATAACATTGAATCCCTTAAATTCTATTTAAATTAAGATAAACTATAGAGGCTAAATTGGCCTCAAGTACTCCATACCTTATACCCATAAAGAATCAGGGGGAATGTAAGGGATAATGCAATGCTTATAAAGTAGATCAAACCATGTTTATTTCTTTGAGTTTCTAACATTGGTAAATCACTGGTGTATGTAATCTAAAATTAAACCAGTAACTGGGAAATTACTTTACTATTTCCAATGGTTAATTAGGTCATAAGAGGAATTCAATCCTGTGGGGTACCTTGTCCCCAATTTGAATATCCAGAACACCTCTTTTTTGGCAAGTGCGGACTCCCTGTCCCCCCCTCTTCGCCCTGCATTCACTGTTTCTATTATGGTCCATTTGAAGTTTACACTTTCTTTGTTGTGGACCAACTTGAAATGCTGGACGAGAGGGGTGGTCAGAGTGCCCGCCTTAATGTCCAAAAGGTGCTCTCTGATGCGCACCCGTGTCTCTCTTGTTGTCATGCCTACATACTGTAGATTACATTCCACACAGCTTGCTAGGTATATTGAAAAAATGCTCCTACAATTCATGCATTTTTTATGATTGTAGATTTCATTTGTAACACTACTTCTGAATCCCTCTCCTACCAAAAGATGCTCACATGCCTTGCATGTGATGTTGCTACACCTATATACTCCCTTAAACCTAAGCCAGGAGCTAGGTTGTTCCCTCCGAGTGTTTTTTTTTTTTTCTTTTAAAAGAGCTTTATTGAGAGATAGGTTGTACAACAGACAGATGGTTCAAACAACAGTGCAGGGAAGACAATCACAACACAAAAATAAGTTTGTAAGTGGAAATCAAGTCCTTGTTTGTTGTCAGTACATCTCCCCAGCAAAAAGATAATACAAGGCAAGTTCAACATCCGTGTAATGCCAAGTGGCATAAACATTTTAAGCTCTATTTTAACATTTTCTAATTTTTTTAGATGAAAAAGCCATGTCGTTCAGTTAACAACATGACATTTAAAGAAAAGCAGTAATTACAAAAATAGTTATATTGTAGGTTGCATAGATAGTATCTAGAATAAGGCTGCTCTAATCGCCACACACTTATTATAGAGGTCAGTCACTTTAACAAGAGAACAAAGGCAGAGGAGTAATAAGAGAAGAAGAAGAGAGAAAAAAAAAAAAAAAAGGGGGGGGGAGGAAGAGAGGGGGGAGGGAAGTACGGCATCATTTCTCTGAGGAGCATTACTGTTTGAAGGCTTTATAGTTCAAGGGACAGCATAATCTCCATCCCACATTTGCAACATCGCCTCATACGCATCCAGTCTAGAGGTCTTGACGTAAGTTTTTCTAGGAGCAAGATGGAATGTACATTCCGTCTCCAATCCCCTAAAGAGGGGATCTGGTCAGTTTTCCATCGAAGTGGGATTAAGTTCTTTGCCCCTGTCAGCATTAGCATTAAGAGGGACTTTTTAAAAGGGTTCTGAATTTTTTCGGGGAAGTGGAAAAGTAGGGTCTCAGGGGCCCTCGGGATCTCCATATCGAGAACTCTCTGCATCTCATGCCAAATGGAGGTCCAAAAGCCCTCCAACAAGGGGCAGTCCCACCATATATGTAGCATCGAGCCCGTCCCTCCACACCCCCTCCAACATTTGTCAGATGCCTTGGGGTAAATCTTTTTCAGTCTGGAAGGCGTAAGGTACCAACGGCTCAGCAATTTGTAGTGAGATTCTTGAGTCTTAGCCGATACTGATAGAGTCTTAACGGCGCGGAAAATCCGTTGCCATTCGACCCTCGTAAGTTCTGATCCCAGTTCGCTATGCCAGAGTCTGGTGTAATTTGGAAGAGGGCTATCCGCAGGCAGTAAGAGGAGCTTGTACGTGATAGAGGTGAGGTGTCTTGACGTAGACCGCTGCGTGCATAATGATTCAAAGGGTGTGGGATCCCTCATGAGTTGTGTTTTGTACCTATGTGTGGTGATATAGTGACCTATTTGCAAATATGTGAACCATGAGATTGTTAAGTTAGGGTAGTCATTCTGCATTTCCTCTCTTGTCTTCATTCTCCCCATCGTCACAAAACTACCCACCCGATTATAATGGGAAACAGTCACGTCAGATGTTAGCTTAGATTGCAGTTGCAAGTCAGGATTACCGTACAATGGAGTCAAGGGGGAACAAGGGGAAGATATATGGGGTTCTGTTTTAATTGTCTTATCCCATATACGGAATAGCTCCTCCAGAAGGGGGAAGCCAGACACAACAGATGTTCTGTGTTTACTGCTCATCCATAGCAGAGAAGCTAAGTCCCTCACCTGCAGGATGTCCCTATCCACTTTAATCCAATCTTTCTGAGAGCTTCCCTGGCACCACTCAACCACCCTCTGCAGGGCAACCGCCCTCCAGTAGAGCGTAAGGTTCGGAAGGCCAAGACCTCCAGCATCTCTCGGCAGGTACATCGTGGCCCTATTAACTCTAGGCCTGATATTTTGCCAAATGTATTCCTCTAGCAGGCTCTGTAGTGCTGGGAGAAATGAATGCGGTAGTGGGATGGGCAGAGTCTGAAATAGATACAGTATTCTGGGGAGGACATTCATCTTTACAACGCTTATCCTCCCCAGCCAGGAGATCGTTTTGTGTCTCCATGATGAGAGATCGGCAGCGATAGCCCGTTTAAGGGCTACATAGTTCGCTTCAAACAGATCCGTCCTATGAAATGTAAGGTTTAACCCGAGATACTTAAGTTGTTTATTATTAATCACAAATGGGCTGTGCTCTTTTAACCAGGCTTCAGTAGAGGGATCCAAGGTAACTCCCATAATCTCCGACTTAGTGGCATTAAGAAGGAAATTAGAAACCTCCCCGTATCTTGCAAATTCCTGCATCAGAGCAGGCACTGAAGTTTCAAGATCAGATAGGGAGAACAGCAGATCATCTGCGTACATCATTAGTTTGTATTCGCTTTCTCCTATTGAGTACCCGACAATCCGGTTGTTCGTTCGTATGTTACACGCCAGGGCTTCGATTGAAATGGCAAACAGGAGGGGAGATAAGGGACACCCCTGCCTGGTCCCATTAGTAATCGTAAAAGGGTCCGAGAAGACTCCATTCACCCGAACCCATGCACTCGGCATAGAATAGAGACTAAAGACTGTGTTTACAAATTTTTCGCCAAATCCCATTTTTTCTAGAGTGCATCTAAGAAATTGCCAGCTCACCCTGTCGAACGCTTTTTCTGCGTCTGTCGACAACAGGGCGAGCTGGATCCCAGTGCGTTTGGCATGCGCAGACACCTGCAGCACCTTTAGGGTATTGTCCCTCGCTTCCCTCCCTGGGACAAACCCAACTTGATCCAATGAGATCAAGCCTGGCAGGAGTTTATTGACCCTATTCGCCAGGACCTTAGCAAGAATTTTAAGATCGGTGTTGAGCAGCCAAATGGGTCTATAATTTTGCGGCTTATCAGGCGATTTACCTGGTTTCAGGATCACCATGATGTGCGCCATCAACATAGAGGGCGGCAAAGTCCCCGTGTCAGGCAGCGAGTTTATCAAGGCTTGGAAATGCGGCAGTAGGGTAGGCATGAAAGTCCTATAGTACTTTGCCCCCAGTCCATCCGGACCAGGGCATTTCCCACTCGGGAGGCTATGCAGCGCATCTTTAATTTCCTCCAGGGAAAAGGAAGACTCCAATAAGTCCCTAGACTCCTTGTCCAGCGTCTTTAACTGAGTGTTTTTGAGATAGTCCTGCACCCGACTCTGTTGGGCGGGCCCATCCAGGGGGTGTTCAGCCATTGAGGGGGTTAGGTTATAGAGGCCGCTGTAATAAGCGTGAAACACCTCTGCGATGGCTAAGCTATCTTTATGGGTCCTGCTCTTGTTATCCTTTATACTATAAACATATGATTTCAATTGGTTACGTTTAATTTTCCTAGCCAACAGCTTTCCAGCCTTATCCCCCCCTTCAAAATATTTCTGCTTAAGCCAAATTGATAATCTATGATTGTCATCCTGAAGTAGCTGCCTAAATTCCAATCTAGCGTGTGTTAGTTTTGTTTCAGCGTCAGCGCATGCAGGATTTCTTTCATGCAATTCCTCTAGTTCTCCAATGCTACTAAGTAATGTGTTATATTTTTCCCTTTTTTGTTTCTGTAGTTTGGCCTTATGTTTTATCAAATGACCCCGAATGACGCTCTTATGAGCCTCCCATACAGTAGACAGGGGCATTCCGTCAGTTAGATTCAGTTCGAAGTACTCTGTCATGATAGAGGAATTGTCTTTAAGTATTAAGGGGTCATCTAGAAGCATGTCGTCCAGTCGCCAAGCAAAGGGGGCAGAGGGCATATCTGGCCACATCATGTCAAACAGGACCGGCGCGTGATCAGACCAGGTAATAGATGCAATATCACTACGGGTGACAGCAGCAATACCCTGAGAATCCGTAAAGAAGTAATCTATACGGGAGTACTTCTTGTGTGGATATGAGTAGTACGTGTATGCAGTTTCTAGGGGATGTAGCGAGCGCCAAATGTCATGCAGCATGTGAGTTTTGAGAATCGTATGGATATGTTTAAGTATATGGTGTGAAACACTTGAGAGGCCGTTGGAAGTGTCTTGTCTTGGTATGAGTGGTGCGTTGAAGTCCCCACCAAGGACTGTCACTCCCCTGGCATGTTCCAGCAATTTACCTGAAAGATTTTGAAAAAAAGTGTGCTGTGCTACATTGGGCGCGTACACATTCACCAGAGTTATTTGGTTACCGTATAGGAGCCCAACTATGATAAGAAATCGTCCTTCCCTATCACGTATGACCTCTTGAGACTGAAAAGGCACCCTGCGGTGCAGCAGAACACCAACCCCATTTTGTTTGCGAGGGCCAGAGGAGAAATAGGCAGTCGGATAATTGTGATTATGCCAACTAGGCTCTTTGTGGTAACTTTTCATAACATCTTTGCTGCAATCTATAAACATCTAAAATAAAACATTAAACATTGGCGCTGGGGTTAGAGAACCACATCTCTACTTCAGGCAGTCTTTTTATTAGTAAGAGTCAAGATAGGTATAATGCAAAGACACTCCACTAAGGCCATAGAGGTAGATCCAGGGGGTAACTTCTTACCACATCCCTACTATTAGCCTTCTGCTGCAGTCGATGGTGTATTCATCTCATTTTCCAGCTGGGGCGGATCAATGCCCAGCGATGAACAAAAAGTATCCAGATCTGCCTGTGATCTATATACTGCCGTCTTGTCGCCTCTTGTTGCCACCAGGCAGGTTGGGAAGCCCCATCTGTACACTATCTTGTTATCCTGCAGGACAGACGTTAAGAAGCGAAGTTCTCTGCGTTTCTGCAGAGTGGCTGGGCAAAGATCTGAGAAAATTTGCAATGTTATACCAGCATGTTGTAATGGATGTTTGTTTCTGCTACTGCGGAGGATCTCCTCTTTATCTCTATAGTTCAGCAATCTGAGAATAACATCCCTTGGGGGAGCTTTCATTGATGGCTTCGGGCGCAAAGCTCTGTGGGCCCTTTCAATTGATACCTCAGGTGCTAGCGGGGTCCCCTTAACAGTCCGAAAGAGGTCTTGTAAATAACCCAGCAGGGCAGTTGGACTGATGGATTCCGGGATTCCTCTTATCCTGAGGTTATTCCGCCGACTGCGGTTATCCAAATCCTCAATTCTTTCAAGGAGACTCTGGACTGTATTAGAGTTTTGTTGTGATCGTGAAGCATTCTCCTTTACTTGATCACGTAGCGTGTCATATGAGGTCTCAACTTTAGTGACTCTCTGAGATAGATCTGTAACATCACGTTTTAATTCTTTAAATAAGGTTTTAATTTCCATTGTAATGCCCTTGATATCCTCCTTAGAAGAGAGACATTTCAAGTCCTCTTTGGTGACATATTGCGGGGGAACAAGGGTAGATTGGTTAGTGTCATCCTCCCTCAATGATATCTGTGCTTGAGAATCATCACCTGCATGGGAATCTGTATTTTTAATATAATAATTCAGGTTTCTTGTCTTAGAACCTTTCTCTAGGGCACTTTGCTTTTTTTGAGACATTTTTGCTTGTGATGTAGGGATGTCTGCAAGTTATCACTGAGCTGTACACTGATCCAGTCTTTTAAGCTAATAAAGATTTAAGCATTTAACTTTGAGCTGGTGTACTATGTCCCAGAATATTAGCTTATCAGCTAGTAACATGTATTAAAAATAAAGTTAGTTCCCGGGGTCTCAACCTCTTGGGGCTTCTAATCTGGCCTGTCGCAACTGCACACCCTGGTTTTATGAAATATACTTGCAGGTCTCAACTCTGGCCTTCACTGCTGTTTATTGTGTGCGTCACAGCAGGTAGCGTGTGTAGCGTTTACAGTTTAAGATGTAAATTCCCCAGACTCGGGGTACCCGGTGTTAGTGCCCTTTGTTGCAACAATCAAATGCAACTTACCCGCTCCTGCTCCTGTCCGGGAGATAAAAAAGGAAGGTCCCAGTGGCTATTACAAATGGTGGGCAGCGGTGCTTGCTCTGAAATGGTGCGCACCGAGCTATAGCAGTGTCTTCAATGGCAGCCGTGTACTCTTCGCACCCGGTCAGCCCTCAGATTGCCCCAGGCTCCGGTGGTATATTTAGCGCACAGCTGTGATGTGTAGATCGTTACTCCAGCGTGCCAGACAAGTGCCTTACTGTGAGAGGGTTGAGGCCCGATATATAAGTCCGCCGCCACAATCAGCTGTTTAGCTATAAAAAGGTCACGGCAGTCCTCTGTTGGATCCCCCCGGTTCCAGGGCTCAATTCAGCTTAGAATTTTAGTCATATTATGTGCTTTGTATGCCTTAGGTCAGCCGTTGGCTCAGGAGCACTAACAAGTTGCGGCCATTCTCCTGAACAGCCAGGCTCCGCCCCCCTCCGAGTGTTTTTTAATTGGGTGGGGGCCAGTAGGTTGCCCATGGTGACTCCTTTTCTAAACAAATACTTACAACCATGTTCTACCACACCAGCCAACGCATTATCTGCTGCCAGCATTTTAAAGTGTTTTTTTTTATTATCTGGCATATTTTATTGTATTGGATGCTATAATCTGTTACAAAATACATATTTCCACTTTTTGCAGATTTTGTTTCAGCTTTTTCTAGCAATTTAATTCTGTTAGAGGAAGTGACTTCCTTCCTTACTTTCTGTATCTCATACGGCTTATATCCTCTCACCTTCAGGCATTCTGACAATTGATCTGCATGTTTTTCAAACTGTTCAGGATTACTGCAATTGCGCTTAAGTCTGGTTAATTTTCCCTTTGCGACCGATCTAAACACCTGTTTTGGATGTCTACAAGGTAAACAGTGGTGCCATGTTGGAACCTATTTTATATATATATATATATATATATATATATATATATATATATATATATATATATTTATATATACACACACATACACAGATAATGCACTTTATAATGATGTGTTTATACACTGGCAGTGAGCACACTGTGGTGGATAATGATGTGAATCTCTATACACTATACACTGCTCTGTATAAATAGTATGAGCAAGTATACTGTGATGAATGTACAGTGATGTATAATGACAGAAAATGTATACACTAATATAGAACACAATGCACTGTATAATGATGGGAGTATCTATACACTGATGAGTATATTCCACAGTATAATGATACTATCTATACACATAGGCCTCTAGTTATCAAGCCGTCAACCGCAAATACGCTGGAATTCCGCAGGCTATTTGTGGCGAGGCAGATTTGCCATAGTTATCAAGCCCTACAGACCGGCAAAAGTAGTCCTTAGTCCGTCACAGATCGATGGTTACGTTACTCCAGATGTTCCGAACGCAAGTTCGGCACTACCTGACTACTTTTGGAAGTTATCAAAGAACAACCAGGTACGCTCGCCACTATTCCATCCCAGCATACCTGGTGTTCAATCCGCCACCCTGGAGGCGGTGGATCCCATAGGAATCAATGGGAGTCTGACAGCAGCGAGATCTCATGTTCGCTGCTGCCCGATATCCCATTGATTTCTATGGGAAGTGTCTGCACCTAACACCCTAACATGTACCCCAAGTCTAAACACCCCTAATCTGCCCCCCCTACACCACCGCCACCTACTTTATACTTATTAACCCCTAAACCGCCGCTCCTGGACCCCGCCGCAACTATAATAAATATATGAACCACTAAACCGCCGCTCCCGGACACCGCCGCAACTATAATAAATATATGAACCCCTAAACCGCCACTCCCGGACCCCGCCGCAACTATAATAAATATATGAACTCCTAAACCGCCGCTCCCAGACCCCACCGCCACCTACATTATACCTATTAACCCCTAATCATCCGCCCCCTATACTGCCGCCACCTACATAAAGTTATTAACCCCTATCCTGCCAATCCCGGACCCTGCCACAAATAAATTAATTGTTTAACCCCTAAACTAGCTATAAATATATATATATATATATATATAAAATGTGGAGTATCTGTACTCTAATATGAACAATTTGCACTGTGTAAATATGCTAAGTATCTTTTAAACTGATAATAAACAGAGAGAAGGCTGATATCAACTCCACAATGAGCCCTGCAGGACTCTAAGTATTGCATAGTATAATGTTAGAATATGTATTTAAACTGTAAACATGATTGTTCTAATCTTCTTCTATTATGTCCTTAGGTGTTTATTTTTACTTATTTTAAGATTATGATTGGACGTTATCAATATTCATATTTACATTATATTGATAACACACATTCTCCATTGCAATACTCAAATTTCACAATATTACGATTTCGTGTTTTCATATTTCACAATATTGCGATCATGTTTTCACATTTGTAATATTCATATTTCATAATATTGTGATCGTGATTGAGCAATTGTGTTTTACTCATAATATTGCGATCGCACTGTAGCAAACGTGTTCTATTATTAATATTAATATATATTTATAAGAGCAAAATTAGGTACCGGCACACTCTCAATGTAGCTTAAAACAAGAAACTTTAATTGTAACAATATTAAAACAGCAGCTAAGCGTCATGTTTTGGCGTATAGCACTCCCCTCCTATAGTTTTAATCAGAAGTGTTCTTTTTTTCTTTATTAACAAAGTTGGTCACAGACAGGATGAATATATATAGGGGACCGTGTTCCGTGGGAGTTTACTGAGCGTTCCATGGGAGTAACCTGTTTTTTAATGGAGAAACTTTGCCATGGGCATCTAATATTAAAAGCACTGTTCTCAATCTTATCCGAACTCGAACTTCTGCAAATGTTCGCAAACCGGCGAACCGGGCAAACCGCCATTGACTTCAATAGGCAGGCGAACTTTAAAACCCACAAGGACTCTTTCTGGCCACAATAGAGATGGAAAAGTTGTTTCAAGGGGACTAACACCTGGACTGTGGCATGCCGGAGGGGGATCCATGGCAAAACTCCCACGGAAAATTACATAGTTGATGCAGAGTCTGGTTTTAACCCATAAAGGGCCTAAATCACCTAACATTCCTAAATTGTTTGGAATAACGTGCTTTAAAACATCAGGTATGATGTTGTATCGATCAGGTAGTGTAAGGGTTAGGCCCGCTTCACAGTGACAGACCAAACTCCCCGTGTAACGCACCGCAAACAACCGCAAACAGTCCATTTGCACAACCACGAGATAGATTTGATAGATAGATACATAGATTAAATAGATCAATAGATGCAATATACATATGATAGATACAAATTACATAGATCAATAGATGCAATATACATTTGATAGATACGAATTACATAGATCAATTGATGCAATATACATTTGATAGATACGAATTACATAGATCAAAAGATGCAATATACATTTGATAGATACAAATTAAAAAGATCAATAGATGCAATATATATTTGATAGATACGATTGATAGTTAGATAGATTCGATAGATAAATAGATAGATTTGATAGATATATAATTTCCCTGACAGAGTATAACAATAAGACATGCGGTCTGGGACCCGTGGTGTGTTAAATAGTACTATTCTTAGCAGTTTACTACCTGTTACTCCCCCTATCAGGGGAGGTCTATATGGCCTGCACTTTTGGAACAGGGAGATGGAAGAAGATGCTTGTCTGTCCTCCTACTTCAAATTTGGCCAAAACACAAGTGGCTGTCACAAAACAGTCCGGGCACGAGATAGATTTGATAGATAGATATACATAGATTGATAGTTAGATAGAATCGATAGAAGATAAATAGATAGATTTGATAGATATATTACCCTGACAAAGTATAATAATAAAACATGCGGTCTGGGACCCATGGTAACTAGGTTGTGTTAAGTAGTACTATTCTTAGCAGTTTAATCCCTGTTACTCCCCCTATCGGGGGAGGTCTATATGGTCTGCCTGATTACCCTGACAAAGTATAACAATAAAACATGCGGGTTGGGACCCATGGTAACTAGGTTGTGTTAATTAGTACTCTTCTTAGCAGTTTATTTCCTGTTACTCCCCCTATCAGGGGAGGTCTATATGGCCTGCCTGATTACCCTGACAAAGTATAACAATAAAACATGCGGTCTGGGACCGATGGTAACTAGGTTGTGTTAAGTAGTACTATTCTTAGCAGTTTAATCCCTGTTACTCCCCCTATCAGGGGAGGTCTATATGGCCTGCCTGATTACCCTGACAAAGTATAACAATAAAACATGCGGTCTGGGACCCGATGGTAACTAGGTTGTGTTAAGTAGTACTATTCTTAGCAGTTTAATCCCTGTTACTCCCCCTATCAGGGGAGGTCTATATGGCCTGCCTGATTACCCTGACAAAGTATAACAATAAAACATGCGGTCTGGGACCCATGGTAACTAGGTTGTGTTAAGTAGTACTATTCTTAGCAGTTTAATCCCTGTTACTCCCCCTATCAGGGGAGGTCTATATGGCCTGCCTGATTACCCTGACAAAGTATAATAATAAAACATGCAGTCTGGGACCCATGGTAACTAGGTTGTGTTAAGTAGTACTATTCTTAGCAGTTTAATCCCTGTTACTCCCCCTATCGGGGGAGGTCTATATGGCCTGCCTGATTACCCTGACAAAGTATAACAATAAAACATGCAGTCTGGGACCCATGGTAACTAGGTTGTGTTAAGTAGTACTATTCTTAGCAGTTTAATCCCTGTTACTCCCCCTATCGGGGGAGGTCTATATGGCCTGCCTGATTACCCTGACAAAGTATAATAATAAAACATGCGGTCTGGGACCCATGGTAACTAGGTTGTGTTAAGTAGTACTATTCTTAGCAGTTTAATCCCTGATACTCCCCCTATTGGGGGAGGTCTATATGGCCTGCCTGATTACCCTGACAAAGTATAACAATAAAACATGCAGTCTGGGACCCATGGTAACTAGGTTGTGTTAAGTAGTACTATTCTTAGCAGTTTAATCCCTGTTACTCCCCCTATCAGGGGAGGTCTATATGGCCTGCCTGATTACCCTGACAAAGTATAATAATAAAACATGCGGCTGGGACCCATGGTAACTAGGTTGTGTTAAGTAGTACTATTCTTAGCAGTTTAATCCCTGTCAATCCCCCTATCGGGGGAGGTCTATATGGCCTGCCTGATTACCCTGACAAAGTATAACAATAAAACATGCGGTCTGGGACCCATGGTAACTAGGTTGTGTTAAGTAGTACTATTCTTAGCAGTTTAATCCCTGTTACTCCCCCTATCGGGGGAGGTCTATATGGCCTGCCTGATTACCCTGACAAAGTATAATAATAAAACATGCGGTCTGGGACCCATGGTAACTAGGTTGTGTTAAGTAGTACTATTCTTAGCAGTTTAATCCCTGTTACTCCCCCTATCAGGGGAGGTCTATATGGCCTGCCTGATTACCCTGACAAAGTATAACAATAAAACATGCGGTCTGGGACCCATGGTAACTAGGTTGTGTTAAGTAGTACTATTCTTAGCAGTTTAATCCCTGTTACTCCCTCTATCAGGGGAGGTCTATATGGCCTGCCTGATTACCCTGACAAAGTATAATAATAAAACATGCGGTCTGGGACCCATGGTAACTAGGTTGTGTTAAGTAGTACTATTCTTAGCAGTTTAATCCCTGTTACTCCCCCTATAGGGGGAGGTCTATATGGCCTGCCTGATTACCCTGACAAAGTATAACAATAAAACATGCAGTCTGGGACCCATGGTAACTAGGTTGTGTTAAGTAGTACTATTCTTAGCAGTTTAATTCCTGTCAATCCCCCTATCGGGGGAGGTCTATATGGCCTGCCTGATTACCCTGACAAAGTATAACAATAAAACATGCGGTCTGGGACCCATGGTAACTAGGTTGTGTTAAGTAGTACTATTCTTAGCAGTTTAATCCCTGTTACTCCCCCTATCGGGGGAGGTCTATATGGCCTGCCTGATTACCCTGACAAAGTATTACAATAAAACATGCGTTCTGGGACCCATGGTAACTAGGTTGTGTTAAGTAGTACTATTCTTAGCAGTTTAATCCCTGTTACTCCCCCTATCGGGGGAGATCTATATGGCCTGCCTGATTACCCTGACAAAGTATAATAATAAAACATGCGGTCTGGGACCCATGGTAACTAGGTTGTGTTAAGTAATACTATTCTTAGCAGTTTAATCCCTGTTACTCCCTCTATCGGGGGAGGTCTATATGGCCTGCCTGATTACCCTGACAAAGTATAACAATAAAGCATGCGGTCTGGGACCCATGGTAACTAGGTTGTGTTAAGTAGTACTATTCTTAGCAGTTTAATCCCTGTTACTCCCCCTATCGGGGGAGGTCTATATGGCCTGCCTGATTACCCTGACAAAGTATAATAATAAAACATGCGGTCTGGGACCCATGGTAACTAGGTTGTGTTAAGTAGTACTATTCTTAGCAGTTTAATCCCTGTTACTCCCCCTATCAGGGGAGGTCTATATGGCCTGCCTGATTACCCTGACAAAGTATAACAATAAAACATGCGGTCTGGGACCCATGGTAACTAGGTTGTGTTAAGTAGTACTATTCTTAGCAGTTTAATCCCTGTTACTCCCCCTATCAGGGGAGGTCTATATGGCCTGCCTGATTACCCTGACAAAGTATAATAATAAAACATGCGGTCTGGGACCCATGGTAACTAGGTTGTGTTAAGTAGTACTATTCTTAGCAGTTTAATCCCTGTTACTCCCCCTATCGGGGGAGGTCTATATGGCCTGCCTGATTACCCTGACAAAGTATAACAATAAAACATGCAGTCTGGGACCCATGGTAACTAGGTTGTGTTAAGTAGTACTATTCTTAGCAGTTTAATCCCTGTCAATCCCCCTATCGGGGGAGGTCTATATGGCCTGCCTGATTACCCTGACAAAGTATAACAATAAAACATGCGGTCTGGGACCCATGGTAACTAGGTTGTGTTAAGTAGTACTATTCTTAGCAGTTTAATCCCTGTTACTCCCCCTATCGGGGGAGGTCTATATGGCCTGCCTGATTACCCTGACAAAGTATTACAATAAAACATGCGTTCTGGGACCCATGGTAACTAGGTTGTGTTAAGTAGTACTATTCTTAGCAGTTTAATCCCTGTTACTCCCCCTATCGGGGGAGGTCTATATGGCCTGCCTGATTACCCTGACAAAGTATAATAATAAAACATGCGGTCTGGGACCCATGGTAACTAGGTTGTGTTAAGTAATACTATTCTTAGCAGTTTAATCCCTGTTACTCCCTCTATCGGGGGAGGTCTATATGGCCTGCCTGATTACCCTGACAAAGTATAACAATAAAGCATGCGGTCTGGGACCCATGGTAACTAGGTTGTGTTAAGTAGTACTATTCTTAGCAGTTTAATCCCTGTTACTCCCCCTATCGGGGGAGGTCTATATGGCCTGCCTGATTACCCTGACAAAGTATAACAATAAAACATGCGGTCTGGGACCCATGGTAACTAGGTTGTGTTAAGTAGTACTATTCTTAGCAGTTTAATCCCTGTTACTCCCCCTATCGGGGGAGGTCTATATGGCCTGCCTGATTACCCTGACAAAGTATAATAATAAAACATGCGGTCTGGGACCCATGGTAACTAGGTTGTGTTAAGTAGTACTATTCTTAGCAGTTTAATCCCTGTTACTCCCCCTATCAGGGGAGGTCTATATGGCCTGCCTGATTACCCTGACAAAGTATAACAATAAAACATGCGGTCTGGGACCCATGGTAACTAGGTTGTGTTAAGTAGTACTATTCTTAGCAGTTTAATCCCTGTTACTCCCCTCTATCGGGGGAGGTCTATATGGCCTGCCTGATTACCCTGACAAAGTATAATAATAAAACATGCGGTCTGGGACCCATGGTAACTAGGTTGTGTTAAGTAGTACTATTCTTAGCAGTTTAATCCCTGTTACTCCCCCTATAGGGGGAGGTCTATATGGCCTGCCTGATTACCCTGACAAAGTATAACAATAAAACATGCGGTCTGGGACCCATGGTAACTAGGTTGTGTTAAGTAGTACTATTCTTAGCAGTTTAATTCCTGTCAATCCCCCTATCGGGGGAGGTCTATATGGCCTGCCTGATTACCCTGACAAAGTATAACAATAAAACATGCGGTCTGGGACCCATGGTAACTAGGTTGTGTTAAGTAGTACTATTCTTAGCAGTTTAATCCCTGTTACTCCCCCTATCGGGGGAGGTCTATATGGCCTGCCTGATTACCCTGACAAAGTATAACAATAAAACATGCGGTCTGGGACCCATGGTAACTAGGTTGTGTTAAGTAGTACTATTCTTAGCAGTTTAATCCCTGTTACTCCCCCTATCGGGGGAGGTCTATATGGCCTGCCTGATTACCCTGACAAAGTATAATAATAAAACATGCGGTCTGGGACCCATGGTAACTAGGTTGTGTTAAGTAGTACTATTCTTAGCAGTTTAATCCCTGTTACTCCCTCTATCGGGGGAGGTCTATATGGCCTGCCTGATTACCCTGACAAAGTATAACAATAAAGCATGCGGTCTGGGACCCATGGTAACTAGGTTGTGTTAAGTAGTACTATTCTTAGCAGTTTAATCCCTGTTACTCCCCCTATCGGGGGAGGTCTATATGGCCTGCCTGATTACCCTGACAAAGTATAATAATAAAACATGCGGTCTGGGACCCATGGTAACTAGGTTGTGTTAAGTAGTACTATTCTTAGCAGTTTAATCCCTGTTACTCCCCCTATCAGGGGAGGTCTATATGGCCTGCCTGATTACCCTGACAAAGTATAACAATAAAACATGCGGTCTGGGACCCATGGTAACTAGGTTGTGTTAAGTAGTACTATTCTTAGCAGTTTAATCCCTGTTACTCCCCCTATCAGGGGAGGTCTATATGGCCTGCCTGATTACCCTGACAAAGTATAATAATAAAACATGCGGTCTGGGACCCATGGTAACTAGGTTGTGTTAAGTAGTACTATTCTTAGCAGTTTAATCCCTGTTACTCCCCCTATCGGGGGAGGTCTATATGGCCTGCCTGATTACCCTGACAAAGTATAACAATAAAACATGCAGTCTGGGACCCATGGTAACTAGGTTGTGTTAAGTAGTACTATTCTTAGCAGTTTAATTCCTGTCAATCCCCCTATCGGGGGAGGTCTATATGGCCTGCCTGATTACCCTGACAAAGTATAACAATAAAACATGCGGTCTGGGACCCATGGTAACTAGGTTGTGTTAAGTAGTACTATTCTTAGCAGTTTAATCCCTGTTACTCCCCCTATCGGGGGAGGTCTATATGGCCTGCCTGATTACCCTGACAAAGTATAACAATAAAACATGCGGTCTGGGACCCATGGTAACTAGGTTGTGTTAAGTAGTACTATTCTTAGCAGTTTAATCCCTGTTACTCCCCCTATCGGGGGAGGTCTATATGGCCTGCCTGATTACCCTGACAAAGTATAATAATAAAACATGCGGTCTGGGACCCATGGTAACTAGGTTGTGTTAAGTAGTACTATTCTTAGCAGTTTAATCCCTGTTACTCCCCCCTATCGGGGGAGGTCTATATGGCCTGCCTGATTACCCTGACAAAGTATAACAATAAAGCATGCGGTCTGGGACCCATGGTAACTAGGTTGTGTTAAGTAGTACTATTCTTAGCAGTTTAATCCCTGTTACTCCCCCTATCGGGGGAGGTCTATATGGCCTGCCTGATTACCCTGACAAAGTATAACAATAAAACATGCGGTCTGGGACCCATGGTAACTAGGTTGTGTTAAGTAGTACTATTCTTAGCAGTTTAATCCCTGTTACTCCCCCTATCGGGGGAGGTCTATATGGCCTGCCTGATTACCCTGACAAAGTATTACAATAAAACATGCGGTCTGGGACCCATGGTAACTAGGTTGTGTTAAGTAGTACTATTCTTAGCAGTTTAATCCCTGTTACTCCCCCTATCGGGGGAGGTCTATATGGCCTGCCTGATTACCCTGACAAAGTATAATAATAAAACATGCGGTCTGGGACCCATGGTAACTAGGTTGTGTTAAGTAGTACTATTCTTAGCAGTTTAATCCCTGTTACTCCCCCTATCGGGGGAGGTCTATATGGCCTGCCTGATTACCCTGACAAAGTATAACAATAAAGCATGCGGTCTGGGACCCATGGTAACTAGGTTGTGTTAAGTAGTACTATTCTTAGCAGTTTAATCCCTGTTACTCCCCCTATCGGGGGAGGTCTATATGGCCTGCCTGATTACCCTGACAAAGTATAACAATAAAACATGCGGTCTGGGACCCATGGTAACTAGGTTGTGTTAAGTAGTACTATTCTTAGCAGTTTAATCCCTGTTACTCCCCCTATCGGGGGAGGTCTATATGGCCTGCCTGATTACCCTGACAAAGTATAATAATAAAACATGCGGTCTGGGACCCATGGTAACTAGGTTGTGTTAAGTAGTACTATTCTTAGCAGTTTAATCCCTGTTACTCCCCCTATCAGGGGAGGTCTATATGGCCTGCCTGATTACCCTGACAAAGTATAACAATAAAACATGCGGTCTGGGACCCATGGTAACTAGGTTGTGTTAAGTAGTACTATTCTTAGCAGTTTAATCCCTGTTACTCCCCCTATCAGGGGAGGTCTATATGGCCTGCCTGATTACCCTGACAAAGTATAATAATAAAACATGCGGTCTGGGACCCATGGTAACTAGGTTGTGTTAAGTAGTACTATTCTTAGCAGTTTAATCCCTGTTACTCCCCCTATCGGGGGAGGTCTATATGGCCTGCCTGATTACCCTGACAAAGTATAACAATAAAACATGCAGTCTGGGACCCATGGTAACTAGGTTGTGTTAAGTAGTACTATTCTTAGCAGTTTAATCCCTGTCACTCCCCCTATCGGGGGAGGTCTATATGGCCTGCCTGATTACCCTGACAAAGTATAACAATAAAACATGCGGTCTGGGACCCATGGTAACTAGGTTGTGTTAAGTAGTACTATTCTTAGCAGTTTAATCCCTGTTACTCCCCCTATCGGGGGAGGTCTATATGGCCTGCCTGATTACCCTGACAAAGTATAACAATAAAACATGCGGTCTGGGACCCATGGTAACTAGGTTGTGTTAAGTAGTACTATTCTTAGCAGTTTGATCCCTGTTACTCCCCCTATCGGGGGAGGTCTATATGGCCTGCCTGATTACCCTGACAAAGTATAATAATAAAACATGCGGTCTGGGACCCATGGTAACTAGGTTGTGTTAAGTAGTACTATTCTTAGCAGTTTAATCCCTGTTACTCCCCCTATCGGGGGAGGTCTATATGGCCTGCCTGATTACCCTGACAAAGTATAACAATAAAACATGCGGTCTGGGACCCATGGTAACTAGGTTGTGTTAAGTAGTACTATTCTTAGCAGTTTAATCCCTGTTACTCCCCCTATCGGGGGAGGTCTATATGGCCTGCCTGATTACCCTGACAAAGTATAACAATAAAACATGCGGTCTGGGACCCATGGTAACTAGGTTGTGTTAAGTAGTACTATTCTTAGCAGTTTAATCCCTGTTACTCCCCCTATCGGGGGAGGTCTATATGGCCTGCCTGATTACCCTGACAAAGTATAATAATAAAACATGCGGTCTGGGACCCATGGTAACTAGGTTGTGTTAAGTAGTACTATTCTTAGCAGTTTAATCCCTGTTACTCCCCCTATCGGGGGAGGTCTATATGGCCTGCCTGATTACCCTGACAAAGTATAACAATAAAACATGCGGTCTGGGACCCATGGTAACTAGGTTGTGTTAAGTAGTACTATTCTTAGCAGTTTAATCCCTGTTACTCCCCCTATCGGGGGAGGTCTATATGGCCTGCCTGATTACCCTGACAAAGTATAACAATAAAACATGCGGTCTGGGACCCATGGTAACTAGGTTGTGTTAAGTAGTACTATTCTTAGCAGTTTAATCCCTGTTACTCCCCCTATCGGGGGAGGTCTATATGGCCTGCCTGATTACCCTGACAAAGTATAATAATAAAACATGCGGTCTGGGACCCATGGTAACTAGGTTGTGTTAAGTAGTACTATTCTTAGCAGTTTAATCCCTGTTACTCCCCCTATCAGGGGAGGTCTATATGGCCTGCCTGATTACCCTGACAAAGTATAACAATAAAACATGCGGTCTGGGACCCATGGTAACTAGGTTGTGTTAAGTAGTACTATTCTTAGCAGTTTAATCCCTGTTACTCCCCCTATCGGGGGAGGTCTATATGGCCTGCCTGATTACCCTGACAAAGTATAATAATAAAACATGCGGTCTGGGACCCATGGTAACTAGGTTGTGTTAAGTAGTACTATTCTTAGCAGTTTAATCCCTGTTACTCCCCCTATCGGGGGAGGTCTATATGGCCTGCCTGATTACCCTGACAAAGTATAACAATAAAACATGCGGTCTGGGACCCATGGTAACTAGGTTGTGTTAAGTAGTACTATTCTTAGCAGTTTAATCCCTGTTACTCCCCCTATCGGGGGAGGTCTATATGGCCTGCCTGATTACCCTGACAAAGTATAATAATAAAACATGCGGTCTGGGACCCATGGTAACTAGGTTGTGTTAAGTAGTACTATTCTTAGCAGTTTAATCCCTGTTACTCCCCCTATCGGGGGAGGTCTATATGGCCTGCCTGATTACCCTGACAAAGTATAACAATAAAACATGCGGTCTGGGACCCATGGTAACTAGGTTGTGTTAAGTAGTACTATTCTTAGCAGTTTAATCCCTGTTACTCCCCCTATCGGGGAGGTCTATATGGCCTGCCTGATTACCCTGACAAAGTATAATAATAAAACATGCGGTCTGGGACCCATGGTAACTAGGTTGTGTTAAGTAGTACTATTCTTAGCAGTTTAATCCCTGTTACTCCCCCTATCGGGGGAGGTCTATATGGCCTGCCTGATTACCCTGACAAAGTATAACAATAAAACATGCGGTCTGGGACCCATGGTAACTAGGTTGTGTTAAGTAGTACTATTCTTAGCAGTTTAATCCCTGTTACTCCCCCTATCGGGGGAGGTCTATATGGCCTGCCTGATTACCCTGACAAAGTATAATAATAAAACATGCGGTCTGGGACCCATGGTAACTAGGTTGTGTTAAGTAGTACTATTCTTAGCAGTTTGATCCCTGTTACTCCCCCTATCGGGGGAGGTCTATATGGCCTGCCTGATTACCCTGACAAAGTATAACAATAAAACATGCGGTCTGGGACCCATGGTAACTAGGTTGTGTTAAGTAGTACTATTCTTAGCAGTTTAATCCCTGTTACTCCCCCTATCAGGGGAGGTCTATATGGCCTGCCTGATTACCCTGACAAAGTATAATAATAAAACATGCGGTCTGGGACCCATGGTAACTAGGTTGTGTTAAGTAGTACTATTCTTAGCAGTTTAATCCCTGTTACTCCCCCTATCGGGGGAGGTCTATATGGCCTGCCTGATTACCCTGACAAAGTATAACAATAAAACATGCGGTCTGGGACCCATGGTAACTAGGTTGTGTTAAGTAGTACTATTCTTAGCAGTTTAATCCCTGTTACTCCCCCTATCGGGGGAGGTCTATATGGCCTGCCTGATTACCCTGACAAAGTATAATAATAAAACATGCGGTCTGGGACCCATGGTAACTAGGTTGTGTTAAGTAGTACTATTCTTAGCAGTTTAATCCCTGTTACTCCCCCTATCGGGGGAGGTCTATATGGCCTGCCTGATTACCCTGACAAAGTATAACAATAAAACATGCGGTCTGGGACCCATGGTAACTAGGTTGTGTTAAGTAGTACTATTCTTAGCAGTTTAATCCCTGTTACTCCCCCTATCGGGGGAGGTCTATATGGCCTGCCTGATTACCCTGACAAAGTATAATAATAAAACATGCGGTCTGGGACCCATGGTAACTAGGTTGTGTTAAGTAGTACTATTCTTAGCAGTTTGATCCCTGTTACTCCCCCTATCGGGGGAGGTCTATATGGCCTGCCTGATTACCCTGACAAAGTATAACAATAAAACATGCGGTCTGGGACCCATGGTAACTAGGTTGTGTTAAGTAGTACTATTCTTAGCAGTTTAATCCCTGTTACTCCCCCTATCGGGGGAGGTCTATATGGCCTGCCTGATTACCCTGACAAAGTATAATAATAAAACATGCGGTCTGGGACCCATGGTAACTAGGTTGTGTTAAGTAGTACTATTCTTAGCAGTTTAATCCCTGTTACTCCCCCTATCGGGGGAGGTCTATATGGCCTGCCTGATTACCCTGACAAAGTATAACAATAAAACATGCGGTCTGGGACCCATGGTAACTAGGTTGTGTTAAGTAGTACTATTCTTAGCAGTTTAATCCCTGTTACTCCCCCTATCGGGGGAGGTCTATATGGCCTGCCTGATTACCCTGACAAAGTATAATAATAAAACATGCGGTCTGGGACCCATGGTAACTAGGTTGTGTTAAGTAGTACTATTCTTAGCAGTTTAATCCCTGTTACTCCCCCTATCGGGGAGGTCTATATGGCCTGCCTGATTACCCTGACAAAGTATAACAATAAAACATGCGGTCTGGGACCCATGGTAACTAGGTTGTGTTAAGTAGTACTATTCTTAGCAGTTTAATCCCTGTTACTCCCCTATCGGGGGAGGTCTATATGGCCTGCCTGATTACCCTGACAAAGTATAACAATAAAACATGCGGTCTGGGACCCATGGTAACTAGGTTGTGTTAAGTAGTACTATTCTTAGCAGTTTAATCCCTGTTACTCCCCCTATCGGGGGAGGTCTATATGGCCTGCCTGATTACCCTGACAAAGTATAACAATAAAACATGCGGTCTGGGACCCATGGTAACTAGGTTGTGTTAAGTAGTACTATTCTTAGCAGTTTAATCCCTGTTACTCCCCCTATCGGGGGAGGTCTATATGGCCTGCCTGATTACCCTGACAAAGTATAATAATAAAACATGCGGTCTGGGACCCATGGTAACTAGGTTGTGTTAAGTAGTACTATTCTTAGCAGTTTAATCCCTGTTACTCCCCCTATCGGGGGAGGTCTATATGGCCTGCCTGATTACCCTGACAAAGTATAACAATAAAACATGCGGTCTGGGACCCATGGTAACTAGGTTGTGTTAAGTAGTACTATTCTTAGCAGTTTAATCCCTGTTACTCCCCCTATCGGGGGAGGTCTATATGGCCTGCCTGATTACCCTGACAAAGTCTAACAATAAAACATGCGGTCTGGGACCCATGGTAACTAGGTTGTGTTAAGTAGTACTATTCTTAGCAGTTTAATCCCTGTTACTCCCCCTATCGGGGGAGGTCTATATGGCCTGCCTGATTACCCTGACAAAGTATAATAATAAAACATGCGGTCTGGGACCCATGGTAACTAGGTTGTGTTAAGTAGTACTATTCTTAGCAGTTTGATCCCTGTTACTCCCCCTATCAGGGGAGGTCTATATGGCCTGCCTGATTACCCTGACAAAGTATAACAATAAAACATGCGGTCTGGGACCCATGGTAACTAGGTTGTGTTAAGTAGTACTATTCTTAGCAGTTTAATCCCTGTTACTCCCCCTATCGGGGGAGGTCTATATGGCCTGCCTGATTACCCTGACAAAGTATAATAATAAAACATGCGGTCTGGGACCCATGGTAACTAGGTTGTGTTAAGTAGTACTATTCTTAGCAGTTTAATCCCTGTTACTCCCCCTATCGGGGGAGGTCTATATGGCCTGCCTGATTACCCTGACAAAGTATAACAATAAAACATGCGGTCTGGGACCCATGGTAACTAGGTTGTGTTAAGTAGTACTATTCTTAGCAGTTTAATCCCTGTTACTCCCCCTATCGGGGGAGGTCTATATGGCCTGCCTGATTACCCTGACAAAGTATAATAATAAAACATGCGGTCTGGGACCCATGGTAACTAGGTTGTGTTAAGTAGTACTATTCTTAGCAGTTTAATCCCTGTTACTCCCCCTATCGGGGGAGGTCTATATGGCCTGCCTGATTACCCTGACAAAGTATAACAATAAAACATGCGGTCTGGGACCCATGGTAACTAGGTTGTGTTAAGTAGTACTATTCTTAGCAGTTTAATCCCTGTTACTCCCCCTATCAGGGGGAGGTCTATATGGCCTGCCTGATTACCCTGACAAAGTATAATAATAAAACATGCGGTCTGGGACCCATGGTAACTAGGTTGTGTTAAGTAGTACTATTCTTAGCAGTTTAATCCCTGTTACTCCCCCTATCGGGGGAGGTCTATATGGCCTGCCTGATTACCCTGACAAAGTATAACAATAAAACATGCGGTCTGGGACCCATGGTAACTAGGTTGTGTTAAGTAGTACTATTCTTAGCAGTTTAATCCCTGTTACTCCCCCTATCGGGGGAGGTCTATATGGCCTGCCTGATTACCCTGACAAAGTATAATAATAAAACATGCGGTCTGGGACCCATGGTAACTAGGTTGTGTTAAGTAGTACTATTCTTAGCAGTTTAATCCCTGTTACTCCCCCTATCGGGGGAGGTCTATATGGCCTGCCTGATTACCCTGACAAAGTCTAACAATAAAACATGCGGTCTGGGACCCATGGTAACTAGGTTGTGTTAAGTAGTACTATTCTTAGCAGTTTAATCCCTGTTACTCCCCCTATCGGGGGAGGTCTATATGGCCTGCCTGATTACCCTGACAAAGTATAATAATAAAACATGCGGTCTGGGACCCATGGTAACTAGGTTGTGTTAAGTAGTACTATTCTTAGCAGTTTAATCCCTGTTACTCCCCCTATCGGGGGAGGTCTATATGGCCTGCCTGATTACCCTGACAAAGTATAACAATAAAACATGCGGTCTGGGACCCATGGTAACTAGGTTGTGTTAAGTAGTACTATTCTTAGCAGTTTAATCCCTGTTACTCCCCCTATCGGGGGAGGTCTATATGGCCTGCCTGATTACCCTGACAAAGTATAATAATAAAACATGCGGTCTGGGACCCATGGTAACTAGGTTGTGTTAAGTAGTACTATTCTTAGCAGTTTAATCCCTGTTACTCCCCCTATCGGGGGAGGTCTATATGGCCTGCCTGATTACCCTGACAAAGTATAACAATAAAACATGCGGTCTGGGACCCATGGTAACTAGGTTGTGTTAAGTAGTACTATTCTTAGCAGTTTAATCCCTGTTACTCCCCCTATCAGGGGAGGTCTATATGGCCTGCCTGATTACCCTGACAAAGTATAATAATAAAACATGCGGTCTGGGACCCATGGTAACTAGGTTGTGTTAAGTAGTACTATTCTTAGCAGTTTAATCCCTGTTACTCCCCCTATCGGGGGAGGTCTATATGGCCTGCCTGATTACCCTGACAAAGTATAACAATAAAACATGCAGGAGCAATGGTAACTAGGTTGTGTTAAGTAGTACTATTCTTAGCAGTTTAATCCCTGTTACTCCCCCTATCGGGGGAGGTCTATATGGCCTGCCTGATTACCCTGACAAAGTATAATAATAAAACATGCGGTCTGGGACCCATGGTAACTAGGTTGTGTTAAGTAGTACTATTCTTAGCAGTTTAATCCCTGTTACTCCCCCTATTGGGGGAGGTCTATATGGCCTGCCTGATTACCCTGACAAAGTATAACAATAAAACATGCAGTATGGGACCCATGGTAACTAGGTTGTGTTAAGTAGTACTATTCTTAGCAGTTTAATCCCTGTTACTCCCCCTATCAGGGGAGGTCTATATGGCCTGCCTGATTACCCTGACAAAGTATAATAATAAAACATGCGGTCTGGGACCCATGGTAACTAGGTTGTGTTAAGTAGTACTATTCTTAGCAGTTTAATTCCTGTCAATCCCCCTATCGGGGGAGGTCTATATGGCCTGCCTGATTACCCTGACAAAGTATAACAATAAAACATGCGGTCTGGGACCCATGGTAACTAGGTTGTGTTAAGTAGTACTATTCTTAGCAGTTTAATCCCTGTTACTCCCCCTATCGGGGGAGGTCTATATGGCCTGCCTGATTACCCTGACAAAGTATTACAATAAAACATGCAGTCTGGGACCCATGGTAACTAGGTTGTGTTAAGTAGTACTATTCTTAGCAGTTTAATCCCTGTTACTCCCCCTATCGGGGGAGATCTATATGGCCTGCCTGATTACCCTGACAAAGTATAATAATAAAACATGCGGTCTGGGACCCATGGTAACTAGGTTGTGTTAAGTAATACTATTCTTAGCAGTTTAATCCCTGTTACTCCCTCTATTGGGGGAGGTCTATATGGCCTGCCTGATTACCCTGACAAAGTATAACAATAAAGCATGCGGTCTGGGACCCATGGTAACTAGGTTGTGTTAAGTAGTACTATTCTTAGCAGTTTAATCCCTGTTACTCCCCCTATCGGGGGAGGTCTATATGGCCTGCCTGATTACCCTGACAAAGTATAACAATAAAACATGCGGTCTGGGACCCATGGTAACTAGGTTGTGTTAAGTAGTACTATTCTTAGCAGTTTAATCCCTGTTACTCCCCCTATCGGGGGAGGTCTATATGGCCTGCCTGATTACCCTGACAAAGTATAATAATAAAACATGCGGTCTGGGACCCATGGTAACTAGGTTGTGTTAAGTAGTACTATTCTTAGCAGTTTAATCCCTGTTACTCCCCCTATCGGGGGAGGTCTATATGGCCTGCCTGATTACCCTGACATAGTATAATAATAAAACATGCGTTCTGGGACCCATGGTAACTAGGTTGTGTTAAGTAGTACTATTCTTAGCAGTTTAATCCCTGTTACTCCCACTATCGGGGGAGGTCTAGATGGCCTGCCTGATTACCCTGACAAAGTATAATAATAAAACATGCGGACTGTGACCCATGGTAAGGTTACTTCCTTTTGCACAATAGAGTACAGGTATGGCATCGATTTTAGGAACCCAGAGATAATTTTTAGGAACCGGGAGATGGAAAAAGATGCTTGGTCGGTCCTCCTACTTCAAATTTGGGGCACTGCGCATGCAATGTACTGTGCCACCAGATATGAGTGGTGTGTTAAGTAGTACTTTTCTTAACAGTTTAATCACTGTTATGTGCCTTTTTGGTTTGGTTTGGGTTTTGTAGCCACAGTGCAGCACCAGAGGCCAGAAAAATTAGGCATGTAAAACTGCCTGAAAAAATTAGGTATTCTTGCAGCCGCTGCTGTAGCAGCGGCCAGAAAAATTGTTGTTTGTTTGATAGTTAGAAAGTGCCCTAAAACATTGCGGCTTGAACCCTAGTTGTTGGCGGGTAAGTCACACAAGTCATCCGCCATTCGAAGATAAAATACAGCAGCGTGTGTACCATTTGTAGCCCAAGGCAGCTCATCTCATCAGGCCTTTTTTAATATAATGTATCGTACAATGTCAGTCCCTTTGGGATCCATCCCTTATTCATTTTAATAAAGGTGAGATAATCAAGACTTTTTTGACCTAGGCGACTTCTCTTCTCAGTGACAATACCTCCTGCTGCACTGAAGGTCCTTTCTGACAGGACACTTGAAGCGGGGAAGGCCAGAAGTTCGATTGCAAATTGGGATAGCTCAGGCCACAGGTCAAGCCTGCACACCCAGTAGTCAAGGGGTCCATCGCTCCTCAGAGTGTCGAGATCCGCAGTTAATGCTAGGTAGTCTGCTACCTGTCGGTTGAGTCTTTCTCTGAGGCTGGATCCCGAAGGGCTGTGACGATGCATAGGAGTTAAAAAGGTCCACATGTCCTCCATCAAAAATACGTCTGGAAAGTGTCCTGTCCTTTCCAGCGTGGTCGTGGGAGGAGGATTACTTTCATCTCTTCCCCTGTTAGATTCCCGTTGTGCTGTGACATCACCCTTATACGCTGTGTAAAGCATACTTTTTAATTTATTTTGGAACTGCTCCATCCTTTCCGACTTGCATGAATTCAGTAATTTTTCAGTAACTTTATGCTTATACCGGGGGTCTAGTAGCGTGGACACCCAGTACAGGTCGTTCTCCTTCAGCTTTTTTATACGAGGGTCCCTCAACAGGCACGACAGCATGAAAGACCCCATTTGCACAAGGTTGGATGGTGAGCTAATCATGTCCCGTTCCTCGTCCTCACTGATCTCACTGAAAGTATCTTCTTCCCCCCAGCCACGTACAACACCAAGGGTACCAGATAGGTGACAACAACGAGCACCCTGGGATGCCTGTTGTGCTTGGTCTTCCTCCTCCTCCTCAAAGCCACATTCCTCCTCTGACTCCTCTTCCTCACAATCCTCTTCCTGCGTTGCCGCTGGTCCAGCAAGCGATGCTGATAAGGCTGTTTCTGGTGGTGATGGAGACCACAACTCTTCCTCTTCCTCTTCACGCTCATCTACAGCCTGATCCACACTCTTTGCAGGGCACGCTCCAGGAAGAAAACAAATGGTATGATGTCGCTGATGGTGCCTTCGGTGTGACTCACTAGGTTTGTCACCTCCTCAAAAGGACGCATAAGCCTACAGGCATTGCGCATGAGCATCCAGTAACGTGGCAAAAAAATCCCCAGCTCCCCAGAGGCTGTCCTAGCACCACGGTCATACAAATACTCGTTAACAGCTTTTTCTTGTTGTAGCAGGTGGTCGAACATTAGGAGTGTTGAATTCCACCATGTCGGGCTGTCGCAAATCAAGCGCCTCACTGGCAGGTTGTTTCGACGCTGGATATCGGACAAGTGCGCCATGGCCGTGTAGGAACGCCTGAAATGGCCACACACCTTCCTGACCTGCTTCAGGACATCCTGTAAGCCTGGGTACTTATGCACAAAGCGTTGTACAATCAGATTACACACATGTGCCATTCACGGCACATGTGTCAACTTGCCCAATTTCAATGCCGCACCAAATTACTTCCATTGTCAGAAACAACTTTGCCAATCTCCAGTTGGTGCAGAGTCAGCCACTGATCCACCTGAGCATTCAGGGCGGACAGGAGTGCTGGTGCGGTGTGACTCTCGGCTTTCAGGCAAGTCAACCCCAAGACGGCGTGACACTGCCGTATCCGGGATGTTGAATAGTACCTGGGGAGCTGGGGGGGTGCCGTTAATGTGGAGCAAGACGCAGCAGCAGAAGAGGATTCAGCCGAGGAAGAGGTTATGGAAGAGGATGGAGTAGGAGGAGTAGAGGAGGTAGCAGCAGGCCTGCCTGCAAGTCGTGGCGGTGTCACCAACTCCTCTGCAGAGCCACGCATTCCATGCTTGTCAGCAGGTTTACCCAATGTGCAGTGTAGGTGATATACCTGCCCTGACCATGCTTTGCAGACCAGCTATCAGTGGTCAGATGGACCCTTGCCCCAACGCTGTGTGCCAGACATGCCATTACTTCCTTTCGCACAATCGAGTACAGGTTGGGGATTGCCTTTCGTGAAAAGAAATTTCGGCTGGGTACCTTCCACTGCGGTGTCCCAATAGATACAATTTTTTTGAAAGCCTCAGACTCCACCAGCTTGTATGGTAAAAGCTGGCAGGCTAAGAGTTCAGACAAGCCAGCTGTCAGACGCCGGGCAAGGGGGTGACTTTGGGAAATTGGCTTCTTACACTCAAACATGTCCTTGACAGACACCTGACTGTGGGCAGATGACCAGGAACTGCTACGTAAGAGAGACTGAGTGGCGGATGGTTGAGAGGGGGCAAGGCAGACAGCAGTGGTTGATGTGGCTGAAGATGCTGGACCAGGAGGAGGATGGCGGTTTTGAGTTTGTGTGCTGCTTCTACTCATGTGTTCATCCCATTGGCGTTTGTGATGTGAGAACATGTGCCTTCGCAAAGCAGTTGTACCTAGGTGGGTGTTGGACTTCCCACGACTCAGTTTCTTTTGGCACAGGTTGCAAATGGCATCGCTGTTGTCAGAGGCAGACACACAAAAAAAGCCACACTGCTGAGCTCTGCGATGACGGCATTCTGGTGGTGGCAACAGCATGCGTTGATTGGCGTGCTGTCTGGCTGACCCCGGGTGCCGATGCATGCTGTCTGACTGTGCCACTAGCTCCTTGCGACGACCTCCCCCTGCTTCCAACTCGTCTCCTCCTCCTCCTCTCTGTCTCCCCATCTGAACTTTCCCCCTCTTCTTCTTCTCTTCTAGCGGGCACCCACGTGACATCCACGGACGCATCATCATCAACCGTTTCACTTGTATCTGACAAATCAACAAAGGAAGCAGCAGCGGGTACTACATCACCATCATCATCACACCGTACGTCCATGTCTGTAATGCTGCCTGACTGAGACATATCACTGTTATCTACAGCCTCTGTCAATGATGGTTGCGCATCACTCATTTCTTCCAACTGATGTGTCAATAACTCCTCTTACAGAACAAGTGAAGCGGGTGTGGTGCTATTGTTGGTGGTGACGGCAGGTGGGTGAGTGGCACTGGTCACTTGAGACGTGCCCGCAGCTAAGCTGGAGGTGGATTGTGCGTCAAGGTTAGGAGCGGAAGCTGTAGAAGATTGGTAGTCCTGTGTTCAACTAGGTCCTCCTCAGAACTTTTTGCGTTCATGGCACGTGGCCTCTGAACACTGTGCATAGTTGTAGGGTCTAAGGGAATCACAGCACCACGACCACGACGGCACCTGCGGGGTGGCCTGCCTCTGCCTGTCATTTTTTTTAAAATGTACACTTACACTATTATTAAACAAAATATGAGTGGTGCCACTGGGCAAGTGGGCACAGTATACGCTGTGAGCCTGACACAAAAAAGACGACTGATGTTTCACAATCCAAAAAGTTTTTTTTTTAAATGTAAACTTACAATAATATTAAACAAGATATAAGTGGTGGCACTGGGCAAGTGGGCACAGTATACGCTGTGAGCCGGACACAAAAAAGCAGACTGATGTTTCACAATCCAAAAAGTTTATTTTTTTTAAATGTACACTTACAGTACTATTAAACAAGATATGAGTGGTGGCACTGGGCAAGTGGGCACAGTATATGCTGTGAGCCTGACACAAAAAAGCAGACTGATGTTTCACAGTGAAAAATGTTTATTTTTTAAATATTTAAACTACTGTTACAACAAATATGAGTGGTGCCACTAACTTGGCAAGTGGGCCTGGCACACACGCTGGCAGGCAGGCAAATGCAATAAGATTACAATAGCAGACTGATGTTTCACAGTCCAAAAAATTTTTTTATTTAAATATTTACACTACTGTTACAACAAATCTGATTGGTGGCACTAGTTGGCAAGTGGGCCTGGCACACACGCTGGCAGGCAGGCAACTTCAATTAGATTACACTAGCAGACTGATGTTTCCCAGTCAATTTTTTTTTAAAAAATATTTACACTACTGTTATAACAAATATGAGTGGTGGCACTAGTTGGCAAGTGGGCCTGGCACACACGCTGGCAGGCAGGCAAATGCAATTAGATTACACTAGCTGACTGATGTTTCACAGTCAAATATTTTTTTTTTTAAATATTTACAATACTGTTACAACAAATATGAGTGGTGCCACTAACTTGGCAAAAGTGGGCCTGGCACACACGCTGGCAGGCAGGCAGGCAACTACAATTAGATTACACTAACAGACTGATGTTTCACAGTCAAAAAAGTTTTTATTTAAAATATTTACACTACTGTTATAACGAATATGATTCGTGGCACTAGTTGGAAAGTGGGCCTGGCACACATGCTGGCAGACAGGCAACTGCAATTAAATAACACTAGCAGACTGATGAAAAAAAAATGTTTCAAAAAACTTACACTAATGTTACGCCAGATATGAGTGGTGGCACTGAGGATGGAAGTAGGCACAGTATATGCTGGGAGCCTGACACACAGGTTGGCACTAGTGGCAGGCTGGTCTGGCAACTAAAATTAAATAACACTAGAAGACTGATATAAATTTTTTTTTTAAAAAAGATACACTAATGTTACACCAGATAGGAGTGGTGGCACTGAGGATGGAAGTAGGCACAGTATATGCTGGGAGCCTGACACACAGGCTGGCACTAGTGGCAGGCTGGCCTGGCAACTAAAATTAAATAACACTAGCAGACTGATGTAAAAGTTTTTTTTTACAAAATTTAAACTAATGTTACACCAGATAGGAGTGGTGGCACTGAGGATGGAAGTAGGCACTGTATATGCTGGGAGTCTGACACACAGGCTGGCACTAGTGGCACGCTGGCCTGGAAACTAAAATTAAATAACAATAGCAGACTGATGTAAAAGTTTTTTTTTTTAAATGTACACTAATGTTCCCTTAAGCCCTTACACAGACTGGCAATAGTGGCACGCTGGCCTGGCAACTCAAATTAAATAACAATAGCAGACTGATGTAAAAGTTTTTTTTTTTTTTAATTTACACTAATGTTCCCTTAGGCCCTTACACAGGCTGGCAATAGTGGCACGCTGGCCTGGCAACTAAAATTAAATAACAATAGCAGACTGATGTAAAAGTTTTATTTATTTTTTAAATTTACACTAATGTTCCCTTAGGCCGTTACACAGGCTGGCAATAGTGGCACACTGGCCTGGCAACTACAATTAAATAACAATAGCAGACTGATGTAAAAGTTTTTTTTTTAAATATTCACTAATGTTACACCAGATATAAGTGGTGGAAAACAGAGCTATTAATCACAGTATATGATGTGGGCCTGACACACAGGCCTGATGGAAAATGAAATTAGATTACACTAGCAAAATGATGAAAAAGTTTTTTTTTTTTTTAATTTACACTAATGTTAACCAGATATCAGTGGTGGCACAGAAGAATTAATCACAGTATATGCTGTGAGCCTCACACACAGGCTGACAGCCAGGCAAATGCAAATAAAATTACCAAAAAAAAAACAAAAAAACGACTGAAGTTATAGCCCTAAAAAGGGCTTTTTGGGGTGCTGTCCTTACAGCAGAGATTAGATGAGTCCTTCAGGACTGTAGTGGACACTAAATACACTAGCCTAGCTATCTATTTCCCTATAAAATCAACAGCAGCAGCACTAAACCTCCTCTCACTAAGAATGCAGGATCGTAATGAATCTAAAATGGCTGCTGCCCAGGAGCTGGGAGGGTCTGGGAGGGAGTGTCTGCTGCTGATTGGCTCAAATGTGTCTGCAGGCTGTGAGATACAGGGTCAAAGTTTCCTCAATGATGACGAATAGGGGGCGGATCGAACATCGCATATGTTCGCCCGCCACGGCGAACGCGAACAAGCTAAGATCGCCGGGAACTGTTCTCCGGCGAACAGTTCGCAACATTACTAGTGCTAATTCCCAGTGTGACTAATCTAGTGAATGTACAGTGAAAATGAATATACATGTGAATAATTTGAAGTGTTACTACACATAAAATGTTTTTATTTGCGCAAATACACAGTCTATTTTTTGTAAACACGCTTTAAAGACAGCTCCCCATGGGGTTGCAACATCAGCAAAAGTCCTCCAACATTTGCTGTCCCCTCAAAATAACTCAACACACAGCCATTAATGTCTAAACCGTTGGCAACAAAAGTGAGTACACCCTTAAGTGTAAATGTCCAAATTGGGCACAATTAGCCATTTTCCCTCCCCGGTGTCTTGTGACTCATTATTGTTACAAGGTCTCAGGTGTAAATGGGGAGCAGGTGTGTTAAATTTGGTGTTATCGATCTCACACTCTCTCATACTGGTCACTGGAAGGATCTGAAAAAAAGAATTGTTGCTCTACATAAAGATGGCCTAGGCTATAAGAAGATTGCCAAGACCCTTAAACTGAGCTGCAGCACAGTGGGCAAGACCATACAGCGGTTTCACAGGGCAGGTTCCACTCAGAACAGGCCTCGCCATGGTCGACCAAAGTGTCAGGGTTTTTCCCTGTTGTGTTTGCCATGTGCTGCTGGCAGCCATTTTACTCACCTCTCTTCCTGACTTGGTGCATTGTGGTGGATGCTGCTTACTTCCTGCACTTCCTTTTATGGCCAGACTGTTGTGCATCATCCATGTGAGACAGGATGCAGTCTCAGAATTGTGATGTCATCATTTATTATTTATAGGGCCTCTGTTCAGTATGCTTTGCCTTTGCGTTGTCTGAGATCTGTTTGTGAGAGTTCCTGTGTATTACCTGGCTGCCTGACGTCCTCCCTGGTTCCTGATCCCTGGCTTGTTCCTGACTCTGCTGTTCTCCTTGTTCCTGATTCCGGCTCGTCTGACTATTTGCTTTGGCTCCTGACTCGGCTCGTCTGACTGCCAGCTCTGGTTTTGACTCCTGGCTTATTTGACTTGTGGACATTTTATAATTTTTGCTATTAATAAAGGTGTGATTATTTTTGCACTTCTCGTCTCAGTCTGATTCCTGGCACCCTGACACAAAGAGGTTGAGTGCACGTGCTTAGCGTCATATCCAGAGATTATCTGGGAAATAGACGTATGAGTGCTGCCAGCATGGCTGCAGAGGTTGAATGCACACTGAATGCACACTGCATCAAATTGGTCTGCATGGCTGTCATTCCAGAAGGAAGCCTCTTCTAAAGATGATGCACAAGAAAGCCCACAAACAGTTTGCTGAAGACAAGCAGAATAGGGACATGGATTACTGGAAGATAAACTTATTTGGTTCAGATGGTGTCAAGCGTGTGTGGCGGCAACCAGGTGAGGAGAACAAAGACAAGTGTGTCTTGCCTACAGTCAAGCATGGTGGTGGGAGTGTCATGGTCTGGTCCTGAATAAGTGCTGCTGGCACTGAAGAGCTACAGTTCATTGAGGGAACCATGAATGCCAACATGTACTGTGACATACTGAAGCAGAGCATGATCCCCTCCCTTCGGAGACTTGGCCGCATGGCAGTATTCCAACATGAAAACGACCCCAAATACACCTCCAAGATGACCACTGCCTTGCTAAAGAAGCTGAGGGTAAAGGTGATGGACTGGTCAAGCATGTCTCCAGACCTAAACCCTATTGAGCATCTGTGGGGCATACTTAAATGGAAGGTGGGGGAGCGCAAGGTCTCTAACATTCACCAGATCCGTGATGTCGTCATGGAGGAGTGGAAGAGGACTCCAGTGGCAACCTGTGAAGCTCTGGTGAACTCCATGCCCAAGAGGGTTAAGGCAGTGCTAGAAATTAATGGTGACCACACCAAATATTGACACTTTGTGCCCAATTTGGACATTTCCACTTAGGGGTGTACTCACTTTTGTTGCCAATGGTTTAGACATTAATGGCTGTGTGTTGAGTTATTTTGAGGGGACAGCAAATTTGCACTGTTATACAGGCTGTACTCTCACTACTTTACATTGTAGCAAAGTGTCATTTCTTCAGTGTTGTCACTCACTTTTGTGAGATACTGTATCTGCCATGGCCCCCCACTGGGAGCATTACTTTATCTAAAACTACTTGATTACATGTTTTTTCTGAATCAGAATTTCAGAAATGCTCATTATAGGTGGAAATACAATTGGCCAAATCAGCTATTTAAAAATGTTAAATAAGAAAACAAAGGTGAAGGGGCATATTTATGATTGTGTGAGCGGACATGATCCGATATAGCTGATCATGTCCGCTGCACATCGATAAATGCCGACTGCATATGCTCTCTGCATTTATCATTGCACCAGCAGTTCTTGTGAACTGCTGGTGCAATGCCGCCCCCTGCAGATTCGCGGCCAATCAGCCGCTAGCAGGGGGTGTCAATCAACCCGATTGTATTCGATCAGGTTGATTTCTGTCCGCTGCCTCAGACAGGTTATGGAGCAGCGGTCCTTAGACCGCTGCTTCATAACTTCTGTTTCCGGCGAGCCTGAAGGCTCGCTGGAAACACAGGACATCAAGATCCATATGGAGCTTAATAAATATGCCCTGAAGGATCTATTTGTAAACAATTTAATAGACTCCAGTAGGTAAAATGAATAATTGCAATAACATTAGGGGGAGAACATATTAGAGTAGACTATCCCTTTAAATGGACAATAACATATTTTTTTAAACTTTGTGCTTTGTCCCACACTCCCTAGAGAGGACAGAATGCAAAATCTTTAACCTGTGTTTTCAAAATGCTGCACAAGCTATTTTATTTGCAGCATTTGCATGTTACAGCCTTTGCTTTTTGGCTTCTCTCGGTAGTGTGGGACAATCGCAAAAAAAGAGATGTTTAATATCCTTTTAATTTCAGTAAAATTTGAAATAGTTATGAACTAATATCTCATTATGCAGCATATTTTTTTTAAAATGGTGTACTAGTGTCATGTTGTATGCTTGGTATATTTTTAGGTTTAATGTTCATTTAATTCCAGCTCTCTTGTATCAATGGTTGTGCACATATTGCCAGTTTTTTATTTCTGCCAATTTGCAACTCCTTTACTCTTGTATCATTACCAGACCTCATCCATCAGTTCTGATAAATCCAGCATTATAAATCATTTGTATTGAATCATCAGTCACTAACTATCAATCATTAACATAATCAAATGTAAGCTGAATAATTTAGCACAAAGTTGCATCTTTCCCAGTCAGGGACTAGTAGCCAGATAGGCAAAAAAATGATAAGTAGTTTTTAGATCTTGTGTATATATATTTTTTTTAATTTAGTCCATTAAAGTCATCTTTAATTCTCAAATAAATATAGGGGAAATTATTAAAATAGATAAAAAAATAATCCAACATTGCAGCAATAAACATTGCACAAGACTGGAACATAAAAGGTTTAAAAAAGGGAGAAAGTACCTTCTTACATCTAAATAGTTTGTAAACAGACACCAAATTTAGATATTTTGAACATGTTCCCAATCATTCCATGTCTTGTAACCCTCAATATTTGTACTTACCGTCTTCCACAAATATTTCATTAGAGAATCTTATTATGTAAAATAGCTGTGTCAAGAGAAAAAGGGAGATTAGGTTTATAATTATTTAGACCATGTATCATTTTAAAACTATTATTCCATAAAGGCTGAATGAAACTTTGTTCCTAACATAAAAATCATTAACCTTGCTAGCATTTAGGGGACCCAGTGTGTAAAATGTTAAATAATATATTAAGGGTAATATATTATAAGTGAATGAACTTCAAATGTAGTTCATGATAAAGCAGTAGGACTATTCTATAACCAAAACAAAATGTTAAAGGGACCATTAACACTTTGAGACTGTGATAAAAACACAATTTATGTAAGAACTTACCTGATAAATTCATTTCTTTCATATTGGCAAGAGTCCATGAGCTAGTGACGTATGGGATATACAATCCTACTAGGAGGGGCAAAGTTTCCCAAACCTCAAAATGCCTATAAATAAACCCCTCACCACACCCACAATTCAGTTTAACAAATATCCAAGAAGTGGGGTGATAAAGAAAGGAATAAAAAGCATCAACAAAGAAATTTGGAAATAATTGTGCTTTATACAAAAAATCATAACCACCACAAAAAGGGTGGGCCTCATGGACTCTTACCAATATGAAAGAAATTAATTTATCAGGTAAGTTCTTACATAAATTATGTTTTCTTTCATGTAATTGGCAAGAGTCCATGAGCTAGTGACGTATCTGATAGCAATACCCAAGATGTGGAACTCCACGCAAGAGTCACTAGAGAGGCAGGTATAAAAATAAAAACAGCCATTTCTCACTGAAAAATTAATCCACAACCCAAAATATAAGTTAATTCTCAATAAATGAAAAGAAAAAACTTAAAACATAAGCAGAAGAATCAAACCGAAACAGCTGCCTGAAGAACTTTTCTACCAAAAACTGCTTCCGAAAAAGCAAATACATCAAAACGGTAGAATTTAGTATGCAAAGAAGACCAGGTTGCTGCTTTGCAAATCTGATCAACTGAAGCTTCATTCTTAAAAGCCCATGAAGTGAAGACTGATCTAGTAGAATGAGCTGTAATTCTCTGAGACGGGGCTTGACCCGAGCCGAAATAAGCTGAATGAAACCAAAGCTTTAACCACGAAGCCAAGGAAACAGCAGAAGCCCTCTGACCTTTCCTAGAACCAGAAAAGATAACAAATAGACTAGAAGTCTTCCTGAAATCTTTAGTAGCTTCAACATAATATTTCAAAGCTCTTACCACATCCAAAGAATGGAAGGATTTCTCCAAAGAATTCTTAGGATTAGGACACAAGGAAGGGACAATTTCTCTATTAATGTTGTTAAAAATCACAACCTTAGGAAAGAATTTAAATGAAGTCCGCAAAACCGCCTTATCCTGATGAAAAATCAGAAAAGGAGATTCACAATAAAGAGTAAATAATTCAGAAACTCTTCTAGCAGAAGAGATGGCCAAAAGGAACAACACTTTCCAAGAAAGTAGTTTAATATCCAAAGAATGCATAGGCTCAAATTCAGGAGCCTGTAAAGCCTTCAAAACCAAATTAAGACTCCAAGGAGGAGTGATTGATTTAATGACAGGCTTGATAAAAACCAAAGCATGTTAAAAACAGTGAATATCAGGAAGCTTAGCAATCTTTCTGTGAAATAAGACAGAAAGAGCAAAGATTTGTCACTTCAAGGAACTTGCAGACAAAACCTTATCCAAACCATCCTGAAAGAATGCCAAATGAATTTATGAGAAGAACACCATGAAAATAAGTCTTCCAAACTTGATAATAAATCTTTCTAGAAACAGATTTACGAGCCTGTAACATAGTATTAATCACTGAGTCAGAGAAACCTCTATGACTAAGCACTAGGCATTCTATTTCCATACCTTCAAATTTAATGATTTGAAATCCTGATGGAAAAAATGGACCTTGAGACAGAAGATCCGACCTAAATGGAAGAGGCCAAGATTGGCAACTGGACATCCGAACAAGATCTGCATACCAAAACCTATGAGGCCATGCTGGAGCTACCAGCAATACAAATGACTGTTCCATGATGATTTTGGATATCACTCTTGGAAGAAGAACTTGAGGCGGGAAAATATAAGCAGGTTAGTAGCACCAAGGAAATGTCAACGCATCCACTGCTTCCGCCTGAAGATCCCTGGACCTGGATAGGTACGTGGGAAGTTTCTTGTTTAGATGAGAAACCATCAGATCTATTTCTGGAAGACCCCACATCTGAACAATCTGAGAAAACACATCTGGATGGAGAGACCACTCCCCCAGATGTAAAGTCTGATGGCTGAGATAATCCGCTTCCCAATTGTTTACTCCCTGGATATGAACCACAGAAATTAGACAAGAGCTGGATTCCGCTCAAGAAAGTATTTGAGATACTTCTATCATAGCTAGGGCACTGTGAGTCCCACCCTGATAATTGACATATGCCACAGCTGTGATATTGTCTGTCTGAAAACAAATGAACAGTTCTCTCTTCAACAGAGGCCAAGCCTGAAGAGCCCTGAAAATTGCACGGAGTTCCAAAATATTGATTGGTAATCTCGCCTCTTGAGATTTCCAAACCCCTTGTGCTGTCAGAGATCCCCAACCAGCTCCCCAACCTGAAAATACTCGCATCTTTTGTGATCACAGTCCAGGTTGGATGAACCAAAGAGGCCCCTAGAACTATACGATGGTGATCTAACCACCAAGTCAGAGATAGTCAAACATTGGGATTTAAGGATATTAATTGTGATATCCTTGTACAATCCCTGCACCATTGATTCAGCATACAAAGCTGGAGAGGTCTCATATGAAAACGAGCAAAGGGAATCTCATCTGATGCTGCAATCTATCATATGCACATAGCTACTGAAGGAAATAATAGAGACTGAAGGTTCCGACAAGCTGAAACCAATTTAAATTGTCTCTTGTCTGTTTGAGACAGAGTCATGGACACTGAATCTATCTGGAAACCTAAAAAGGTGACCCTTGTCTGAGGAATCAAGGAACTTTTTGGTAAATTGATCCTCCAACCATGTCTTTGAAGAAACAACAGTAGTTGATTCGTGTGAGATTCTGCAGAACGTAAAGACTGAGCAAGTACCAAGATATCGTTCAAATAAGGAAACACTGCAACACCCCGCTCTCTGATAACAGAGAGTAGGACACCAAGAACCTTTGAAAAGATTCCTAGAGCTGTCACTATGCCAAAAAGGAAGAGCAACAAATTGGTAATGCTTGTCTAAAAAAGAGAATCTCAGAAATTGAAAACAATCTGGATGAATCGGAATGTGAAAATATGTATCCTGTAAGTCTATTGTGGGCATATAATGCCCTTGCTGAACAAAAAGCAGAATATACCTTATAGTCACCATTTTGAAAGTTGGTACTCTTACATATCGATTCAAAAATTTTAGATCCAAAACTGGTCTGAATGAAATTACTTTCTTTGGGACAATGAATAGATTTGAATAAAACCCCAGATCCTGTTCCTGAAACAAAACTGGCATGATTACCCCAGATAACTCCAGGTCTGAAACACACTTCAGGAAAGCCTGAGCCTTTACTGGGTTTGCTGGAATGCGTGAGAAAAAAAATCTTCTCACAGGCGGTCTTACTCTGAATCCTATTCTGTACTCCTGAGAGACAATATTCTGAATCCAATGATTTTGGACCGAATTGATCCAAACATCTTAGAAAAATCTTAATCTGTCCCCTACCAGCTGAGCTGGAATAAGAGTGCACCTTCATGCGGACTTAGGGGCTGGCTTTGATCTCTCAAATGATTTGGATTTATTTCAATTTGAAGAAGGCTTCCAATTGGAAACAGATTCCTTGGGGAAGAATTAGGATTCTGTTCCTTATTTAAGAACGAAAACGGTTAGAAGCTTTAGATTTACCCTTAGATCTTATCTTGAGGCAAAAAAACTCCCTTCCCCCCAGTGACAGTTGAAATGATTGAAAACAACTGTGAACCAAATAATTTATTACCTTGGAAGGAAAGAAATAGCAATCTGGACTAAGAAGTCATATCAGCATTCCAAGAATTAAGCAACAAAGCTGTTCTAGCTAAAATAGCTAAAAACAGAGATTTAACATCAATTTTGATGATATCAAAAATAGCATCATAATGAAATTATTAGCATGTTGAATCAAGATAACAATGCTAGACAAATCATGATTCGATACTTGTTGCACTAAAGTTCCAACCAAAAAGTTGAAGCAGCTGCAACATCAGCCAAAGAAATTGCAGGCTTAAGAAGAAGACCTGAAAATAAATAAGCTTTCCTTAGATAAGATTCAAGTTTCCTATCTAAAGGATCTTTAAAAGAAATACTATCTTCTGTAGGAATAGTAGTACGTTTAGCAAGAGTAGAGATAGCCCCATCAACTTTGGGGATCTTTTCCCAAAACTACAATCTAACTGCTGGCAAAGGATTACATTTTTTAAAACCTTAAAGAAGGAATAAAAGAAGTACCAGGCCTATTCCATTCCTTAGAAATCATATCAGACATAGCATCAGGAACTGAAAAAAAACTCTAAAATAACTACAGGAGGTTTATAAACAGAATTTAAACATTTACTAGCTTTAATATCAAGAGGACTAGTCTCCTCAATATCCAATATAATCAACACTTCTTCAACAAAGAACAAATGTACTCCATTTTAAATAAATAAGTAGATTTGTCAGTGTCAATATCTGAGGAAGGATCTTCTGAATCAGATATATCCTCATCAGAGGAGGATAATTCAGTATGTTGTCGGTCATTTAAAATTTTATCAACTTTATGAGAAGTTTAAAAAGACCTTTACATTTATTAGAAGGCAGGATGGCAGACAAAGCCTTCTGAATAGAATCAGCAATAAATTCTTATAACTTCACAGGTATATCTTGTACATTAGATGTTAAAAGAACAGCAACAGGCAATGTAATATTACTGATGGACACATTCTCTGCATGTAAAAGTTTATCATGACAATTTATTACAAACCACAGATGGAGATATAATCTCCATAAGATTACAACAAATGTACTTAGCTTTGGTAGAAATGTTATCAGTCAGCAGGATTCCAACAGTGCTTTTCTGAGACAGGATCAGATTGCGACATCTTGCAAATGTAAGAGAAAAAACAACATATAAAGCAAAATGATCAATTTCCTTATATGGCAGTTTCAGGAATGGGAAAAAATGCAACAGCATAGCCCTCAGATAGAGAAAAAAGGCAAGAGGCATATAGGAATTGGGTTTAAATTATGAAAATATTTGGCACCAAGAATGACGCACAAACAAACAGAGAATTTTTTTTGGCACTAACAACATCCAGAAATGACACACTCGCGTCATTGAAGACGCAACCTTGTGAAAGGACTCGGCGTAAACAAAGATGACGCAATATAGTTTGCCATTTTGCGCCCTCGAGAGCCTAATTCTGCCCTCGAATTTAAAATGACAGTCAATTGCAAAAAGACTATACCCCAGGTAAGAAATACATTTTCCTAAAAAATGCATTTCCCATATAAGAAACTGACAGTCTGCAAAAGGAAATATACTGAAACCTGAATCATGGCAAATATAAGTACAATACATATATTTAGAACTTTATATAAATACATAAAGTGCCAAACCATAGCTGAGAGTGTCTTAAGTAAATGATTTTTCCCACCTTAATTCCGATTGGCTGATAGAATCCTATCAGCCAATCGGAATTCGAGGGATGCCATCTTGGATGACGTCATTTAAAGGAATATTCATTCGTCGTTAGTCCTTCGGCCAAAAAGGATGTTCCGTGCCGGAGGTCTTCAAGATGGAGCCGTTCCTTGTCGTATGGATGAAGATAGAAGATGCCGCTTGGATGAAGATGTCTGCCGGTCCGGATGTCCTCTTCTGCCCGGATAGGATGAAGACTTCTGCCGGTCCGGATGTCCTCTTCTGCATCATCGGATGACCAGTGGTGCCGGCTGGGTGAAGACGGCTCAAGGTAGGGTGATCTTCAATGGGGTAGTGTTAGGTTTTTTTAAGGGGGGATCGGGTGGGTTTTAGAGTAGGGGTGTGTGGGTGGTGGGTTGTAATGTTGGGGGGGTATTGTATTTCTTTTTTTTACAGTTTAAATAGCTGATTACTTTGGGGCAATGCCCCGCAAAAAGTCCTTTTAAGGGCTGGTAAAAGAGCTGATTACTTTGGGGCAATGCTCCGCAAAAGGCCCTTTTAAGGGCTATTTGTAATTTAATGTAGGGTAGGGATTTTTATTATTTTGGGGGGCTTTTTTATTTTATTAGGGGGATTAGATTAGGTGTAATTAGTTTAAAATATTGTAATTTCTTTTTTATTTTCTGTAATTTATTGTTTTTTTTTTCTTCGTAATTTAGTTTATTTAATTTAATTGTATTTAATTGTAGGTAGTTTAGGTAATTAATTTAATTATAGAGTAGTGTTAGGTGTAATTGTAACTTAGGTTAGGGTTTATTTTACAGGTACTTTTGTATTTATTTTAGCTAGGTAGTTATTCAATAGTTAATAACTATTTAATAACTATTGTGCCTAGTTAAAATAAATACAAAGTTGCCTGTAAAATAAAAATAAATAATCCTAAAATAGGTACAATGTAACTATTAGTTATATTGTAGCTATATTAGGGTTTATTTTATAGGTGTATTTAGTTTTAAATAGGAATAATTTATTTAATTATAGTAATTTTATTTAGATTTATTAAAAATAGATTTAAGTTAGGGGGGTGTTAGGGTTAGGGTTAGACTTAGGTTTAGGGGTTAATACATTTAATATAGTATCGTCGACGTTGGGGGTGGAAGATTAGGGGTTAATAATTGTAGGTAGATGGCGGCGATGTTAGGGATGGCAGATTAGGGGTTAATAACAAATGTTATAATGTTTGCGAGGCGGGAGTGCGGTGGTTTAGGGGTTAAAAAATTTTTTTATAGTGTTTGCGATGTGGGGGGGCCTCGGTTTAGGGGTTAATAGGTAGTTTATGGGTGTTAGTGTACTTTGTAGCACTTTAGTTAAGAGTTTTATGTTCCGGCGTTAGCCCATAAAACTCTTAACTACTGACTTTTATATGCTGTAGGAGTCTTGGAGGTAGAGGCTGTATCGCTCACTTCTTCCAAGACTTGTAATACCAGCGTTAGGAAAATCCCATTAAAAAGATAGGATACGCAATTGACGTAAGGGGATTTGCGGTATGGAAAAGTTGTCAAAGAAAAGTGAGCGGTACACCTGTACCTGCCAAACTTGTAATACCAGCGGGCGTTAAAAAGCAGCATTAGGACCCCTTAACGCTGCTTTTTATGGCTAATGCCAAACTCGTAATCTAGCCGAGAGTTTGTGCTAAACATTAGTTTGTGATTGGTTAGCAGGGGTTCTTTTGTTCTAGGGCACAGGAAAATCTGTGAAAACAATAAACATAAAAAATATACTCATTTGACAAAAACATCATTTATGCTTACCTGATAAATTCATTTATTTCATGGTGGTGAGAGTCCAAACCCCAAGAGCTCTATAAAATCCCTACCACCTCACATGTACTTCTGTCTAATCTGTAACCAAACAAAATGAGGTAAGAAAAAGGAACAAGAGCTGTAAAAATGAGCAGGGAAAAAAAAGATGTGCTCAAGAAAAAACAACCCTAAAAAACATAGCTGCTATCTACCCCCATACTTTCCGACTTGCCAAAAATGTAAGTTAAGAAGCAGCGGTCATACAGCAAAAAGTACAGTTATGCTCATAATAACACTGTTTAATAAAAAGTATTACAAAATATTTCATAAAAAAGTTATAAGGGATCTAAGATATGAGGTCTCAGGTATTAGAAAAAAAAGACACGCAAAGGGCTTTAAGATATACATACATATACGTCTGAATATGTATGTATGTATATATATATATATATATGTATTTATGTATTTACAGACAAGCAGTCAAGCTGAAAACACGAAATATACATATTTATGCAATATTCATATTTAATAAAGTTTAAACTGTGTATTTACTGTGAATATTTTAGATTCCAATGTTCTAAGTATTTTTAAATAGATATTCCTATGTATATCTGTATATATCTATATATATATATGTGTATATATATATATATATATATATATATATATATACACATATGTGTATATATATATATATATATATATATGTGTATATATATAGTATTATTTTTTTTACCAAAAAACATTAGATATATGTAGAAATATGTATTTAAGAATATCAGAATGAGTAAATCCTTAGGGCTGTGATATATCCAAACACAGCTAACATAAAAACAACAAATTCCCACTACGAATTCCTACAAAAAATTTGTAATAGATCACTTCAAACAATATAATTTAGGTAGCGTAACTGAATGCAGGTCTGATCAGATCAGGCACAGCTGAAACGCGTTGATTGCCCGATCTGAGAGAAGCTTTTGGTGACTAAAGGGGCCAGAAGCGGAGAAAGTCGAGTAAGAAACTTGGAAAACGTGGTACCCCACCAAGATAGCGATTATTACATATTGTGAAAAAAGGAATACTTGTGCTCATAGAGCACACACAAGTTGGTTAACTCTTGCCATAATATAAGGTAATATTTGTTAAAACAGTGGACTGGTAAACGGATTGTAGATCACTCACAGATTGGTCGAACATAGGTCACATCAGCAGTGGGAACATTACAAGGTATCAATCTTAAATAAGAAAAACAATACACTGTTTTCTACTTCAGAGTATTCAGCATTACATGAGTGGCTGTCAGACATCTGCAGCAAGGAGACTTCTACACTGCTGTCTGTTCAGAATGCAATTCATCTAACAAACAGTAGATAGACGTTTATTCATTTAGAATTTTAACCGTTAAGTTATGGTCAAAGATATCAGTGCTTAGGAAGTTGCTTATAGAGACTGAATGTATGGCATGAATGGCTATTTCTGTGGGAATTTAACATTATAGTATATATATATATATATATATATATACATGTACTTGGACACCAGTGTCGTAACATATTTTTTATTTACTTGTTGGGTGTTGTTTTCCACTTTTCTCACTCCACTGAAGTCTATGGGTGAATATGTTAACGTGGTCGCGATATTCAACTTTTTACTTTCAACTTACATAGTAACATAGTAACATAGTAGATGAGGTTGAAAAAAGACCGAAGTCCATCAAGTTCAACCTATACAAATCTAAAATATATACAAAAAGCTCCAGTTAAACTTAAATAATCCCACTAAAAGGTGACCCATTTAATACTAGCAATCAAAACCATGAATTTTGTTTATAGACAGAAATGTATCCAAATAATTTTTAAATGTATCTAGGGTATTGGCATTCACTACCTCCTTTGGTAATGAGTTCCAAAATGTTATTGCTTTTACAGTGAAAAAACGTTTCCGTTGCAGGAGATTAAATCTCCTTTCCTCCAACCTTAAATTGTGACCTCTGGTCACAAACAATTTTCTTGGAATAAACAGCGCTTCTGCCATCTCTGTATATGGGCCTTGAATATATTTATATAAAGTAATTGTGTCACCTCTTAAGCGCCTTTTTTCTAAAGAAAACAGACCCAGTTTGGCTAGCCTCTCCTCATAGGTTAAATTCTCCAATCCCCTTATTAGCTTTGTGGCCCATCTCTGAACTTTTTCTAGTTCTGCAATATCTTTTTTTGCGATCGGTCCCCAGAACTGCACTCCATACTCAAGGTGTGGTCTTACCAGGGCTTTATATAGTGACAGAATAATGCTTTCCTCCCTTGAGTCAATGCCTCTTTTAATACATGCTAGTATCTTATTAGCCTTTGAAGCTGCTGCCCTGCATTGTGCACCCATCTTTAGCTTGTTATCTATTACTACTCCCAAATCCCTTTCCTCCTGTGTTTGGCTAAGTCTTGTCCTATTTAAATAATATGTTGCCTGCTTATTTTTACTTCCAAAATGTAGAACCTTGCATTTTCCCGTATTAAATCTCATTTTCCATTTACCTGCCCATACTTCTAATTTTTGAAGGTCCCTTTGTAACGAAAGTTCATCCTGCTCTGACCTAATGACCTTACTTAACTTAGTATCATCTGCAAAAATAGAGATGTTGCTATTTAATCCTAGCTCCAAGTCATTTATAAAAATATTAAAAAGAATAGGGCCCAACACTGATCCCTGGGGTACTCCACTGATTACCTTTGTCCAATCTGAGTATGATCCATTTACTACTACTCGTTGCTCCCTATCTTTAATCCAGTTATTTATCCACAAACTAACATTTTCAGCTATTCCCAGTCCCTTAATTTTGTGCATTAATCTCTCATGTGGCACTGTATCAAACGCCTTTGCAAAATCTAAGTATATCACATCAACTGATTCCCCTTTATCTATATTTTTACTTACTTCCTCATAGAATCTAATTAGATTAGTTTGACATGATCTATTTCTCATAAAACCATGCTGATTAGAACTCATAATCTTGTTTACAGGATATGGTTAGGTTTAATATACATGCAGATTCCTCCACCCCTTTTTATTATTTCTGTCCCTTCTAAATAAAGTATACCCCTCTAAGTTAACTGCCCATTCATGTGAATCATCCCACCAAGTTTCAGTTATACTGATAACATCATAGTCCTCTTCTGCAACTAAGAGCGTCAGCTCCCCCATTTTACCCGTCATGCTTCTTGCATTTGTTGTCATACATTTAATTTTCATGTGCTTTCTGCTGATACTTGGGGGCATATGTATCAAGCTCCGTATGGAGCTTGATGCCTCGTGTTTCTGGCGAGCCTGCAGGCTCGCCAGAAACACCAGTTATGAAGCAGCGGTCACAAAGACTCTGAGCAGGCGGACAGACATCACCGGAAATCAACCTGATCGAGTATGATCGGGTTGATTGACACCCCCCTGCTGGCGACCCATTGGCCGCGAATCTGCAGGGGGCGGCGTTGCACCAGCAGCTCTTGTGAGCTGCTGGTGCAATGCTGAATACGGCAAGCGTATTGCTCGCCGTATTCAGCGATGTCTGTCGGACCTGATCTATTTCTCATAAAACCATGCTGATTAGAACTCATAATCTTGTTTACAGGATATGGTTAGGTTTAATATACATGCAGATTCCTCCACCCCTTTTTATTATTTCTGTCCCTTCTAAATAAAGTATACCCCTCTAAGTTAACTGCCCAGTCATGTGAATCATCCCACCAAGTTTCAGTTATACTGATAACATCATAGTCCTCTTCTGCAACTAAGAGCGTCAGCTCCCCCATTTTACCCGTCATGCTTCTTGCATTTGTTGTCATACATTTAATTTTCATGTGCTTTCTGCTGATACTTGGGGGCATATGTATCAAGCTCCGTATGGAGCTTGATGCCTCGTGTTTCTGGCGAGCCTGAAACCCACCAGTTATGAAGCAGCGGTCACAAAGACTCTGAGCAGGCGGACAGACATCACCTGAAATCAACCCGATCGAGTACGATCGGGTTGATTGTGAGCTGCTGGTGCAATGCTGAATACGGCAAGCGTATTGCTCACCGTATTCAGCGATGTCTGTCGGACCTGATCCGCACTGTCGGATCAGGTCTGACAGACATTGATAACTAGGGGCCCTAGTCTGCTTTCCTCCATACTTTCTAATGTGACATTTCTTAAGTCATCTCTTCCTTGAGATATCAAAGGATAGGGATGGGCGAATGTGCAAATTTTCGAATTTCGAATGTAGAACGAATGTTATTACCGAAATTCGAATTCTAAATTCGAATGTCGATAAGAACGAATATTCTTAAAAATTCGAAAATCGAATGTTATTTACAGTTTTCGAATGTCACTTTCGAATTCGAATGTTTATAATGATATCGAATGTCTACATTCGAAATTCGAATTTATTTTTCGAATTCGAATATAAATTCGAATTTTTCGAATTCGAATATTGCACAATTCGAATATTACATTTAAAAGCATTAGAAATACTATTACAATCTAAATTCGAATTTTTCGAATTCGAATACACGTATTGCATAATTCGAATATTACATTTAAAGAAAAAGCATTAGAAATACTATTACAATCTAAATTCGAATTTTTCGAATTCGAATGCACGTATTGCATAATTCGAATTTTACATTTAAAGAAAAAGCATTAGAAATACTATTACAATCTAATTTGAATTTTTAGAATTCGAATGCACGTATTGCATAATTCGAATATTACATTTAAAGAAAAAGCATTAGAAATACTATTACAATCTAAATTCGAATTTTTCGAATTCGAATATTGCATAATTCGAATATTATATTTAAAGAAAAAGCATTAGAAATACTATTACAATCTAAATTCGAATTTTTCGAATTCGAATACACGTATTGCATAATTCGAATATTACATTTAAAGAAAAAGCATTAGAAATACTATTAAAATCTAAATTCAAATTTTTCGAATTCGAATGCACGTATTGCATAATTCGAATATTACATTTAAAGAAAAAGCATTAGAAATACTATTACAATCTAAATTCGAATTTTCGAATTCGAATACACGTATTGCATAATTCGAATATTACATTTAAAGAAAAAGCATTAGAAATACTATTACAATCTAAATTCGAATTTTTCGAATTCGAGATTACATTTAAAGAAAAAGCATTAGAAATACTATTACAATCTAAATTCGAATTTTTCGAATTCGAATACACGTATTGCATAATTCGAATATTACATTTAAAGAAAAAGCATTTGAAATACTATTACAATCTAAATTCGAATTTTTCGAATTCGAATATTGCATAATTCGAATATTACATTTAAAGAAAAAGCATTAGAAATACTATTACAATCTAAATTCGAATTTTTCGAATTCGAATATTGCATAATTCGAATATTACCTTTAAAGAAAAAGCATTAGAAATACTATTACAATCTAAATTCGAATTTTTCGAATTCGAATATTTTCGAATGTAATCGTAAAATTCGAAATCGAACATTCGAAAATCGAATGTTAGAATGTTATGTAAACATTCGAAATTCGATTCGAACGAACGAATGTGTTAAAATTCGTGCCGTTTTTCGAATGTTGCGAAACATTCGCCCATCCCTATCAAAGGACTGACAGATTCACAGACTGATCTCTCTATTCTATTGTGCTCTAACTGACCCTCCCCCCCTTTGCCTAGTTTAAAAGATTCTCTAAACTTGCTACCATCCTTTCCCCCAACACACCTGCACCCAAAATGTACAAATGTAATAAAAAGCTTACTTCTAGTGGATTTAATGTGCGAGCGGAAGCGTTAAATGCTCCACTCGTAATCTAGCATTTTGTGACTTAATATAAAAAAGTGCATTTTTCACCAGAATGTCTCTTCAAAAGTAGAGCAGACTTCTTAAAGAATTTTAATATAGTTTGACCCTAATGCCTCTGAAAAGTCACATGTCAACTTCTATTTTTCAAAGTGTTATTAAATCCTGTAAGCTTTATTGTCAAAAACAAACAAACAAAAGACGCCGACAAAGGTCAACAATCAGGATAATAAGAAAGATGATGATTTAACAATATTAAAAATAAATACTAATTCTAGAAGAAATAACGCCAACAGAAAATCACCTATATTGCACTCTATTTATGAGATTGATAAAGCTGTTCAAAGAAAATATAGAACCACAATTATATGTGCATATAGGGAATAAACATCAGAGAGAATGTAATTGTTTATTACACAGCATAATATCACAACAGGCTAAAAAAATAAAAAGACATGTGACACTGTGTGATACTATGGAGGCTTTTGCACACTAGCAACAATTCTGCTTCTTGTTGCTATGGATTTTATAAACCAGTAAAATGATTTAAATAGTACACAATCAGCAAATAAGCAAGGTAAAAAAAATTGGCAGAGCTTTTAGCATTTATTGAGGAAAAAGTATTTGAAGGAGATAATTGATGATAGAAACAAGTCAGCAAATCTGTATTTTGTTTTGAACCCTTTTGTGTGCAAACTTGGCATTTTTTTACCACACTGGAAAAATTGGAAATCTAAATAATTTTCAGGACAACTTTTTTAATGATCCATGAGGCAATAATAGCTTGTAGAATAGCTTGTATACACACATCAATGTTCATTGCTAATAATGTATAGAAATATATTGAAAATATTTAGTGATATGAAAAAAGATAATGCAGTGAATGAAAACAAATTTTTTTAAGTCACTTGGGAAGAGTCATTGAAAAATAGAAAAACTTGTAAATTGTTGGAACATTTTATTACTGTACAAATGCTCCTAGTGTATAACTCCGGCAAAGTATTGCCCCTCTGTGATACAGTCAGGAGCTTCCTACAGACATGTGTGCCAATCACCATTGACATCTTGCTGACGTGTGCATGCCTGGTGTAGAAACCTAAATATTTGTTTAGCCTACGCACAGGGGTTAAACACATATGGAAAGATTAAGAGTGCTGCGCTAACATTTGTGCGCAAGCGATATCGGGTTTTTGTGATTGCGCACAGGTTAAGTTGCGCTGGCATTTTAAGTTGAAAGTAAACGTGATCGCTTGAGTGCAATCTCGATTTACGCTAAAATGATTACCGCGTCCTCAAAGCTATGGTTAACTGTTTTGTGAAACAAAACAGTTGCACAAAACCAATAAAAAATACATTACAAAGTAAAGTTCCACTCATAATAACACCATCTTATAAAAACAATTAAAAAAAATATTGCACACAAAAGTTATAAGGGCTCAAAGATATCAGGTCTCAGGTATTAAAAAAAAACTTTAACATGTAGATACATACATATACATGTCTAAAGATGGATATGTATATATACTGTATATATATATATATATATATATATATATATATATATAGTATATATGTATACCGTATATATATATATATATATATATATATATATATATACAGGTATATATATATATATATATATATATATATATATATATATATATGTGTGTGTGTGTGTACATATGTATTTATATGTGTATATATGTATTTACAGACCTGTATACACATATAAACACATTAATATATGTACACAAATATAGACATGTATATAAGTGCATTAGAGCCCTTTGCAGTTAAAGGGACATGAAACCCAAAATATTATTCAGATAGAGAATACAATTTTAAACAACTTTCTAATTTACTTCTATTATCTAATGTGTTTCATTCTCTTGGTATCATTTGTTGAAGGAGCAGCAATGCACTACCGGTTTCTAACTGAAGACATGGGTGAGCCATTAACATTCTGGGGCTCGCTGACATAATCTTTCATAGCCTAGTTCTGGATGTGCACATAGCAGATTAAAGGGACAGTCAAGTCCAAAAAATACTTTCATTATTCAAATAGGGCATGTAATTTTAAACAACTTTCCAATTTACTTTTATCACCAATGTTGTTTTGTTCTCTTGGTATTCTTAGTTGAAAGCTAAACCTAGGAGATTCATATGCTAATTTCTTAGACCTTGAAGGCCGCCTCTAATCTGACAGTTTTTCACCACTAGAGGGCATTAGTTCATGTGTTCCATATAGATTACATTGAGCTCATGCATGTGAATTTACTGATGAGTGAGCACTGATTGACTAAAATGCAAGTCTGTCAAAAAAACTGAAATAAGGGGGCAGTCTCCAGAGGCTTAGATACAAGGTTATTACAGAGGTAAAACTTGTGTTGGTTATGCAAAACTGGGGAATGGGTAATTATGGGATTATCTATCTTTTAAAACAACAAACATTCTGGTGTTGACTGTCCTTTTAAGGAAGAGACCATCTGGTACAATGTACAACAACACATAGTGCTAGAAGCTGGACTCTGTTACCTTTACTCTCCCAGAGCAGCAATATTTAACTACATTGAAGTCCTACAGCAAGGAATATGCGTTCTCCATTTATGTTCATTTTGTCACTACCTCTCCCCTGCCAAAGCCCATGCCGGTGAAGTCATTCTGATTTCACTGGGTGCCAATAAGCATGTGTGGCATCTCATAATTTAATATACCTATATGAGTTTGTGGTTGGATATTAGCCATCACATGGTTATGGGAGACAAGTAAATTATTTAAAAAGTTTTAAAATACAATAAAAGAAATTTTCTTGGTGCAATGATATAAAATATAAAAAATAATTTGTGATATTTGTATCCATATGCCGATTCATGATTTGGCCTGTGTTTGAAGGGACAGAAAAGTCAAAACTGAAATGTGCATGGGTGCATTTCAATGTGAAAAATAGGCATTTTTGTAATATACTTCCATTATCAAAAATGTGTCTAATACAAGTTATTCCTGTTTATAGTGGCATACACACATATCCATGAGGGCCTGTGCACTAGTATTAAACACTACACCTACTCAGAGAGTCAGTGGTGGTTTGTATGACACAAATGACATCTTCACAGAATCAATACACAGCACCTCTAGCACTCTGAGCTTGATTGCTGGTGCACAGGCCCTCACAGGATATGTGCATATGCTGCAGAAAAACAGGAATAACTTTTAGTAGAAACATTTTTGCTAATAGAAGTATACTGCAAAAATGCTTCTATTTCAAATTGTAATACTTTTATCCCTTTAATGGTCTTTTAAAGTATTTTAACTGTATTTTAACTGTTGTTCCTTAGTTTAACTACATTTTACCATGTAATGTTTTATCAGATTAGAATCTAGGCCATAGTAATATAGGAACATTAGTGCAATTAAAAAATACCTAATGAATCAGAGCATTTTATTCTTACATAACAGTCCCTGGTGATATTTGAAGGTATAAAATGCACAATGTATTCCCAAGCTGATAATTTTTACTGTGCTAAAGTAAGTACTGTATTTTACAAGAATTTAAAGTGAAAGTCAATGGTAGCATTTTTAAAATGCTAGGATTGACTATTGAAACAAACAAATATGCAGTATAACATACTTCATGCAGAAAGCTCCTTTATTTGTTTCAAGCGATCGCTGTTCAGAGCTGCTAAGGAAGCCCACGATTGCTGTTTTGCTAGAGAGGTGACGGATTTCCCGCACACTATTTGCTAAGAGGTGACGGATTTCCCGCACGCTATTTGCTAGAGAGGTGACGGATTTCCCGCACGCTATTTGCTAAGAGGTGATGGATTTCCCGCACGCTATTTGCTAATAGGTGAAAAAGATTTCTGCTGTGGGCTGCCTGAACAGCTAAGAATGGCGATCACTTGAAACAATCAAAAGGAGCTTTATGTTATACTTCATGAATGAAAGTCCCCTTTATTTGTTTCAGTAGTCACAAACACTAGGAATGACTTTCACTTTAACCTAACCAATTTATTTTACAAATCAATTTTATCATCAGTTCTATAGCTTTACTTCTAATATTACTAATTATTAAGGGAAAACAAACAATTGAAATATTTAATTGCAATTTTTAATTCCTATGTATTTTTCTAAAAGTGTGTCAGAATGTTATCAAATATTTAATGAGATCATTTGTTTATATATAAATGTATCTAGTCTTATGATGAAAGCTTTGATTTTTCCATTTTTTGTGTATGCATTTAATGAGCAGTTTATTGAGTAATAAATCATCAACAATGAGCCAAATATTGTAACTAGTATACTGTGGTGCTTTACCTCTGTTCGGCTAATGATTACATACACAGAATTAAATAAGTGGCAACAATATTAACTTTCTAACAATTAATCTGGTAGCTTTTCTGGTTGAGAGTTATTACTAAAAGAAAAATGACTGTGAATAATAGATTTTCAATATCATTATTGCACTTTCCATTTATCCAAGAGTTCAATATGTTAAGAAAACAAAGCTATAATCAATAAACATAAGGAACACAATACAATGTAGTACACAGATTATTTTGTCAATAGGAAAAAAATTACAGCTTTAAATCTTGTACTCCTCACTACAATAAATTATAAAACATTATGGGTTAGATTCCAAGTGATGCTCTAATGATAGTGCGTGATGCGACACACAATAACGCTGGACTGTGCTAACATTAGGGTGCGAATTGATATTACAAGTTCATGTTAAGCATGTTAACCAGAGAAGGGTTAGCTCAGCTGTTTTCGCTTGAGCGCAACCTATACTTTCAATGGATATCGCAAACGCACTAACTCACACTCATATTACAAGTTTAAAGTTATTGTTTGTGCTCGAGCGAAAGCCGAAACTGCGCTAGAATATTTAATGCAAATTCAGACCTAAATTAAACTGTAAGGGTTAAAAAAAAATGTCACAAAACACATCCAAAACACATTAAAATAAAGTATTACACACAAATATACACTTCTTAATACAAATGTATCATCTTAATATTATATATATAATCATCTGTGATGGTATAGCACTCTCAGAAACACTTTGTGTAAATAGCTTCTGCCCGGGGTGCATTTAAAGCATAATATAAACATCCACAAGTAAAATGCACTCACCGGGTCTTGATCAGATATAACTCTTTATTTCAGTGACGTTTCGGGGTTGCCCCCGTCCTCAGGTAACGATTGTCTGAAGAAGGGGGCAACCCTGAAACGCCACTGAAATAAAAAGTTATATCTGATCAAGACCCGGTGAGTGCATTTTACTTGTGGATGTTTATATATATATATATTCCTTTATTGCGATATTTGTGAATTTCTTTGGTATGCACTCCGGGCTGTTTAACTCTTGACAAGTGCGTGCAGAGCTCTTTGGACAATTATATTTGTATGTTTATATATATGTAAGTGTAAATATGTATGTGTTTGCACACACATATGACAACACACAGATTGGCTTAGCAGCACTAGCATTGTATATATGAGTCTATTTTCCCCGTAATAAGGAACGACACCTTCACATTAACAAGATATAACCAGCCTTGCATAAAGAGAAAAGAGAGGCATTTACGGTTAGATCCTTCAGCAAGCTTTAGCCCGTCTATGTGCTTTTGCAAATGCTACGGCAACACCTCTGCTCAACCGCTCCACTCGCAGCTCTTACCTTCCAATATAGGTGTCCTTAAGCTTCCGGGTAATGGTTTCCCGATCTCTGTGTTGTGTGAGAGTCCTAGGTGCAGTCCAATCGCATACACACAGCAAGGAAAACGCACCAGACTGGCTCCATCAACACTTCATTTAAATGGTTAAAAAGGCTTACTCTATCCTGGGCCAAGCATACTTAAAAATTCAAATTAAAAACAATACAAAAACTGTGCGATGCACATCCCACACATAGGACGCATTTCAGGTTTGCACACACATAAACACATAAATACACATAGGTATACAGTTTTGATTCCTTCCCAGTCAAATACCTTTAAACAAGCCTACCAAGGTCCAGACCCAAAATACCAGGCAATCCTCCTCTGAACAAGGACCATGGCAACTCCAGACGATATATATATATATATATATATATATATATGCACATTGAAAATAATGTATATAAAATGAACACATTTAAAGGTAGCTTAAGAGAATTCAACATAAAAGTGAAAATACAAAAAATACTTTAATTTTTATGTGGCCTACAATAGGTTGAAATAATTAAAAAATATTTGCCTTAGTAAATACTGGCAAATGCTGAACAATATCTGGACAGGGTTTGCTAAGGAAGTTTAAACACCAAAAGTTCCCTATTCCTGGAGCATTAGGATGCACATAATTTAGATCACAATATCCTTTTCAACACAGAGAATCTGTGTATATGGACTGCTATTCACTCGAGCTAGCTCGCAGGAAATCACTTGGTTCGCTGCATTTGTTTGTGTCCAGTTTGAATTTTAAGGAATATACAATAAAATATTACTATTTGCTTGAGTTTGCTGAGGCAGTGCTATCTTGTTTAACATAACTGTTACTAAATGGACATTAAACACTAAGGGGCATATTTATCAAGCTCTGTATGGAGCTTGATGTCCCTTGTTTCTAAAGACTGCTGCTCCATAACCTATCCACCTGCTCTGAGGCGGCGGACAGAAATCAACCCGATCGAATACGATCGGGTTGATTGACACCCCCTGCTAGTAGCAGGCCGTGAATCTGCAGGGGGCGGCATTGCACCAGCAGTTCACAAGAACTGCTGGTGCAATGATAAATGCAGAGAGCGTATGCTGTCTGCATTTATCGATGTGCAGCGGACATGATACGCAATATCGGATCATATCCACTCGCACAATAATAAATATGCCCCTAAGGGCTAGATTACAAGTGAGGCTTGCATTTTTGCACAAGAAATATTGGCCTAGATTTAGAGTTGGGCGGTAGCCGTGAAAACCAGCGTTAGAGGCTCCTAACGCTGGTTTTGGGCTACCGCCGGTATTTGGAGTCAGTCAGGAAAGGGTCTAACGCTCACTTTCCAGCCGCGACTTTTCCATACCGCAGATCCCCTTACATCATTTGCGTATCCTATCTTTTCAATGGGATCTTTCTAACGCTGGTATTTAGAGTCGTGGCTGAAGTGAGCGTTAGAAATCTAACGACAAAACTCCAGCCGCAGAAAAAAGTCAGTAGTTAAGAGCTTTCTGGGCTAACGCCGGTTTATAAAGCTCTTAACTACTGTGCTCTAAAGTACACTAACACCCATAAACTACCTATGTACCCCTAAACCGAGGTCCCCCCACATCGCCGCCACTCGATTAAATTTTTTAACCCCTAATCTGCCGACCGCCAACTACGTTATACTTATGTACCCCTAATCTGCTGCCCCTAACACCGCCGACCCCTATATTATATTTATTAACCCCTAATCTGCCCCCTCAACGTCGCCTCCACCTGCCTACACTTATTAACCCCTAATCTGCCGAGCGGACCGCACCGCTACTATAATAAAGTTATTAACCCCTAATCCGCCTCACTCCCGCCTCAATAACCCTATAATAAATAGTATTAACCCCTAATCTGCCCTCGCTAACATCGCTGACACCTATCTTCAATTATTAACCCCTAATCTGCCGACCGAATCTCGCCGCTACTGTAATAAATGGATTAACCCCTAAAGCTAAGTCTAACCCTAACACCCCCCTAAATTAAATATAATTTAAATCTAACGAAATAAATTAACTCTTATTAAATAAATTATTCCTATTTAAAGCTAAATACTTACCTGTAAAATAAACCCTAATATAGCTACAATATAAATTATAATTATATTATAGCTATTTCAGAATTTATATTTATTTTACAGGTAACTTTGTATTTATTTTAACCAGGTACAATAGCTATTAAATAGTTAAGAACTATTTAATAGCTAAAATAGTTAAAATAAAAAAAACACTACACTATCAATAAATAAATTAAATAAACTACCTACAATTATCTACAATTAAACCTAACACTACACTATCAATAAATAAATTAAATACAATTCCTACAAATAAATACAATTAAATAAACTAACTAAAGTACAAAAAATAAAAAAGAACTAAGTTACAAAAAATAAAAAAATATTTACAAACTTTAGAAAAAAATTACAACAATTTTAAACTAATTACACCTACTCTAAGCCCCCTAATAAAATAACAAAGAACCCCAAAATAAAACAAATGCCCTACCCTATTCTAAATTACAAAAGTTCAAAGCTCTTTTACCTTACCAGCCCTTAAAAGGACCTTTTGTGGGGCATGCCCCAAAGAATTCAGCTCTTTTGCCTGTAAAAAAAAACATACAATACCCCCCCAACATTACAACCCACCACCCACATACCCCTAATCTAACCCAAACCCCCCTTAAATAAACCTAACACTAAGCCCCTGAAGATCTTCCTACCTTGTCTTCACCATGCCAGGTTCACCGATCGATCCAGAAGAGCCTCTGATGTCTTGATCCAAGCCCAAGTGGGGGGCTGAAGAGTGACGTCCATCCTCCGGCTGAAGTCTTGATCCAAGCAGGCAGAAGAGGACATCCGGACCGGCAAACATCTTCATCCAAGCCGCATCTTCTATGTTCTTCAATCCGATGACGACCGGCTTATCTTCAAGACCTTCAGCGCGGATCCATCCATCTTCACCGACGACTTCCCGACGAATGACGGTTCCTTTAAGGGACGTCATCCAAGATGGCGTCCCTCGAATTCCGATTGGCTGATAGGATTCTATCAGCCAATCGGAATAAAGGTAGGAAAATTCGGATTGGCTGATGGAATCAGCCAATCAGAATCAAGTTCAATGATCCGATCAGCCAATCAGATTGAGCTTGCATTCTATTGGCTGATCGGAACAGCCAATAGAATGCGAGCTCAATCTGATTGGCTGATTGAATCAGCCAATCGGATTGAACTTAATTCTGATTGGCTGATTCCATCAGCCAATCAGAATTTTCCTACCTTAATTCCGATTGGCTGATAGAATCCTATCAGCCAATCGGAATTTGAGGGACGCCATCTTGGATGACGTCCCTTAAAGGAACCGTCATTCGTCGGGAAGTCGTCGGTGAAGATGGATGGATCCGCGCTGGAGGTCTTGAAGATCAGCCGGTCGTCATCGGATTGAAGAACATAGAAGATGCGGCTTGGATGAAGATGTTTGCCGGTCCGGATGTCCTCTTCTGCCCGCTTGGATCAAGACTTCAGCCGGAGGATGGACGTCACTCTTCAGCCCCCCGCTTGGGCTTGGATCAAGACATCAGAGGCTCTTCTGGATCGATCGGTGAACCTGGCATGGTGAAGACAAGGTAGGAAGATCTTCAGGGGCTTAGTGTTAGGTTTATTTAAGGGGGGTTTGGGTTAGATTAGGGGTATGTGGGTGGTGGGTTGTAATGTTGGGGGGGTATTGTATGTTTTTTTTTACAGGCAAAAGAGCTGAATTCTTTGGGGCATGCCCCACAAAAGGTCATTTTAAGGGCTGGTAAGGTAAAAGAGCTTTGAACTTTTGTAATTTAGAATAGGGTAGGGCATTTTTTTATTTTGGGGGTCTTTGTTATTTTATTAGGGGGCTTAGAGTAGGTGTAATTAGTTTAAAATTGTTGTAATTTTTTTCTAATGTTTGTAAATATTTTTTTATTTTTGTAACTTAGTTTTTTTTTATTTTTTGTACTTTAGTTAGTTTATTTAATTGTATTTATTTGTAGGAATTGTATTTAATTTATTTATTGATAGTGTAGTGTTAGCTTTAATTGTAGATAATTGTAAGTAGTTTATTTAATTTATTTATTGATAGTGTAGTGTTAGGTTTAATTGTAACTTAGGTTAGGATTTATTTTACAGGTAATTTTGTAATTATTTTAACTATTTTAGCTATTAAATAGTTCTTAACTATTTAATAGCTATTGTACCTGGTTAAAATAAATACAAAGTTACCTGTAAAATAAATATAAATCCTAAAATAGCTATAATATAATTATAATTTATATTGTAGCTATATTAGGGTTTATTTTACAGGTAAGTATTTAGCTTTAAATAGGAATAATTTATTTAATAAGAGTTAATTTATTTCGTTAGATTTAAATTATATTTAATTTAGGGGGGTGTTAGGGTTAAAGTTAGACTTAGCTTTAGGGGTTAATAAATTTATTAGAGTAGCGGTGAGCTCCTGTCGGCAGATTAGGGGTTAATACTTGAAGTTAGGTGTCGGCAATGTTAGGGAGGGCAGATTAGGGGTTAATACTATTTATTATAGGGTTAGTGAGGTGGGAGTGAGGCGAATTAGGGGTTAATACATTTATTATAGTAGCGCTCAGGTCCGGTCGGCAGATTAGGGGTTAATAAGTGTAGTTAGGTGGAGGCGACGTTGGGGGCGGCAGATTAGGGGTTAATAAATATAATATAGGGGTCGGCGATGTTAGGGCAGCAGATTAGGCGTACATAGGGATAATGTAGGTGGCGGGGGTGTACGGAGCAGCAGATTAGGGGTTAAAAATAATATGCAGGGGTCAGCGATAGCGGGGGTGGCAGATTAGGGGTTAATAAGTGTAAGGTTAGGGGTGTTTAGACTCAGGGTACATGTTAGAGTGTTAGGTGCAGACGTAGGAACTGTTTCCCCATAGCAAACAATGGGGCTGCGTTAGGAGCTGAACGCGGCTTTTTTGCAGGTGTTAGGTTTTTTTTCAGCTCAAACAGCCCCATTGTTTCCTATGGGGGAATCGTGCACGAGCACGTTTTTGAAGCTGGCCGCGTCCGTAAGCACTGCTGGTATCGAGAGTTGAAGTTGCAGTAAATATGCTCTACGCTCCTTTTTTGGAGCCTAATGAAGCCATTCTGTGAACTCTAAATACCAGCGGTATTTAAAAGGTGCGGCCAGAAAAAAGCCAGCGTAGCTAACGCACCCCTTTGGCCGCAGAACTCTAAATCTAGGCGATTGTGTTTTCGTGAGCAGCTTTAATTGCGCTGATATTACAAGTTGAGCAAAATCCTTACCACAATCTCAGAGCTGTGGTTAACTGTTTTCCGAAACTAAAAAGTTGCACAAACACATCAAAAATGCATTACAAAGAATAGTTACTAATAACACTAATTAAATTATTCTAAAAAAATATTGTACAAAAAAGTTATAAGGGCTCAAAGATATGAGATCTTAGGTGTTAGAGAGAAAAAAAAGTCGCCAAAGTACTTTAACATAGAGATACATATAGATACATTGCTTGAGATATATATATATAGATATAGATATATCTATATCTGTCTATATATATATATATATATATATATATAAATATATATATATATATATATATATATATATATATATATATAAACGCAAAAGGTGGTTTTAGACAGCGCTCTTAAGGGGGAGATGGTATTGCCAAAAGCCAAAGGATTATAGTGAGATGTTAGAAAAAAATACAAAATAACATCATAGTGTAATATTGTCAATATTTTGATGTAAATATGTGAGGTATATTGCGCTCACCTGATTCAACCTCATCAATATGAGGTATGTAATAAGCACGGATAGGATGTATAATCCCCACTGTGGTAGATTGGTATCTACTTTTATACAAATATGAATAAGTAGAGTAAAGTTAAAAACCCCACTTTATTTACACTGGTGAAAAGTAACTGTTGTTTAAAATTCCATTCAGAGAAGTCCAATTGGACAATATATATATATATATATATATATATATATATATATATATATATATATATATAGTACACGTAAGAAAATGAAAAGATGGGTTAATCCAGCACAACTAAATAAAAGACCAAATTATAATGTTAAATGGGTAAATAAATAACCACGGGGAGCCACTGAATCAGATCAGAAAGGGGCATTAATTGAATAATAACCTCCTCAATGAATATCACACATGTATATAAGCAAAAACAAACTATGTGAGTAATCCTAAAGAACCCAGTAAAATATGGCCATATATAACGAAAATATAACGGTATATATACTAAAAGTACGCCCTATTCCACAGAGTCTAGACTGTTTTAAAAAAATATACAAGAATTCATGCAAACGATAATATAAACTCATTCATTGAGACCGCAACATCGCAGAGAGAAATACTAGCCTGGTCTGGTGAGCTGTGGCTAGAAGCCTGGTCTGGTGAGCTGTGGGCTATAAGCCTGGTCTGGTGAGCTGTGGCTATAAGCCTGGTCTGGTGAGCTGTGGCTATAAGCCTGGTCTGGTGAGCTGTGGGCTATAAGCCTGGTCTGGTGAGCTGTGGACTATAAACCTGGTCTGGTGAGCTGTGGCTATAAGCCTGGTCTGGTGAGCTGTGGGCTATAAGCCTGGTCTGGTGAGCTGTGGCTATAAGCCTGGTCTGGTGAGCTGTGGGCTATAAGCCTGGTCTGGTGAGCTGTGGGCTATAAGCCTGGTCTGGTGAGCTGTGGGCTATAAGCCTGGTCTGGTGAGCTGTGGGCTATAAGCCTGGTCTGGTGAGCTGTGGGCTATAAGCCTGGTCTGGTGAGCTGTGGGCTATAAGCCTGGTCTGGTGAGCTGTGGGCTACAAGCCTGGTCTGGTGAGCTGTGGGCTATGAGCCTTGAATAACCCGGTCTCTTGTGCATGTGTATAAGGACGCTTGCTGACCTCTCTCTGTCCGCTTAAGCACTTTGGATTGTTAGTGCTCTTTCTGCCTGTGCCTGCTTCACTGCTGGTCTATACGACTACTATCTGCATCAAAGTCTCCATGCTTAACATCTATCATTTGCAAAAATAAGCTGCTTTGACACTTTGCTGATATTGTGCTTATAAGTAACTGTGTGCTGAAGTATTTCATGTTTGCTACTTTAAGCCACGTTGACACTTTGCTAATACTTTGCTTATAAGTGACTATGTACTCTATATTGAACATCGCTTTGCAACAGGACTTTTTTGCATATGTCTCAATGCATGAGTTTATATTATCGTTTGCATGAATTCTTGTGTATTTTTTGAAAACAGTCTAGACTCTGTAGAATAGGGCGTACTTTTAGTATATATACCGGTATATTTTCGTTATATATGGCCATATTTTCCTGGGTTCTTTAGGATTACTCACATAGTTTGTTTTTGCTTATATACATGTGTGATATTCATTGAGGAGGTTTCTATTCAATAAATGTAATTCTCTGATTCAGTGGCTCCCTGTGGTTATTTATTTACCCATTTAACGTTATAATTTGGTCTTTTATTTAGTTGTGCTGGATTAACCCATCTTTTCATTTTCTTACGTGTACTATATTATAGTTTTATGGGTTCCGTGCACTGGTTCATCTGCCAGTATTTTGTAAGTCAGGTGTCCCATTACTAATTACCATAATATCCTTTTTAGAGCGGGTACTATCTGTATCTATATATATATATATATATATATATATATGCTCTATGTATTTATACATAGATATTCCTATATATATCGATACCTATATATAATTATATATATATTTGTGGGGAAAAAATATAACATATTCCATTATGTCAAAATAATGGGTTAGCGCATTTGCAAAAAGCGATTGTGTTTGCGTGAAAGAGTGGGTGGTAGGTTTTTTCCCACTTTTTTTCTCCATTGACTTCTATGCAGGAATACATGAATGCGCACACAATATTGGATGTTCAGATTTTTCCGCTAGTCGCGTTACCGCTTGTGCAAAATATGTGTTTTTTAACTTAATACAAGGGTAACCCAACTAGCACAAAAATCTTAACTCTAGCAGTGTTTTCACGATCGAGAAAATGCAAAATACCGCACCACTTGTAATCTAGAACTAAATACATTTTATAACCATTGTATTGAGGTTATGGGAGATATTTATCAAAGCGTCAATCTCTGTGTATTCGCCGGCATCAATACGCTCGCCAGACATCGCTGATGCGGATCCACATACGATGCCCTTTTTTATAAAAAAAAAGTCTAAAACACGCGCATCAAGTACGGCGTGAAGAGCATCGGACTGTTGTTAACAAACAGTCATCAATGTTGCGGTTATACCAACTTTATTTATACCATTTCATTACTGTCCATGAACAGCACAATTCTCTAAAGCTAATCTTTTATTTTTCATCTGTTAATGTCAAAGAAATAGCTACATTTATACCTCAATAAACAATATCTCATATAAAGTTATTTTTATATTTATTTGTAATGAAAGAAAAATAATATGTTATATGATACTTTCACATAAATTAATGTGTATTTGTATTTCTAGAAATCAGGATATGCTTTTATCTCATTTTTTTTATAAATGATTATTATTGCTAGAATTTGTACATATATCTTTGCACATACTTGTGTGTATATATATATATATATATATACAGTATATATATATATATATATATATATATATATATGTGTGTGTGTGTTATGTCAGAAATCTTTTGCAAACATATTAACATGTCCATAAGTTCCTTTTTTTTGCTCTAAACAATGTTGTCTTTCATATCTCTGTGTTTATTTATACCACAATATGTCTATAGTGTAAATGTAATATTATTCTGAGCAGGAATAATTGCAAATATAACATGTAATCAGGGTATCATATATATTTATTTGCAATCAATGGATATTTTAAGAGCTGGGCCAGTTTTCTTTCTGTACCTGTGTAACCCCTCCTGATTGCAATCAAATTTTAAAAAACACCCCTACACAGGTGTTATAAAATGGGCTGGCATAAAAGATGACATTTCTTATTGAAAAAGAAATTCAAGAGAAGGAAGAAAAACACTGAAAATATCATGACAGTAAAGAGGTGATTTTAATTTCTGCTGTATCTAAATCATGACAGTTTAATGTTAGGTGGGCTATCCCTTTGAGCTATCAGTTTAAGATTATATTGAATCAAACATAATTTGAATTTTAAAATCATTGCCTAAAATATTACACTGTGTGTCCTAATGTCAGCATCAATGTTTATATTTAATACTAATTTCACATAAACATACTTTCATAGTATAATACACAATGTAACAAATGGCACTTACAAGTTCTGAGGAGTGATTAATGACACAAGTATCAAGCAATTTGATTTGTTAGTGATAGTTTAAAATGTATATTTGAATTAGATTGGTTGAAAAATTCACTAGTGTGTGGGATGTTTAGGAGTTTGCGTCATAATTGATGCGAAAAGTGTTGCATCAAATTTCGGTCGAAGAAGAGAGTGGAAATTAAATTAGATGGTTTAAACATTGTGCAAATAGATTTTTCCCAAAAAAATAAAAAGGAAGTTAGCTATATTATGTTGTGTATTTATTTCATTTTTATCTCTATATCTATTAGTGCAACAAGTTTGGGGCAAAACTTTGCAACAAATGTGCAGAAATAATATTGTCCTCTTGCTTTATAATGAGAGACAAAGATGTAACATAATCCATAAGTAGTTATGTATTTTTCATTTTTGTCCCTATATCTACTAGTGCACCAAATGTGGAGCAATAATATTGTTTAACTTAGAAAGGGTATACAATTTTAATAAAGTTTCTAATTTACTTTTACTATGTAATATACTTAATTCTCTTGCATTATCGAACATAAGCTTTCTGTGTTTTCAGACTCCCATTGATTTCTATGGCATCCGCGGCCTCAAGGGTGGCGGATTGAAAACTAGGTACGCTGCGTCGGAATAGACGCGAGCGTACCTGTTAAATGTTTGATAAATTGGGAAAAGGGTCAAATAGAGTCGAATGTGAATTTGAAACATCTGTAATGACGCAAGCATCGATCTGTGTCGGATTGAGATCGGGGAAGCGTATATTTCATCACACATTTCAACATTTGACGATCTTGACGCGTTGATAACTACGGCGGATCAATCTCGTGACAAATATAACGTGGGATTCAATCGTATTTTAAGTTGACACTTTGAGAAATATCCCCCTATGAGTCAATATGTAAATTTAATATTTAAACGTTTCATTTTAATATTTTCATTTTAAATTAAGAATGCTAATGTTTACAGTTTCTATATAGAAATATTTTAGTGGCAGAATTAATGTATTATAATTCAAAAGTTAAAATACCAATTTATGCCTATCCCACCTTTACAAGGTCTCAATAGATGCTGTTTAAGTATAGTCTCCCTTTAATTTAAAGCAATGTATGTTTCTTTTTGTATTTTTTCTTTTGAGCAATTGTTTTCTCTTTTACTTTACTCCATTAAATGTATTTGACAATTTCAATTTCACAATTGAAGAGCAACCTCATATCTTGCTAGAAAATCTTTTCTTTGTTGAGCAGAAAATGCCTTTTTTAGTATTACAGCCATGGGATTCAGTTTCAGTGAATGAATCCAACTCTAATATAAATATTTGTTTCAAGACCAACACAGGCCCAGATCCTTGATTACTGAAGCTGATAAGAAATCATGGCATAGCTACAGTCCTCCCACTATAGCAGCTGGCCAGCTACTATACTTAAAATGACAAATTATTTATCTATACCAAGGTAATATTAGTGTAAGGGTAAAAAAGGACATTCAATAAATCATCATTTTTTTTAATATTAATCATAAAACAATTTTACATTAAGGGGTTGATTCCAATATTTCTGAAATTCTCATTTGATATAAAAATGGAATTGTTACTTTTTTTTATACAAATGGTCACAATCTTTCAAAACCAAAACCAGTTGTGGTTGATAACTCCTGTGATATTCAAGCTCCATTTCCTCATAATGACATAGTTAACAGCCGATAATTGTAGTTAAAAAAAGAAGTAATAAATGGGTTATGGAGTCCATGTGTGTGCTTTGCAGTTAGATAGAGGGGTGTTTCTGATAAGTGCTAATCTGAAATGTATGTATTATTATATATGTATTTGAAATCATTTTTATTAATACTGACAATCATGAAAATACATTCACATAAGACATTGCGCCAAGGGTAAAAGAGAATGACAAGAATTTTAAATATAGTGCAATCTACAATAAGAGGTCATCCCAGTTTAGTATACAAACTCAAGACAAAACAAAACATTTTTAGGTTTACTAAAACAAAGTGTGAAATCATTTAATATCTAGAATACAATTTTTACTTCATACTGCAATCTAGACTAGATCTAGAAGGAGTGGGTTGAAGTTTGAAGACTTTAATGGGGTGGCATCCGACAAAACCACCAGAAGAGCAAATATGAGACCCATATGTATATGTGAATGATGGGTATACTGGGCATGTTTGCCAACTTTAAAACAAAAAAAACAACTTTTAATATTTTAAAAACAATAATTGAGATAATCTCCCTTTTTGATTTGATGAGATTTTCATCTGAAATAAGATTATTCAGTATTATTATTATTATTATTATTATTATTATTATTATATTTTTATTTTCCATTTAAAGGTATTGGCCACAAATTATATCATCTTCTATACTGATATTTTAACAGTTCTTATTCTGTAAATCAAGAAACGAACATGAATTAACAAGGTTTAATATTTCTAGACCTCAAATTAATTTATATGCAGGCATATGATTATAACATTATTCCAAATCATCTTGTAATAGTCATAAATATGTACAAAAATGCACAGTGTTACAAGTGTCATTGAATTTGTTGTTAAATTTGATATCAATATTTAGTCAATAACTTGTGGTAGGGTGGATTGTGATCACTGAAATCAATGCTGTCCATACATCGTATGGGTGACTTTTCTGATATATCTTTCAGTATTTCTCCAGTACAAAAACAATATTATCATTTACATTGTGATCAAAAATGTGTATTGGGATAAACAGACAATAAACATGATCAAAAAGATTGGAATTGACCCATTAAAAAAAGAAAACCTATAAAATAGTGTGCTTGATCAATACAAAGGCTATTTCCATCAAAGGTGTGTTTCCATCAAATATAAAGAGCTCTCAAATGGTTTAAACATTTTTGTTGTAACTGCATTATATTGTTTGAAATCCTGGTCTTGTTCCGCATGCACATAATGTTAAAATCGAACTTTAAGCCCTTAAGGACCAAGGACGTACAGGGTACATCCTGCAAAAACTGTCACTTAATGACCAAGGACGTACCCTGTACGTCCTCATGGTTTTCAAGCGCTATTGAGGCATCCTGCAATAACCTTTTATAAGCATCCGATGCAGAGAGAGCCACTCTGTGGCCCTCTCTGCATCGACCAGCGATGGTGCCGATCGTTGGTGGGTGGGAGCCATAGCAGGAAGGCGGGTGGGCGGGCCATCACTGGTGCGAGTTCCGGATCCTGTTCCTGAGTGTCTGGGAGCGTGCGAGGGGGCAGGGAGCGGGGCTCGGCAGCGCGCACACAGACATCAAAGTTAACCCCAAGAAGGGAGATAGAGAGGGAAACATTTTTTGGAAAGGGATCCGGGAGGGGGAAGGGTATTGAGGGGGGGGGCAGCTACACTACTACAGAAAATTGGGTATTTTTTTTTTTTTTAAAAAGGGACAATTTGTTAGTAAACTGGGTACTGGCAGGCAGCTGCCAGTACCTAATATGGCAACCAATAGGTCGAGGGGGGAGGCTTATAGAGCTATTTGTGGGGATCAGGGAGGTTGAGGGGTAATGGGGGTTCCTACACTTTATATAAAATATATATATAAAAAAAATAAAAAAACACCTTTATTTTTATACTGGCAGACTTTCTGTCAGTACTTAAGATGGCGGTGACAATTGTGAGATGGGGGGATTAGGGAAGGATCAGAGGTTGGGTTGTGTCAGGTGGGAGGCTGATCTCTACACTAAAGCTAAAATTAACCCTTCAAGCTACCTAATTAACCCCTTAACTTCAGGGCATAATACAAGTGTGGTGCGCAGCTGCATTTAGCGGCCTTCTAATTACCAAAAAGCAATGCCAAAGCCATACTATTTCTGAACAAAGGGGATCATAATTGCACAAGCTGTTTGTAAATAATTTCAGTGAGAAACCTAAAGTTTGTGAAAAAGTTTGTGAAAAAATTAACGATTTTTTTAATTGATCGCATTTGGTGGTGAAATGGTGGCTTGAACTATACCAAAATTGGCCTAGATCAATACTTTTGGTTGTCTACTAAAAATAAATATATACATGTGAAGGGTTATTCAGGGATACCTGACAGATATCAGTGTTACAATCTAACTATCGCTAATTTTGGGAAAATAAATGGTTTGGAAATAGCAAAGTGCTACTTGTACTTAGTGTCCTATAACTTGAAAAAAAAGCAAAGAACATGTAAACATTGGGTATTTCTAAACTCAGGATAAAATTTATCATATTTTATAAAAAAATGTATAGTAAATTGTGTAATATGATGAAAATTATTGTATCTTTAGAAAGTCTATTTAATGGTGAGAAAAACGGTATATAATATGTGTTAGTACAGTAAATGAGTAAGACAAAAATTACAGCTAAACACAAACACCGCGGAAATGTAAAAATAGCCCTGGTCCTTAAAGGGACAGTCTACACCAATTTTTTTCTTATTTAAAAAGATAGATAATCCCTTTATTACCCATTACCTTTTTTGCATAACCAACACAGTTATATTAATATACTTTTTACCTCTGTGATAACCTTGTATCTAAGCCTTTGCAGACAGCCTCCTTATCTAAGTGCCTTTGACAGACATGCAGTGCAGTCAATCAGTGAAGACTCCTAAATAACTTCACAGGAGTGAGCACAATGTTATCTATATGACACATGTGAACTAGCACAGTCTAACTGTGAAAAACTTTTAAAATGCTCTGAGCTAGGAGGCGGTTTTCAACTGTTTATATATCAGTTTGAGCTTAGCTAGGTTTAGCTTTTCAAAAATACCACCAAGGGAAAAAAGCAAATTTGATGATAAAAGTAAATTGGAAAGTTGTTTAAAATTGCATGCCCTATCTGAATCATGAAAGTTTAGTTTTGACTTTACTGTCCCTTTAAGGGTAAGAAAATGGAAAAATGGTCTGGTCATTAAGGGGTTAAATTTTTTGGCATGGTTAGAAATAGAATGTCTGGGCGTAGGATACTGATGTTTAGAGTAAACATTAATAAGGGCCCGATGAGCTAATGGTCTCTGGGCTTGCGAGTTTATTAACCCCTTAATGACCACAGCACTTTTCCATTTTCTGTCCGTTTGGGACCAAGGCTATTTTTACATTTCTGCGGTGTTTGTGTTAGCTGTAATTTTCCTCTTACTCATTTACTGTACCCACACATATTATATACCGTTTTTCTCGCCATTAAATGGACTTTCTAAAGATACCATTATTTTCATCATATCTTATAATGTACTATAAAAAAATATATAAAATATGAGGAAAAAACTATGACCCCCAAAATCTGTTACACATCTACAACCACCAAAAAACACCCATGCTAAATAGTTTCTAAATTTTGTCCTGAGTTTAGAAATACCCAATGTTTACATGTTCTTTGCTTTTTTTGTAAGTTATAGGGCCATAAATACAAGTAGCACTTTGCTATTTCAAAACCATTATTTTTCAAAATTAGCGCTAGTTACATTAGAACACTAATATCTTTCAGGAATCTCTGAATATCCATTGACATGTATATATTTTTTTTTTAGTAGACATCCCAAAGTATTCATCTAGGCCCATTTTGGTATATTTCATGCCACCATTTCACCACTAAATGCGATTAAATACAAAAAATCGTTCACTTTTTTACTAATTTTTTCACAAACTTTTGGTTTCTCACTGAAATTATTTACAAACAGCTTGTGCAATTATGGCTTAAATGATTGTAAATTCTTCTCTTGGATCCCCTTTGTTCAGAAATAGCAGACATATATGGCTTTGGCGTTGCTTTTTAGTTATTAGAAGGCTGCTAAATGCCACTGCGCACTACACGTGTATTATGCCCAGCAGTGAAGGGGGTTAATTATGGAGCATGTAGGGAGCTTTTAGGGATAAATTTTAGCTTTAGTGTAGTGTAGTAGACAACCCCAAGTATTGATCTAGGCCAATTTTGGTATATTTCATGCCACCATTTCACCGCCAAATGCGATCAAATTAAAAAAAAACGTTAAATTTTTCACAATTTTAGGTTTCTCACTGAAATCATTTACAAACAGCTTGTGCAATTATGGCACAAATGGTTGTAAATGCTTCTCTGGGATCCCCTTTGTTCAGAAATAGCAGACATATATGGCTTTGGCGTTGCTTTTTGGTAATTAGAAGGCCGCCAAATGCCGCTGCATTTCACACGTGTATTATGGCTAGCAGTGAAGGGGTTAATTATGTAGCTTGTAGGGAGCTTGCAGGGTTAATTTTAGCTTTAGTGTAGAGCTCAGCCTCCCACTTGAAACATGAGACCCCCTGATCCCTCCCAAACAGCTCTCTTCCCTCCCCCACCCCACAATTGTCCCCGCCATCTTAAGTACTGGCAGAAACTCTGCCAGTACTAAAATAAAAGTTATATTTGGGCTTTTTTTGTGTTTTTTTTTAGCATATTTACATATGCTGCTGTGTAGGATCCCCCCTTAGCTCCCAGCCTCACTGATCCCCCACCAAACAGCTCTCTAACCCTCCCCCTCTGCCTTAATGGGCGCCATCTTGGGTACTGTCAGCTGTCTGCCAGTACCCAGTTTAGTAAAAAAATATGCCTTTTTTTTTAAAAAAAATGCCCTTTCTGTAGTGTAGCTTCCCCCCCCCCCCCCCCAAGATTAAACCCCCCACCCCTTCCAGATCCCTTAGCTGTTTATTTACAGCTTTTAAAACTTTTATTTTTTTCACTTTTTTTCAGTTATTTTTCTGTAGTGTAGCGGTTCCCTCCCGCTCCCGCCCCGTGCACGCGCCCGCCCGCCGCCCCCCCTGCACGCGCACGCTCCCATGCACGCTCCCGCCCATACCGCCCCCGATCCCGCCCCCCTCCACTCCAATCGGCGCATCGATGGCCGCCCACCCGCCTCCCAGACTTGCTCCCACCCACCAACGATACCGGCCACTGATGTCCGGTGCAGAGAAGGCCACAGAGTGGCTCTCTCTGCATCGGATGGCCAAGGGGGGTTATTGCAGGATGCCTCCATATCGAGGCATCACTGCAATAACCGGAAAGCAGCTGGAAGCGAGCAGGATCGCTTCCAGCTGCTTTCCAGACCAAGGACGTACGCCACACGTCCTCGGTCATTAACTGTATTTTTTTTTAGGACGTGTGGCGTACGTCCTTGGTCATTAAGGGGTTAAAGAATGCTCTCCAGTACTTCTATTTCCCTGGTGGAATGATCTAAAGCCATTTTATACCCTTAAAAAAGAGTGTCTCACTAAGGGGCGTATAATGCATTTCGTATGGGGAGAAAATTCGGACATTACAAAAGTAGACAATAAAAATCGGAATTTAAAAAAAATACAGCATATATGGGAGAACAGCAAATATAGGATCTATGGAAAACACTTTTCCAGATATTATTGCGTAGAGTTTTGATGGAACATTTCCTTGAAAAGCTGAGTGTCGTATAATATTGAGTAAGAAGCGTTGTGTTTTCAAGCTAGGCAAAGAGGGGGAAAATGCTGTTGCAGAGTAAACATAGGTACGATTGATTTTTGTTGTATGTCTACAAAATATTAAATATTTTTCTTGTATCATATCACTTCTTTCCCTTCTCACCTCTTAGACTACTAAGTAATTTCACACCCAGTGCTGGACCTTTTGTAGCTGTTTGTCACTTACACAAAGATTTAAACTTCTTTTCTGAGGTGCCCAAACAAATCATAGCTCTTTTTTCAGCAGGACAAGCTTTTTAGAAAATAACTTTATTTTGCAGAAACACAACTATATGAAATATATATATTTTTGCCATATCCTATGGTAAATATCTGCAGAGTCATTATTTTTTAAATATCTCAAACACGCATTTGTAGTTTCAGCATTTAGGGCTCCATGTACTAAGCCGTCAATTAATCTGCATTGCAGACGCGGATAAACTCGCCGTTACTCGCCACGGGCAAATGGTGTCCGCTGTCGCTATGTATTAATAATCCCCCAATAAATAGACACGTCTAGCCCGCCGCGAGCAGTGGCGGATTATTGATAAATTTGACGACATCGCTCGCCGCGACTAAGCTAATGTACTTAACTTTCAGTCGAATTGTCTGGCCAATTATTAACACGTGACATGCAAGGTGTCAGAAACGTCAATAGTAGGTCGCGGGAATGGCATTTTTCCCCTATAAAACTTCAACTTTTCTAAACAACTTATTATTGTTCAAAAATTGTTTGTAGAGTGATTACAGAGCGTTATTTTTTGTGATCTTTATTTACAAATTGGATATGGCTTCATCTGGATCTGATACCACTTAAAAATCCAAGAATCCTCACTTTTCGCATCAGCAAAATGTTGTTTTGATTGACATGATTATTGACTCTTATGATTATTTGTTTGGATGTCGTGTCAAACAAACAAATTTTTCGAGGAGGAAGCAGATCTGGCAAAGGATTAGTGATGCTGTTAGTGCCCAGGGTCCTGGAAAAAAAAAAATGTTGATCAGCTGAAGAAGCGTTACAACGACATTAAACATTTCGCCAAAGCTAAATTGGCCAGAGAAAAAAATTTGGCACGTGCTACCGGGAGGTGGACCAGCATATGTGGCCGACCTCAATAACTATGAGCAGAAGCTTTTTCAGCGTCTAGGACCAGAGATCATCACTGGCATAACGGATGATTGTGACAGTGATTTAGAGGTAAATGTACAACATAATTGACCGCAAAAATGTTGTTTAATAATGATAGCTCAGTGTCTCCCAATATATATTTATTAAAAAAAATAACATGATCTGACTTCTTATGCTTCTGTATGTGAATCAGCACATAGGCCCCAAATAGTCTTATCATTTATGGCGTACTAAAATTTAAAAATATGTATTTTAGAATATTATATATATATATAATATTATATATATATATATTATATATATTCAAAAAAAGTATAAATGGGATTGTACAATAATAGGGTTTTATACTTACATTTTTTTTTAAAGCTATAACGGGAATATACCTTTATTAAGAGTTATTATAAATATAGGGGGCAAGTATTATTGTGATCCCTAAAGATAACACCCATGTGTTCATTTACAACCCAGTATTGCATTGAAACTCTTCAAGAGATAATGACAATAAAAATAATGCAATTTGTGTAACATAGTATTTTCAACATTAATCATGAAATATAATTTTTTTAAATTACATATCACTTTAACTTTTATCTCCTGCTATTCTGACTGACCCCCTGATCACATGCCTTTTTAAATGTATTATCTTTTGACTTCCATGTTGCAGTATTTGAGTATACAATATTATTTTTAACATTCTTTCAAAATTAGTAGATAATATCTAATTGATCTCAGCTTTCTAAAGATATACTTTTTTCAGACATAGATATGCCACATAGTTGAACGATCTATGTGCATCAACCAATGATCATTTACTGAGCCTGTATAGCAGTGCTTTCCAAACTGTGTGTCGGGACACACTAGTGTGTCGGCAGCAGTGTGTAGGTGTGTCCCTGCTTCAGCACTTTTTTTTTTTAAATTAAATTTTTTTTTATATTGTTTTTTAGTTTCTGACTTTCCACCTGCCTGCTACACATATCACATGGTTGACACGTGATTGATACCTAGTGGGTCACAGATCATCTTAACCCAATTGGCACAGCTCAGTGGAACTGAAACTATTACCATTGGTGGATTTGGCAGCACATTGACTCCTGACTGCACTTGTAGTCTCCTTAATTGGCTCATGACTGCAAGTGTAGTCAGTGAGTGGGACAGCAGTGTGTTTGCAGTGTGGGCAGTAATCAGTCGGACTCGCAGAACTCTGAGGGTGGCAGCTTAAACGCTGAGCTGAAGTCAGAAGTCAGTGGGATTTTTTTGCAGCTAGCTCCCAGTAGTGCATTGCTGCTCCTGCTTTTGATATATGGATAGGAAGTGGAAGCTTAAAAATGCTTGATGATGAAATGTGAGTGTCTTTATCTAATATTACACCAAATATTCAGAAACTGTTTATCCCATCAACCTCATACATCCCATTAAAATACTAAGTAGCTATTGGTGTTATTAAACTTTTTTAAATTCTTGCACATACTTGTTACTTGTAAATACATTTTGTTATTATATAATTTATGTATGTTTCGTATCTTTTAAAACAAGTTAGTTTAACCTCCTTTTTGCTAGTACAACTGAATTACTGTGTCGCAAAATGATGTAGGTCTACAAAGTGTGTCACCAACATGAAAAGTTTGGAAAGCTCTGCTGTATAGATTTGCTTTTCATCAAAGTATATCAATGCAATGAAGCCAAAAAGATAATACAATTAAATAATTTTTAAAAAGCATGTTTTTATGAGATCATGAAAGGAAAATGTTTGTTTTCATGTCCCTTTAATGATTGTGCCTTCATTCACTGCTGCAATGATATTATTATTAACAGTATTATCTTTCAGTTGAAACATGAAATAAAAATCAAATTAAAAATGTATTAATAAAAGTATTTTTTTTTTAAAAGCAACACCAACAACACAAGCACAGCCTGGGAGGAGTAGCAATGAAGTGGCCACTTGTTCAAGTTCTTCAGCTGTGTACAGACCATCTACCGGTGCAGCTGGTTCCAGACCTTCTACCAGTTTATCTCATGGACAATTTATATGGTCCACATCAACTGTTACACACAGTTCTTCATCTGCGGACACACTCCCTGATGTAAGTACCAGCACTTCAGAAACTGGTGTTGGCAGAGCAACTGGTAAGTAAATTATTAATTAAATGAATAATTACAATGTTGTGTGTGTTATCTCTTTCATCTCTGAAATCCAAAATATGTTTTTTTTGTACACAAATGTACAATCTCAGTATTGACATAATCTAGTTCTAGATCGTTTTGAGATGGAATGGCATTTGAATGACAAATACCAATGATCTTTGATTTTCATGAAAGGGACACTGTACAATTTTTTTTAAATGATGATTCAGGTAGAGCATGCAATTGTAATCAACTTTCTAATGTACTTACATTTTAACATTATTTTCATTTTCTTTGTATCTTTCTTTTAAATCCAAGAATGTGAGTTTAGATGCCTCCTCATTTGTGGTGAATACACTGTGTTGTTTTTGCTGATTGGTTGTTAAATTCACCTACCAATAAACAAGTGCTTTCCATGGTTCTGAACAAAAAAATTAGCTTATATGCCTTATTTTTCAAATAAAGGAAACAAGAGAATTAAGCAGAATTGATACTAGTATTAAATTATAAAGTTGATTGAAATTGCATCCTATATATCTTAATCACAAAATAATTGTTTTTTATTCAGTGTCCCTTTAATTGCAAACTACATTTTCATTAATATTTTTACTAATAGATTTTTCACTGAATGTTTGAATATATGGTAGTAAATAACATTTACTCAAAACCTATCTTCTTTTTTTTTTTGTTTATAGGTGATTTGGTACGTCTTTTCCAGAGATTGACTGGACATTCATCTCCATTATTTCATGGTATGTATCACTTATGTATATATATAATATAATTTAAATTTGTGTATAACTGTTGTATCTGCTCTCTCCTTCTATTCCATTTCTGAAACCGTGTTTACAAAAATGTATGTTTATTTTCTAACAATTGTTTATGTCTTGATCTAGAAGAAGAAAACTCATCAAGGGAGATCACTATCAATCTCATGCCAATAGCGGAAAATCCAATTCCAGATGAAACAACAGGAGGTCATGATGGAAGTGAGACTCCAGATATTCTAGAAGAATTCGGTGATGCACAACCAGATGAAATCCATACACCAGAAAACCTGGAGGAACCAGTTGAAACACAGGCACCACCACTAACACAGGAAACAGGTGCTCTAAATATTGAAAATCCACCAGCAGAAGGACTATTGGCCGATGTTGGATTAAGGGAAATGTTGACCCTTGAAAGGCAATATAGAGAGGACCACAGGGACATGCAGAATATTATTAACACTAATATTGAACGCTGGGCAGCTATTTCGGAAAAAAATATTGAAATAGAAATTGAAAGAAATGAAATTGAAAGGCAGAAATTACATCTGCAAAGAGAAATGTTTCAGTGGCAGAGGCAGATGGATGAGGAAAATATCCAGCAACTAAATAGAGCATTATCCATCACTGAAAGGACATTACAATCTCTCTTGTCTATTGTTAGTGAAAGGGAGGGTACAACAGACCCCAAAAGGCCACGTCTCCAATGAACATTTCATTTCTTATTTTATGTTGTATTTTATGTTAATTATTTTTTTTTTTTAAATATTTTTTATTGAGGTTTAGCATAGCAAACATAAAACATTATACGTCACTTTGATTAAAGAGAAAAAATACAAACAAAATAGAGCAAAACATTTCAGCAGTTACATTGAACATTGTTGGACGACTAATGAAACCTCAGTTTTTTAATAAGATAGCATAGATGACTGACCAGTTGAGAACATAGATTTAGGCCCAATGGGACAGATTTATAAAAAAAAAAAAAAAAAGTTAACTGATGGTCAGGTGGGCAGCTCTTTCAGAGCTTCCAAAAGAGATGAAATACTTATAAGGGGGAGGGGGAAATTCAGCGGGTAAGCACCGCTATATATATATGAGGGAAAGGGTGGAGGGCGGAGCCATATATATATATGTGGGTAAACTAAGGAGCATGGCAGGGTCTCTACAAAAAAAAAAAAAATTTAACTGTAGAATAACATAAGCGAACAAAACTTAGTCAAGAAGCACTAGGCCATGCATATTCTCTCACTAAGCAACAAGGGCATTACAAAACGTAGCTGCAAACAATCAGCCATGGTCTCTAATTATGGGCAAGAACAAAACACAATCAATAAGCAAAACTATAGTGGTTACAGAACATTTCCTAGCTCTCTCTATATATTAACTTTTACAGCCAGGTAACTCCCAGCCTAACACTGATCCACCAGATAGAACCTGACAGATAATCCCTCAAGTGTGTTCAATAAGCATACATAAAAACAGTTAAAGGGTTATGAATTGCTTGTGTAACCATGAAATTCGATAGATCAAAATATCATAGCCAGCCAAAGCGAAAATATTGGTAGGGAGTCTATCAGGTATAGATGCACAACTGTAGCTCAGTAGGTGAGTGTCACTGTGTGCTTTGTGGCATAGTAGGACTTATTATAACCTATAAGCAACTATGGTAGTCTAAAGGATTTCTATATCAGTAGTCAATAATAGTGCTACTACTGATAGAATAACAGTGTGCATAATTTTTCTAAATTTTAATATTAAGAGGACTGGGTGTATGAGGCATACTAAACATACAATACTAGAGCCTGTTGTCTCAGGTTGCTACTAGACTAACCTCTTCCTTGCTAGCTGAGGGAGGAGGAGGAATTATGCTGATATGTGTATATGGGGTGAGAGGATGGGTGGAATAAGAGTTAAATTTGTCACATATTGGGGTAATGAACTCCTACATACTAGGGGCTCTTAATTAAACTTGTTGCAATATGTGAGCACACGATATGTCAGATAAAAAGTTCAGGTATAAAAAGCATGCTAGTGGACACTCCTTAATGACTGTACTTTGCTTTAGTAAACATCTTATAAAAAGTAAAAGTGCAGGATAATTCCCAACAGGGGTATAACATGTGCATATTAGTATATCAAGTAGTTGGCTGTTATATGTAGGCATCATCTAAGCCCCACAATGCTGGATATGTCTTGTAAAGGGAAAACAGATATAGAGCAGACATAAACTAATATTGGATAAACTGGAACATGAGGGTGAAAGCTACATCTTAACTAGTTATGTGTCTATACCCCTTGACAGTCTAAAGGACTTAGGTTAGAGGGATTAGTTTCCCAGATAAGTTGAAAAAAGAAGGAAAGAATGTTATGCTGAATATGTTTGTTAAACATTTAAATTCTTATATGTAGTAGTTGGTAAACATAAAATATCCTATTAAGCAAACTCTCCAATACCCAGGTTAAATGAAATGCTGAAATTACCAAGCTGGGGTATACTGTAGAGTTGTCAGAGATTAGAGTGATTGCTATGGTATCGCATGCACAGGGAGCTACTCTAAAGATCAATTTCTAAACAATCCTGTAACGCTACTTGCTATCTACATTTGGTATAATATGCTCTACCTATGTGCTATTATGGTGTCTCATTATTCTGGTCAAACATATAGATTTAGGCAATCATGTAAAACAACATAAGCACCACCATTAGAAAGGCTTGCATACATAAAACATTACCATGTAATATATAGTGATAAGTAATCCCCAGAGAAGAGGACAAAAGGCGGCTGAGAAATCATCCACGGCTGGTTCAAAAAAGGTTTTTTATTGAAGCAAGGTGCTAGTACATAAGGTGAGAGCAAAGCCTTAACACCTGACGCGTTTCGCGCATGCGTACATGCGCTTCATCAGAGGTGATATGTTCAAGGTGTGTAGTGACCTATATGCAGCAAAGGGACCAATCCTGTTACCGGTTCAATTAAGGACTATTGTCAACACCTATAGGTAAGGTAGCTGAAACCTTTGCTGCAGATTGGTCATTAATTTTGTTTCTTTATTTACTAAGTCAAATAACACAGTGAACAATTTTATAAATCTTCTAGTACTAGTACAATTGTTAACATCTATACATATATATCAACTGTTCATTCTAAGCCTATGTGAACTAAGTTCTAATAGACAACAAAAAATGTATAAATTAAATAAAAATAAAGAATATTTACATAAGAAATTAGCAGTCACATATATAAAGGATATATAGGTATTCAATTCAACAATGATGTGTAAGAATAACTTAGAGAGAAGATATGGCGTTTTTTTCAGAGATGCAATCAAGTGGATAGTAGTGTCAAATGTTATAAGTTAGTCACCATCGATGCATATGAGAAAAAATCGACAATCTAAGTTGAGGATGGAGAAACTATCATATTAACATAAACAAAACAATGTATTAATATATAGATAATACAAATAAAATTGCTACAAAAAACAGAAATTCTCTTAAAAGAAACATAAATATAGAGATAAAATATAATAAGAAACATAAATATTATAATAGAAAATTATAATAAATAACACACAATTGATTTCGGATGTGCTAAGTTAATTATTCACTATTTACATTTATAGTACATCTACAGATTTTATTAGATATTTTAATTCATTTCTTTGTGGGATCTGAGCTATGGTGGTTGACTGTAGAGGGAAAAAAGGAGACACTTTATAAAGGGTAAATGTCGAGAAAAGTTTTCTCTTATGTTGTTTTATTTTATTTTATTTTATTTAGGATTATGTTGTAAATTGCATTATTCAACAAATAGATCAACATCCATCCTTTTGTTAATCCCTTCTGGTGCTCTAGTGTGTAATTTTATAATCCAAAAGATCTCTTTCTTTCTTAAGCATTTTTCCCTATTACCACCCCTAGGATGTTTTTTGATAATATCAATACCTATGAAAGAGAAATATTTTTGTCCTATACCATGCAATCTAAAATGCTTAGCTACCGGCGTTTTAGGTTCTTTCTCCTCTAAGGAGCGTAAATGTTCACGAATTCTTTCTTTTAATGGACGGGTAGTTATACCAATATATTGACAGGAACAAAATAGGCAATTAATGAGATAGATCACATATTGTGAATTACAGTCAATTCTATCTCGAATGTGGAACACTTGTTTTGTAATATTGGAAGAAAAAGTATCTGTTACTGTAATGCACGTGCATCCTTTGCATGGTACATGGCCACATTTAAAGCACCCTGGTTTTGGGCTAAGCCAGTGTGCACCTGTTGTGTCTTTATCTGTAAACTGTTTGCTAGTTATTTCTCTTATGGTTGGTGCTCTTCGTGCTATACATTTTATTCCTGATGTTAAGATGTTATTAAGTGCTTCATTACCTTTTAGAATTGATAGGTTCTGTCTGACTATCTTACAAATTAGATTATATTGTCTACTAAATTGCGTGATAAATAAAAGGTTTTGATCAGGCAATATAGATTTATCAGTTTTTCCTGGTTTCTTTGGACCTCCTTTAAGTAATTCTTGTCTATTTAAATCTGCCACTTGTTTCTCCAATCTAAGTAGTTGATTCCTATGGTATCCTCTATCTGTCAATCTATTTGTTAGTTCTCTTGCTTGAGGGAAGTAATCTGCCAGTTCTGTACAATTCCTTCTTAAACGAAGGTATTGTGCTTTAGGAATACCTCTTTTTAAATGATTGGGATGGCAGGAATCAGCTCTCAGTATCGTGTTCCTAGCCAAGGGTTTGCGGTAGGTGCATGTGGAGATTTTATTATCTTTAGCTCTCAGACTTAAATCTAGGAAATCAATTGACTGTTTATGTATCTGTGCTGTGAAGGTCAAATTATATTCATTATTATTCATAAAGTCTACAAATTTGTCAGCTGTACAGTCATCCCTGGTGTCCCATATGACTATAATGTCATCTATAAAACGGCCATATATTATAACATTGTTCTTATATGGAAACTGGTCTGAAAAGATCATATTTAATTCCAGCCACCCCATATATATATTTGCTAGCGCGGGGGCAAATTTTGCCCCCATCGCTGTACCTCGTCTTTGTAAGTAATAAGAACCTTGAAAGATGAAAAAGTTATGTTGTAAAAGAAATTCTGTTATTTGGACGATAAATGTTATAAATTCATTGCTATAGTCTGAGTATCTATGTAGCATAAAATCTATAGCCTCCAGTCCTTTTGAATGAGGGATATTGGAATAGAGGGCCGTCACATCAATGGTGGCCCATACATAAGATTCTTTCCAAGTTATGTCACTTATCTGTGTCAGTAAGTGTGTGCTATCCCTGATATATCCTGGTAGAGCCAACATGATAGGTTGTAGTATGTGGTCGAGCCAGCCACCCAATCTTTCACACAATGATCCATTACTGGCCACAATGGGTCGTCCAGCTGGATTCTTAAGACCCTTATGTATCTTGGGTGCAATGCGAAAGTATGGGGTGGTTGGCTGTTCCACATATAGATAATCAGTTAATTCTTTATCCATGAAGCTATGTTCTATAGCATAGTCTAATAAGTGGCTAAGTTTATTTTTGAAGGAGGTGGTGGGATTGAACGTAAGTTTAGTATATAACATACAGTCTTTTAGTTGATTCTCAACTTCACCAATGTAATCACTTTTGTTCAACACCACCACTGCCCCTCCCTTATCCGCCTGGACTATTACCACCTTGTCATTTTTCTGAAGTCTAGTCAATGCCTGTCTTTGTTGTCGGGTAAGATTATTTCTAGATATATCAAAGGGGGTTTTTTCAATTGTATTTGCTAAGTCAGTTAATTCTCTCTCTATCACTCTCTGATATAAGTCCAATAGTTGATGTCTAGAATTTACTGGATAAAAATAAGAACTATTCTTATATGTGAAAGATGTGCAATTGTTAGTTAGTGTGTCAGTGGATCTGGTGGATTCCTGTTGTAAGGAAACCAAATTTGTAAGATCCACCAGATCCGTGTATTTCAGTCCTACTGAAATCTGCTTACTAGAAGCTTGTGTGTTATCAAGTGAGTGCTCAACTGGGATATCTTTAAAGTGTTTTTTCAAAACTATCTTACGGACAAATCTGTTTATATCAATAAGTGTATTTACAAGATCAAAATTATGTGCTGGTGCATACGATAAACCTTTATTTAGCAAATTACATTCTATATTGGACAATTTATAATCAGAGAGGTTAATGACTGCTACTTCTTTATATTTTTTCTGACCCTGCTGGGGTAACGAAAAGTTGGTACTGTTGCGTCCATATCTATTGTATCTTGAGCTTTCTTAGGTGTGCTAGTCTGGCTTGGTTGTTTCACTAAAGTTTTTAAATCTTTTCTACTGGTGTTCGGATTCAGACTGGTCTTGTCTGGTACAATTAGACCTTGTGATTGTTCACCTTCAGTGGACTGCGCACTAGTGTCCTGATAATCTGTATCTATGCTAGAAAATGTCACATGTTTATTTTTATTTCTATCTGTCTTATTTCTATTTCCTTTTTTGTTTCTATTTTTTTCTTTATTTGCCTTAGTAGATGGCCAATTTTGTCTAGTGGGCTTATGTTGCTGCCATGAATATACTATATTAAGTTCATAGTCTTTGACATCTCTCTGATATTTCTGTACCTTCCTCTCAGATAGTACTGTGTCTAGAGTGTCTATTGTTTCAGTAAGCTGTTTACTATAATCTATATGTTTTTGGGTGGTCTCAAATGGTTTAAGTGTTTCGATTGCATTATTGATTTCTATAAGGACTTGATCTCTTTCCTCTTTTTTATGACATAGTAGTTGTTTCATTAATATTATTGTCATGAGCGCTTCCGTTCATCGCCGTGTCGCCGCGGCTCCCGGAACTCCTCTGTGTCTCTGACGTCATGTTGCTTAGCAACATGACGCTTTCTCTCACACCCCTCTGATGACGGTTACGCTCTGCCCTTTAAATCTCGGCGGGAGATCTGAATCTGGGCCCGTTTGTTGTTTCCCTGGATTGTGAGTACCTTATCAGTTTTGTTCTTCTGTGTACCGACTTCTGCCTGCCTGACCAAGCCTCTTGCCTAATCCCTACTTGCTGATATTTGGACATTGACTTCTGCCTGCCTGACCTTGCCTGTAGCTATTACCCTTTTGCTGATACTTTGATGCCGACTTCTGCTTGCCTGACCCTGTCTTTTGCCAATACCTTTTGCTGATATTTGGATGCCGACTTCTGCCTGCCTGACCTTGCTTTGGCCTTTACCTTTAAACCTATTCTTTGTTAAACAACACCTGCTTAAAAGGGACATTTACTTTTACAAGCTGCAAAAGAGAACTTTGCCTTTCTGTTTGTTATACACCTGCTTAAAAGGGACATTTACTTTTACAAGCTGCAAAAGAGAACTTTGCCTTTCTGTTTGTTATACACCTGCTTAAAAGGGACATTTACTTTTACAAGCTGCAAAAGAGAACTTTGCCTTTCTGTTTGTTATACACCTGCTTAAAAGGGACATTTACTTTTACAAGCTGCAAAAGAGAATTTTGCCTTTCTGTTTGTTATACACCTGCTTAAAAGGGACATTTACTTTTACAAGCTGCAAAAGAGAACTTTGCCTTTCTGTTTGTTATAAACCTGCTTAAAGGGACATTATACTTTTACAAGCTGCAAAAGAGAACTTTTCCTTTGTTTTACAAGCCTGCTAAAGAGGACCTTTTTCAGAAGCTTCAAGTAAGAGCATTTCCTTTTTGTTCTTTGAACTATTTAAAGGGACGTTTTATCCTTTGTGGCTTTCCTGCATTCTGGAACAATATTCATTTTTGTTATCTTCTAATCTGCTTCCTGAGTGGGTCACGTCCTGGATATTTCTTAGTGTGCTAGCGTGTGCTTTCAATTCACGCTAGCAGTTGGGTTACATCCCGGATTGATTCCTGAGCGGCTGACATTACAAACGGGCCATAAAAATGGACCCCACTGAATTATCTATGGCCGTGGCTCACCAGGGACAGCTCTTGGGTTCTCATGCCACTCACTTGCAGTCTCTGGACACTAAACTTGATCAAATTACTGCTCTATTACAAAATTTGGTTGCTACCGCACCTCCCAATCCTAATCCCAATCCAAATCCGATTGAGGCATTACCTCCTCCGATTCCTAACAATCAGTCTCAGGTACAACTAAGTCCCAGGATTCCTCTTCCGGATAAATATGATGGGAATCCTGAAGAATGTAGAGGCTTTTTGAATCAATGCCGTCTTCATTTCCGAAATAGCCCTACTCTCTTTGCTACTGCCTCTTCTAGAATCACGTTTCTTATTTCCTTAATGAAAGGAAAAGCCTTGGCTTGGGTGTCACCTTTGCTAGAAAAGAATGATCCTATACTGTTGGATGTTGATACATTTCTATCTACATTCTCAAACGTATTCGATAAACCTGGAAGGTCATCCGCTGCTGAAGCAACTCTCCTGGATTTACGTCAAGGAAATCAACCAGTCTCTCAATATGCAATTGAGTTCCGCACCCTTGCTTCTGAAACCACTTGGAATCAGGGAGCACTCAGAGCCGCTTTCCGTAAAGGACTTTCTGAGCGTCTCAAGGATGAATTGGTGTATCGTGAACTTCCAGAGTCCTTAGAAGCCTTAATAAATCTCTGTATCAGTCTCGACGCCAGGTTTCGTGAACGCCAACAAGAAAAGGATAGAACACAGAGGACTTCCACTCGAACTCCTTTTCGTTTAGCTCCTCGTTTTTCTAATCCAGTCACTCCAGCCTCTCCTACTACTGATCAGGCTGAACCCCATGGAAGTAGGAAGTATAAAATTAACTGAGACTGAACGCTTAAGAAGACGGACTCTTGGCTTATGTCTGTACTGTGGCCTTAAAGGACATTTATTAAGGGATTGTCCTACTAGGCCAGTAAAAGCCAGGGCTTAACTCTAGTCCAGGGAACTGAGTTAAGCCAAAATAGTGGTCATTCCCTATACAAGAAACTCTTTGTTCCAGTAACTCTTCTAATTGGACATAAGAAGATCTATACCCAAGCTCTAATTGATTCTGGTGCTGGAGGTGTGTTCATTGACTCTACATTTGTTTCTACTCATTCTATACCCTTACTAAAGAAGGAGTATTCCATTTCAGTCTCTACGGTCAGTGGAGATCCTTTGGGTTCTGGATACATTCAGTTTTCTACTCAACCCTTAATCCTCACCGTAGGAATACTTCATTCTGAGACAATTTGTTTCGATGTCATTCCCACTCCGCAATTTCCCATTATCTTGGATTACCCTGGCTCCAGATTCACAATCCCATTTTTTCTTGGACTTTCGGTGAACTCACTTCCTGGGGATCTACCTGCCAGACTAAATGTCTTCAAAAGATTACTAAGTTACCACTCACTATTGCTCTCACAGTTGAAACTCCGGAATCCTTACCTATGCATTACCATGACTTTGTGGATGTCTTCTCCAAAAAAGAAGCGGAACGTCTTCCTCCTCATCGCCCTTTTGATTGTCCCATTGACCTCCTTCCTGGGGCTGCCTATCCTCGAGGCAAGACATATCCACTTTCTAAACCAGAAAACATGGCTCTGGAAGAATATATAAAAGACAATCTGGCTAGAGGATTTATTCGACCCTCCTCTTCCCCTGTAGGGGCTGGTTTCTTTTTTGTGGGAAAAAAGGATGGTGGATTAAGACCCTGTATTGATTATCGTGGATTGAATCAGATTACCATCAAGAACAGTTATCCTCTGCCCCTTATTCCTGAACTTTTTACTTATCTTCAGGGAGCCACCATTTTCACCAAACTCGACCTACGTGGTGCATACAACTTGATCCGTATACGCAAAGGAGATGAGTGGAAGACTGCCTTTAACACTCGATTTGGGCATTATGAATATTTGGTCATGCCCTTCGGGCTATGCAATGCTCCGGCGGTTTTCCAGCATTTTGTAAATGAGATCTTTCGTGATTTTTTGAATATTTTTGTTATCATATATCTGGACGACATCTTAATTTTTTCTCAGAACCACCAAGATCATGTGCACCACGTCAAGAAAGTACTTCAACGTCTAAGAGAATTCCATCTGTTTGCTAAACTGGAGAAATGTTCTTTCCATCAAAAATCCATACCCTTTCTGGGTTATGTAATATCGGCATCTGGATTCGAAATGGACCCTACTAAACTTTCTGCCATTTTGGATTGGCCTAGACCTGATTCTTTGAAGGCTTTACAACGTTTCCTAGGCTTCGCCAATTATTACAGAAAGTTCATCAAGAATTTTGCTACTATTACTTCTCCTCTTACTTCTCTCACAAGAAAAGGACAAAACTGTAAAGTATGGCCGTCTGAGGCTATAGAAGCTTTTGAATCTCTCAAAGAAGCTTTTTCCTCAGCTCCTATCCTTCGTCATCCAAATCCTGAGTTTCAATTTATTCTGGAGGTGGATGCTTCCTCTGTTGCTGCTGGAGCGGTTCTGTCTCAACGAATACCAGAGACTGGAAGGATTCATCCTGTTGCTTTTTTCTCTAAAAAATTCACTCCTTCCGAATTTAACTATGACGTAGGGAATAAAGAGTTGCTTGCCATCAAGATGGCATTGGATGAATGGAGACATTGGCTGGAAGGTACTTCTTTGCCATTTACTATACTTACTGATCATAAGAACCTTCTGTATCTCCAAACAGCCAAACGACCTAAATTCCAGGCAAGCACGCTGGTCCTTATTCTTCTCTCGGTTTCATTATAATTTGTCTTACATACCTGGATCAAAAAATATTAAAGCAGACGCACTTTCCAGACAATTTCAAGATACCCCAGTTCCTGAGTCTGGTACCATTCTCCAACCTCATGAAGTCATTGCCCAGTTAACAACTTCTTGGTTACAAGAATTACAGTCCGCTCAAGAGCATCTTCCTTTGTCCTGTAAACCTCCCAATGGTTTACTCTTTGTTCCTGAACGCCTTCGTTCCAAGATTTTATTTTGGGCTCATGATAGTCCCCTTTCTGGACATCCTGGCATCAGTATTACCACTCGAAACCTCAAACAACATGTCTGGTGGCCTACACTCTCTCAAGATGTGAAGGATTACGTCTCAGTATGCACACAATGTGTCATGAACAAAACTCCACGCCAACTTCCTTCAGGATTGCTCCAACCATTGCCTATACCTCACCAGCCTTGGACTCATGTATCCATGGACTTTATTACCGATCTTCCCTTGTCCACTGGGAACAATACTATCTGGGTGGTGGTCGACAGGTTCACTAAGACGGCTCATTTTGTACCCTTGCCAGGATTACCATCTGCCAAAAGACTCTCTGAACTTTTTATTCTACATATTGTAAGAATCCATGGATTTCCTCTAGATATTGTTTCAGATAGAGGGGTACAATTCGTTTCTCGATTTTGGAGGTCACTTTGTAAACATTTTGGTACTACTATATCTCTCTCTACTTCTCACCACCCACAATCGAATGGTCAGACTGAAAGAGTAAACCAGTGTCTTGAAACATATCTTAGACATTATGTGGATCATTATCATTCAAACTGGACTTCTTACCTTCCTTTGGCTGAATTGGCCCATAATGCCCGGTACAATTCCTCCCTTCAGACTTCTCCTTTTCATGCAGCTTACGGATATCAGCCTAGGACATTCCCTTTGCATACTTCCTCCACAGTGAATCCTGCTTCTGATCTTACAGCCCGAAGATTAACTCGACATTGGCAGAAGATACATCGTATTCTTTCTGTAACTTCTAGACGTTACAAGTTCTTTTCGGATCTTCGACGGAAAAAGGCTCCCAAATATCGCCCTGGTGATAAAGTTTGGATTTCCTCTCGATTTCTGCGCCTGAAACAACCTTCTAACAAATTGGGACCACGATATGTGGGTCCTTTCCGAATACTGGGTCAGGTATGTTCCACTGCTTATCGGGTAGCTTTACCCAAGTCTCTCAAAGTCCATCCGGTATTTCATGTTTCTCTTTTTAAACCTGTGATGTTTAACAGGTATTCTAAGCCTTTTTCTAAACCTCCACCGTTATTGGTGCATGGACATCCTGAGTTTGAGATCAGCCATATTCTAGATTCCAAATTGCGGGGCCAAGAAAATTGTATTATCTCATTCATTGGAAGGGTTATCCAGTCACGGAACGTTCTTGGGAACCTGCTCATCAAGTAAATGCTCCTATATTGGTCAAGTCCTTCCACAAGACTCATCCTGATAAACCTGGTCCTGTCCCCCGGAGGGGTCCTTGAGGAGGGGGTGCTGTCATGAGCGCTTCCGTTCATCGCCGTGTCGCCGCGGCTCCCGGAACTCCTCTGTGTCTCTGACGTCATGTTGCTTAGCAACATGACGCTTTCTCTCACACCCCTCTGATGACGGTTACGCTCTGCCCTTTAAATCTCGGCGGGAGATCTGAATCTGGGCCCGTTTGTTGTTTCCCTGGATTGTGAGTACCTTATCAGTTTTGTTCTTCTGTGTACCGACTTCTGCCTGCCTGACCAAGCCTCTTGCCTAATCCCTACTTGCTGATATTTGGACATTGACTTCTGCCTGCCTGACCTTGCCTGTAGCTATTACCCTTTTGCTGATACTTTGATGCCGACTTCTGCTCTGCCTGACCCTGTCTTTTGCCAATACCTTTTGCTGATATTTGGATGCCGACTTCTGCCTGCCTGACCTTGCTTTGGCCTTTACTTTAAACCTATTCTTTGTTAAACAACACCTGCTTAAAAGGGACATTTACTTTTACAAGCTGCAAAAGAGAACTTTGCCTTTCTGTTTGTTATACACCTGCTTAAAAGGGACATTTACTTTTACAAGCTGCAAAAGAGAACTTTGCCTTTCTGTTTGTTATACACCTGCTTAAAAGGGACATTTACTTTTACAAGCTGCAAAAGAGAACTTTGCCTTTCTGTTTGTTATACACCTGCTTAAAAGGGACATTTACTTTTACAAGCTGCAAAAGAGAATTTTGCCTTTCTGTTTGTTATACACCTGCTTAAAAGGGACATTTACTTTTACAAGCTGCAAAAGAGAACTTTGCCTTTCTGTTTGTTATAAACCTGCTTAAAGGGACATTATACTTTTACAAGCTGCAAAAGAGAACTTTTCCTTTGTTTTACAAGCCTGCTAAAGAGGACCTTTTTCAGAAGCTTCAAGTAAGAGCATTTCCTTTTTGTTCTTTGAACTATTTAAAGGGACGTTTTATCCTTTGTGGCTTTCCTGCATTCTGGAACAATATTCATTTTTGTTATCTTCTAATCTGCTTCCTGAGTGGGTCACGTCCTGGATATTTCTCAGTGTGCTAGCGTGTGCTTTCAATTCACGCTAGCAGTTGGGTTACATCCCGGATTGATTCCTGAGCGGCTGACAATTATGGAACAATTAGTTAAATTCTCATTCCATTCCTCCATAAATTTGGGGTTGTTAAGTGCAAAGGAGGGATATTTCTTCATTTGTAAGCCCCTAGGTACCTTGTGCTCCGATATATAGAGTTCTAAGAACTCTATGTCCCACCACAAATTGGTTTCTCTAAATCTCAACAATTCTAATTTGGAAAATGCATTAGCAATATCATCTTCATCAACAAGAACAAGCGCTTGGCTATCACCTTTTAGTGCATTTTCCATAATGCGTTTTCTTTTTGTTTAATTTATAACCCCTGTGGGTGTTTTTGTTGCCATTATGGAAGATGCACCAATAGATACTTAAAAAATAAATTAAATGCAGTTTATACAAGAACCAGAGGAACCCTCAATTATCTATAGATGCAAAGACAAAATAAAATATCTAGAGCAAAAAGGAGATTATTTGCAAATATAGATAATAAAGGATCTTACAACAGTGTATATAGAGACAATGTATGTTTCTAAACAATGTTACAATACTACGTAGTTAGCATCTCCCATAGTTGCAAAAAAAGACAGTTTGCTATGCTTGCAAAATTGTAGAAATTAGAATAGTGGAGTCCACAATTATATTGATGTAGAATGTTCCAAGTGTATAGCGCTATATCTATGTGTATAGAAAGCGCTACAGGAGTTCCTGGCGGCAAGAAACAAGCTGTGGGGAAACAAGCTGTAATGTAAATGTCCCTCCGGACCCTTAGAGCCAATGTACAATTAGGATGTACACCGTAGAAATGAAAAGTACCTTCAAAATAGGTGGACCAGGAAATTTGATTACCAGTGTAATGGTTCCAGGCAGCGTCCTCCGAAGATCCTCGATAGGCTAGAGCCCCCAAGTTCCGACGGAGGTGGATGGCTGTATCCTCGTTTCCACTTGTCCTCAAACGACCAAAGCTCTGACGTCAGAGTAGTGTGCCGTGTCGCACAGAAGGTCCGCTGTGAGCGTGAGGGGAACGTGCAGCGTCGCACGGCAGATTCCTCAGGACAGACCAGGTGTCGCACAGGAGGTCCGCTGTAAGCGTGAGGAAAACGTGCAACGTCGTACGGCAAATTCCTCGGGACAAACCAGGTGTCCACTGGGTCCTAGGTAACCGGCTCTTCAGGTCTGGATATGGGTTCCGGGTGATGGACAGCCAAAGCGGTATCTCATCCGCTAAATATAGTGATAAGTAATCCCCAGAGAAGAGGACAAAAGGCGGCTGAGAAATCATCCACGGCTGGTTCAAAAAAGGTTTTTTATTGAAGCAAGGTGCTAGTACATAAGGTGAGAGCAAAGCCTTAACACCTGACGCGTTTCGCGCATGCGTACATGCGCTTCATCAGAGGTGATATGTTCAAGGTGTGTAGTGACCTATATGCAGCAAAGGGACCAATCCTGTTACCGGTTCAATTAAGGACTATTGTCAACACCTATAGGTAAGGTAGCTGAAACCTTTGCTGCAGATTGGTCATTAATATGAAAAAAGAAGGAAAGAATGTTATGCTGAATATGTTTGTTAAACATTTAAATTCTTATATGTAGTAGTTGGTAAACATACAATATCCTATTAAGCAAACTCTCCAATACCCAGGTTAAATGAAATGCTGAAATTACCAAGCTGGGGTATACTGTAGAGTTGTCAGAGATTAGAGTGATTGCTATGGTATCGCATGCACAGGGAGCTACTCTAAAGATCAATTTCTAAACAATCCTGTAACGCTACTTGCTATCTACATTTGGTATAATATGCTCTACCTATGTGCTATTATGGTGTCTCATTATTCTGGTCAAACATATAGATTTAGGCAATCATGTAAAACAACATAAGCACCACCATTAGAAAGGCTTGCATACATAAAACATTACCATGTAATATATAACTATGTCTAAGTTGCAAGTTCGGAGTAATACATTATTCAAGTTTGAGATATGTAGGACTCAGCATAGACCAAACTCTATGTAGCAGTTGAAACAAGCGTAATGGGATTATGTAAGGGGTTAAGGAGGAGGAGACTACGTGCTACTATGACCTGGAAGGTCTCATACTAAGAACTCCACAATCATATACTTCTTTGTCTCTAATAACAGATTAAATATGTGGTAGCTGATGCTCAAAGTACGCTAAAAAGAATACTCATTACGAATTATAATTAAAGGTTAGGAGGAATGTATATACGCTATAGTATCCCCACCCTTGAGATATATGGAGGAAACTAAATATGGCCCTAGGGTCATGTAGTAGCAGTAATATGAGTGAAATGTATTTAAGTTAGGGGCCTATTATATGCTAGCTGCAATCGGTAATAGAAGGAGTACAATTTAAATATGAGACAATGGAGACGATATAACAGGGCCTGTTCCGACATACAAACCGCTGCCATCTGCATCTCTCTAGTGGGATATTACCCACACAATAGGTATACATATAAACAAACACCAGTTGGAATTATTAGCTGTGGTTTGCAAGTCAATCTCTGGTGTTCTCTGCAAGTCTGTCGCTTAATCCTCTGCTACTAGATGGGGTATCTTTAAGCAGTAGTCCCGAAATGGATAAAGTAAGTTCAGGCATGGGGGAAAGAACTCGTCAGAAGTATGTATTAGGAGTATCTAAAGCAGTGTAAGTCAGAATCATAATTGGGGCTTGTCAAGGAAATCGTTTAGTCCCTCTGATCCGTCCTGTAATAAAAGATGCCTCAGCCGATGCCTTCTCTCTGACAAAACCTCTTGATGTTAGGGTAGTCAGACATGCTTGAAATTCTTGCAACCGGACATCTCTCTCTGGTGCGGTAGACATGGCTCATAGGAGAATCAAAATGAGAGCGTAATGTGGATGGTAACTTACATAGATCCCATAGTGTAGCTCTGTGACAAACCTCTTGGAAGTTACGTGCTGTCCACTGAAGGTAGAATAGAGAGCCCGAATCGGCTATGTGATTCAACTTGCGTGGCGTCGCTCTCCCAGGGATATGAGCGCTAAGATCTGCAGCCTTCCTTTCCGGGACTAGCGAGACATAACTGAGACCCGGTTTTCTCTCTCTGACCAGCAGCTTTTCATTGCCTGAGTCGGAGCAAGATTCACTTTTCTTGTCAGAGCTTGTGTAACTTGGTGAGGTATAGGGTCGTTTAGTATAGGCAGAAGTTGCGAAAAGGTTGCTGTTGTTGCTTCCTGTTCATCGCCGCCATCTTTCGCGCCATACAGGTTATCAAGCTGTACAAGGAGTTGTGCAAACAGTCGGCCTATTTCGTTGAAATGATCTTCAAGCAGCTCGTAAGCATGATCTTCAAATTTGCATAGTGCTGCTTCTGGATCCATTGGCGGTTATTTTGAGGAAGATGTTTCCCCAGATATTAGTACAAGCTGCATCCACACCTCCGGATGAGCTGAAGTAGGCCCTAGTGTGTGCCCGCTACTGTGAAAGTTCCAAAAAAGATCCACAGATTCAATGTTTGTACTCTATGAAGCCAGCAAATGTATTTATCATTACTCTCAGTACCCGTTCAGTACCTAGATTATTGCAAAATATAATATTTATCCAAGTTTAGATATTTGTAGCAAAGGAGCTTCAGGCATACACGTCTGCTCACTTTGTTAGTTGGCTCCGCCCCCCTGCAGAGATATATTTTTAATTTAATTGTTTTTTTGTTGTTTTGTTTTTAAGTTTAAAATTTTATTGTTTAATAAAGACAAATTATTTTATGCCCTAAAAATATGTTTTATTTACATAAATTCAAAATTAGGATTACTATTGATTCTTCACAAAAACAGTATTTGTCATTTTTTCATTGTCATTCTTCTGACAATCATCATGGCAAAAAACAAAACAAAAAAACAAAAAACCCAGTATTAAATCAAATAACATATTTTCGGTAATAAAAAATCTATTTGCTCTAATAACTTTCCCAAAGTTTGCCCTAATTTTAGCAATTTTGAGTTTAACATGATCTTCAAGACAACTCTGAGTACCTTTTGTCTTCAGTTTCAGTAGTTGATGTTGAAGATACATCTGTAGAATAACAAAAGCAAAAAAAATATTAATTCAACTTACATATACATATGCAATTTATCATGTGGTTTATTTATTCACAAATATTACCTCCTGATGTGGTGTTATCGATTTTATCTACTATATTGGCTTCTACACTTATGTCCACTCCTTTAAAGCTTTCATCAGAGCCAACTCCTAGAAAAATGCAATATGTATTAGTTAAAACTTTGATTTTCTTAGATTTAAGATTACTGAGTATGAAACATACCTTTATCTACTATCATTGTTCTTAAAACTTCTATACTTGGTTGACTATCATCTGAACTCAAGGCTTCAAATATTGGCACACTATCAGGATTTTGAAAATCTTCTATTTCATACCTAATATTTATGTCTTCCATGGTAATATCTAAGAATGTAATTACAAAGCTAAAGATAGAAAACTATTTAAGCCAAAACCTAAAATATATTATTTATAAGTTAAATAACAACTCATTACCTGTCTGTGTGTTTTTATTAAAAACTTGATATGGATTGGGAGATAATTCAATATCCAATAGTGTTAGTGGCATAGGTGGAGATAAAGCTTCACTTCTGGGTGTTTGCACCAACATTGACCGGAGGTAGCGTGGTGGCTGTTCACACTTACTTTTCTTACTTCTCATATCTATAAACATATTAATCAAAAAGATTGAATTAAACAATTAAATTTTAATTAATTATAATCATTTTTTTTTCAAAAAATAGAAATTATGCTTAATACAACAATTATAATAAGTGGACAATGAACAAAAAAATTTTCTGTTGGGATTCAGATAGAGCACTGCCATTTTAATTTTTTTTTTATTTACTCCTATTTTTAAATTTTCTTCATTCTCTTTGTTTCTTTTATTTGAAAAAAAGCATCTAAGCTACATTTTGAGTTCAATATAATGTAAAACACTTGTTTATTGGTGGATGAATTTACCCACCAATCAGCAAGAACAACACAATGTGTTAAAAAAATGTGCCTGCATCTATACTTAAATTATTGCTTTTCAAATAAAGATACAAAGAGAATGAAAATAATTAGATAATAGGAGTAAATTATAAACTTGCTTACAATGGCATACTATATCAAAATTTGGATACCAAAAAGTTTGGTTCAGTATCCCCTTTAATACTATTTTATTTTCTCAAAAAGGTAATTTTAATTCTACTAACACAGTTACGCAGTGTTTATTGTTCTTACTATGAAATTAAAATTCTACTAACATGGTTTCATGAAGTTAATCTTAAAGACAAATTAAAATTATATTTTACTCTATTAACTCAGTTCTGCATGCTTACTTTTCTAACTTGTTTCAATTGTATATACTAATATAGTTTGATTTTACTCTACTAACTCAGTTCTGCATGCTTACTTTTCTAACTTGTTTCAATTGTATATACTAATATAGTTATATTTGACTCTACTAACTCGGTTCTGCCTGCTTACTTTTCTAACTTGTTTCAATTGTATATACTAATATAGTTAAAGTACGCCTAAAAAAAATAATATTGTCCGTGATTAGTCAATGATAAGGCAGTTAAAAAATATCATGATTACTTTCTATTAAATATATATTTTAATATATAATTTTTGAACTTACATGTCCTTATCAATCTTCAAATTGATTTATAGTACTTCGGTTCTCTTCTCTTCAAGTCACTATATTTTCTAAGACATTGTCGTCTTGTTCTTTTAATTTTTGAAATACGATGCATTCTTCTCAGCATCTCGTATATAATTTTGTCTCTGCATTCCTGTCTCACTGCCCTTACACCACCAATACGTTTAGGGAAATATTTATCCATGGCATAAACTAATATCACTAATTCACCAGCACCAAAAGGTTCAGGGCGCGACATGTTTGACGATGACGTCATTATTCGTTATGTCAATCATTAGCGCATTGATCTAGATATGTATCCCAAAAAAATTTAAACAATATAATGTATATGTAGATTAATGTATTTAGTATGTTTATAGTTATTACAAATTATATTTTGTTTATAAACATTTTCTTTGTTTCAGATGTGTAGATATTTATTTGAATTTAGTTTGGTGTACAGTATTTAATTATAGATAATATATAATGTTTCAAGATTGATTGTCAGTTTGTAATAAAAGATTTTACTTTCCATTATTTGTTGATAATTTTTTGGGGATTGATTTATTTTCAATTGTTATATAAAAAAATATACAGTCAATATTTTATTCCTACTAATGTAACATTGTATTAATGTTACATATATTTATATGTACAATGACAATGTTTAATCTATATGAGCCACTATAACTTGAAAAAATCTAGAATGGAAATAGATATTATTAAAGATCAGAAAATAAGTGATAAGTGTAAGCCCTGAAGCTTTCTTTCATTTGAATATGGGCCAACCTAGGAGCTGTTAAAAATTGTGATTAAAATAAAACAAAGCAAATTAGCAAGTCTTTAAATAACAACTCCTATCTGAAAACATAAAATCTCACTTTAGAATATCCTGTCGTTTGGTAAATCTACAATTCAATGAGACAATACAATGAATTACCATCAGCTATGGAGGGATTACATTACACAAATCTCATTATGTAAAAGAGTTTGAGGAGCTATAGACAGTAGTGTGATGTCACAAAGACAATGTATTAACTAAAATATATTGTCTGTAATTACTTTGATAATAAACTTTATTTATTTGAAACCTTTGATAATTGAAGAGCAACAATTGTAATGTATTTATCTGTTTATCAACAGGGATTTTTAATAACCTTAATTATTAAAAAAAATTTAGAAGACAATTTAATAAAGCAAATTGTTTTTATTGATCAACTTAAAACAGGAATTTTAATCATCAAAATATTGTTCAGAAACCATGTCCCTTGTTGCCATACCACGCCTATTAGCTTGTTCTAGACATATTTCTTCTGTTAACTCATCAGCATCTATGGTATTTTCTTATTCTAATGGGCAGCCTCTTTTGATTGCTATATTGTGCAGTATGCAGCAAACCAATATAATTTTTGCCACTTTCTCAGGTGCATACTGCATAGCGCCGCCAGAACGATCAATACATTGAAACCGCATTTTCAAAAGACCGAAAGTCCTCTCAATTATCCCCCTGGTAGATTGGTGAGCTTCATTGAAACGTACTTGATTTCTGGTCTGTGGGTTGTTATAGGGAGTCAACAGCCATTCTGTACATAAGTAGCCTCCATATCCTAATAGGACATAAAATAAATATAAATATTATTATAAAAATAATTATAAAGATTGATTTAATTTAATTACAGTCAACAAATTGGGCGCAATTTATGTACATGAAAATGAGAGACAAATTAGACGCCAGTTATGCTTACCTAGAAGCCATCCTTCAGGCATATCTCCGTCCTCGAACTTCCGGTATAAGCCAGTCTGCCTTAAGATGTAAGAATCATGACATGAGCCAGGGAAGTTTGAACGGACACTGATTATCCTCATTTTGGGGTCACAGACCATCTGAACATTCAAGGAATGGAAATGCTTTCTATTCCTATAAATCTCCTCACGAGCTTGACATGGTCTTACAGCAACATGGGTACAGTCTATGGCACCTAGGACATTGGGCATCCAAGCCATCCTATAGAAATTGGACTTTATAGATTGCCATTCTTCAGGGGTAGATGGCAAACAAACATATCGATGAAAAATAACCCTCATAGCCCCTATGACTTTTGATAAGTGGCGTGAAAAAGCAGATTGACTCATTCCGATAATCACGCTAGAAACTGCCTGAAAGGAGCCTGTTGCCATAAAATGCAATGCAGCTAATAGTTTCAGTAGTCCTGGAATAGCTTGTGAACGAGCTGTCATCGGCTCCAAATGATCTTCAATCTCTCGATACAGGTGTAATATGGATTCACGATCAAGCCGGAATCTTTGTATGATCTCTCGGTCAGAAAGGCCGTGCAAACCAACCCGTGGAAGGAATACACGGGGGACATGAACTCTCCCTCTTAGAACCAATCAATTAGCGACATTTCCAGTATTCTGTCTTCTAGACCGCATTTGCATCACATGGAGAATAAACAAATACAGAAGTCTCTCCATAGCTGCCGAAATGAACAATGTAAGTACAATGCTGATATTACTGCCTTTTATATATGTCTAGACTGGCATCTACATTGACTTTCCTATTGTTTTGTACCTTGCCCGCCACCTAAAACTATTAACCCCTAATCCACAATTAACCCACATTGCAATAAACCTAATAAATGTATTAAACCCAAATCTGCCATTCACCCACATCACAATCTACTAATAAAAGTAATAATCCCTAATCCCTCATTCACCCACATCACAATTAACCTAATTAAACTATTAGCCCCTAATCTGCCATTAACCCACATAACAATTAACCTAATAAATATATTAACCCCTTAACCGCCATTAACCCACATCACAATGAACCTAATTATTCTATTAACCTCTAAACCGCCAATCCTCCACAACCCAATTAACCTATTTAAATTATTAACACCCCCTAAATTAACCCCAATTACCTAAATTAAAAAATACTAAGTTACAATTAAAAACCTAACATTACTTTAAAAATAAAAAACTAAGCTTAAATTAATCTAAAATTACAAAAAAAAGTCTAACATTACAGAAAATAATAAATAATTGCCCTAAGTTAAAGAGCTCTTTTGCATTAAAAAAAAATACTTAGTCCCCCCTCTAACAGTAAAACCCTCCACCCACCAAACCCCTCAAAATAAAAAAACACTAACAAATCCTAAACTACCCATTGCCCCTAAAGGGGCATTTGTATTGGCATCCAGCTCTTTTATTGCCATTAAAAGGGAATTCAGCTCTTTTATAAGTGCCCAAAATCCCTAATGTAAAAAAAATCCTAACTCTAAGCCCCAAATAGGTACTCACCGTTCCCGAAATCTGGTGGAGAAAGGTCCGTTCCAGGCGGTGGTGAAGTCTTCTTAAAAATCCGCGACATCTTCCATCTTCATCCAGAACCAAGCCGGCATGGAGTGGAGATGACCGCGGAACTGAAGACCGGCAATCGCGGAGCCATGGAGCTGTTCAAATCATCCAACAGGATTTCAGTAGCTCTTATCCTATTGGCTGATTTGAATTTGAAGATTCCAATCAGCCAATAGTAATGCAAGTGATGCCATATTTAAATGCGTAACTTGCATTCACTATTCAGTGTACGGCGGTGAACGTACGAAGAGGATCCTCCATGCACCATGGCTCTGCGGTCGCCGGTCCTCAGTTCCGCGGTCATCTTCGCACCGTGCCGGCTTGGTCCCGGATGAAGATGGAAGATGTTGCCGGTTCCAAGAAGACTTCACCGCCGCCTGGAAGAAGACTTTCTCCGCTGGACTTCAGTAATGGTAAGTACCTATTTGGGGCTTAGAGTTAGGATTTTTCTTTTTAATTTTTTTTTTTTTAGATTAGGGATTTTGGGCACTTGTAAAAAGAGCTGAATGCCCTTTTAAGGACAGTAAAAGATCTGAATGCCCTTTTAAGGGCAATGCATATACAAACTACAAATGGGTAGTTTAGGATTTTTTAGTGTTAGGTCTCTTTATTTAAGGGGGACTTTTTTAATGCAAAAGAGCTGTTTAGTTTAGGGCAATGCCCTACAAAAAGCCCTTTTAAGGGCTATTGGTAGTTTAGTATTAGATTGGGGGGTTTACTTTGGGGGATTAGGTTTAATTTTTTTATTCTTGATGATTTGGTTTATTATTTTCTGTAATGTTAGACTATTTTATTTTTTGTAATTTTAGATTAATTTAAACTTTGTTTTTTTTTAATCATTTTTTATTAAGGTATTGATAAGTCACACAACTCAAATTAAGTTACATCAGTATGTTGCACATTTTGTCAAACATATAAAAGAATAGATCAATAACATAAATCTTGTGAACATCACTGTAAAATATAGTATCTTCATATTGAACAATTATATCACAAACCAGAAAAGTACAGAACTGGCATTGATACCTTAAATTTTAACTTTATAAACAAGTTGCACTGTCGGATCAGGTCTGCAAGACATTTGTTAGATTGGCCTCTATGTGTTTAAACCTTTAAAGAGATTTCACTTAACAATAAAATTCTTCAACAAAATCATGTATTTTACTTTTACACTAAAATAACCCTTTAACAAAGGCATTGAAGGACTTTGCGTAGACAAAACAACCTGCAAGTAACATTTAAATGTTTCTTATGTAGGCCCTCTGCAGGTTTGTAATCTCATTTTTGCTAGGTATAACATAGTGGCTTATTTGTTTTTTTTTATGCAAATCTGAGTTGTTCCGGACAGCCATGTAGATGAGAAGCCTGGTGAAACAAGAGACAACCTACTTTATCATGCTATATATATATACTGTATGTACACAAGAGCTCGATTTTTCTTACAAAATGTAAATATTTTACTAGAATTGCATGTCTTTGTGATGAACTATCAGGGTTTTATTGGTCAAAACCATTAGGCACTTTTCATAACTACTTATATAGAACTAAAGTGGAAGTTCAAACGTTTGGCTCATGTCATTGCTGTAAAATGCAGTAATTCCTTTCAGATTTAAAAAGATATATACTTTTTGTCTCCTGTATGTATTTTAAGGTCATTAAGCATGGCTGCAATAGTATATTATTATATATAAAGTGATTCATTTTAGTAGCATATGTAGAGCTAGATTACAAGTGGAGCGCTAAATTATTGTGCGCCCGCAAACAACAAATTTGCCCGTTTGTGGGCACATGATAATTAATTAGCCATTACAAGTGGCTGGTTATTGCTACCAAGAGTAATTAGCGTTTATAAAAGTAACCAGTGATCAGATCTCTGGTTAATTTTATAAATGTGCCCCAAATGGCCCCAAAATACTGCCTAGTGCAGTAATTTTATTAAAAAATAAAGATGCTACTATCTTTATTTTTTTTATAAAATTACTGCACTAGGCAGTATTTTGGGGCTACATACAAGTGCCTTTACATTGCGGTCTATAGGAACTGTGTTTCCTGTAAATATATATTTATATGCTTATATACATATATATTTATGTGTTAATATGTGTATAGACACATATTAACACATACAAATATATGGATCTAAGTATATATACATATTTATTTAAAATTGCTCCCATCGCTGCGCCACTTACCCCCTTCACTGTGCTGAAGTTCTGATGCCGTCTCTGATGGCATCAGAACGAGTCTCCCATTGGAGCCTATGGAAGCGTGCTCTCGTGAGCACAAGGCTTCCCAGCAATGCGAACGCAAGATTGCGTTCACATTGCTGTGAACTTGTAATACCAGCGCACATTATCGTGCACTGGTATTACACAGTGGAGGGCAAATATTATCAAAATGATCACAAGAACGGTGAGCAAACATCCCAGAACTACACGGGGGAACCTAGTGAATGACCTGCAGAGAGCTGGGACCAACGTAACAAAGGCTTCCATCAGTAACACACTACGCCGCCAGGGACTCAGATCCTGCAGTGCCAGACGTGTCCCCCTGCTTAAGCCAGTACATGTCTGGGCCCATCTGAAGTTTGCTAGAGAGCATTTGGATGATCCAGAAGCGGATTGGGAGAATTTCATATTGTCAGATGAAAAAGTAGAACTGTTTGGTAGAAACACAACTCGTTGTTGCAACCAAAGAACACCATACCTACTGTGAAGCATAGGGGTGGCAACATCATGCTTTGGGGCTGTTTCTCTGCAAAGGGAACAGGATGACTGATCCATGTACATGAAAGAATGAATGGGGCCATGTATTGTGAGATTTTGAGTGCAAACCTCCTTCCATCAGCAGGGCATTGAAGATGAAACGTGGCTGGGTCTTTCAGCATGACAATGATCCCAAACACACCGTCCGGGCAACGAAGGAGTGGCTTTGTAAGAAGCATTTCAATGTCCTGGAGTGGCCTAGCCAGTCTCCAGATCTCAACCCCATAGAAAACCTTTGGAGGGAGTTGAAAGTCTGTGTTGCCCAGGGACAGCCCCAAAACATCACTGCTCTAGAGGAGATCTGCATGCTTTTACCTTTCCTATAATTGATGGTCGGTTTGTCCCCTAATGATGGCCCTAAGACGGGATCTAATTGAAGTAATGGCCAGTGTTTTTTAATTATTTTTTCTAGACTTTTTGAACCTTCATTAAAAAACACTGGCCATTACTTCAATTAGATCCCGTCTTAGGGCCATCATTAGGGGACAAACCGACCATCAATTATAGGAAAGGTAAAAGCCTTAAGAACATTCTTGCTCCAAGTAAAATAAAACCCACCATCAAAAATAAGGCTAGTGAAACAGGGACCGAAAAAATAGGAACAACCTGGTTGAGTGAGTGGAAGGGAACCATGAGATGCGGGAAATCCCGTTGTAACATGTGCAAACATGTCAATAGAGCTCCAACATTTTCTAATAGTTCATTAACTGAAACTTTCAACATTTCATTTAGAAGTAATTGTGAATCAATATATGTGGTCTATTTATTGCAATGTGGGTGCGGCCTACTTTATGTGGGCCATACGAAACGCCAAATAAGACGGCGTGTTAATGAACACATATATAACATAGAAAAAAAAATGACAAACCATAGCGTTCCTAAACAATTTTTGGAATGCCATAGACACAATCCTAGCTCTCTCAAAGTTCAAGTCATTGATAGAGTTCCTATAACTAAACCTAATCGCCTTTTAGAATTGAGAAAGTTGAAACTAAATGGATTATAAACTAAACACATTACAACCATATGGTCTCAATATAGACATAGACGTAGCAGCATTTGTATAAAAACATTTAAATAAAAATAATAAAAAATATTTAATCCAAACTGTTTTTTAACTTTCTAATTTTATTTTAATTTAATTTAATTAAACTGTTTAATAAATATAATAATAATATGTTTTTAATATAGAAAATTAGATTTAAATAATTTATAATCAGTTATGTAATTCATTATGTAATTTATTATGTATGTATTTTTAAACAAACAGTAGTTTAGTATATGCTTTTAAACAATCGTATTTGATCAAATCTTATTAATTTTATAGGAATGTGGACTATTTTAATATAAGAACACTAAGGCCTAGATTTGGAGTTCGGCGGTAAAAGGGCTGTTAACGCCACGCGTGTTTATGTCTAATGCACGTCATTGTTTGACTCCGGTATTTAGAGTTAAAATAAGACCATCTAACGATGCTCCTAACGCGTGTATGTCACACGCGTAATACTGCCGCGTTAGACAGTCTCCCATAGAGATCAATGGGAAAGGGCAAAAAATTGCTTTTTTCACCTAACACTCGATCTCGCGAGAATACGCACAGCTCGTCATAAGGACGCATACCACATTCATGCACAACAATAACACTCCGCAAATGTCACAACAACAATCAATCAACAAAGCACAACAAGCATTACACATTCACAAGCGGGGGATGTTTTAATAAAATTTTATACGGGGAATACGCATAAACTTAAGGATGCGGAAAATCGCTAAATAACAACAAGGATTAAAATGATATACATACACTCGAAACAAAATCGCATTCAATATCACTATATATTATGACAAACATACATATACAACACTTCACGAAGAACACACCATCGCAAATTCACATTAAAAAGATTACTATTGGACAATGTTAGAGAAAACGACACTATGACATCATCGCATTCTACACATTCCACAAATACCAACTCAAAATGAGCATGCGCAAATTCACACACCTAATACACATTGCACTAATATTAATTGCTAATAAAGCACACCTGAACACAATTTTACAAACGCAAATAGTACATCATTAAACATTTACACAGGGTATATAAGCACCACAACAAGCATGGCTTCTTTGACTGTGTTGCTGTTGGGTCTTTGGAGATTGAGGTTTAAGAATAGAGAGTTTGAGAATTTTTTGAGAGTTTGTGTTAGCGTGAGAGAGTCAGTTGGTAGTGTTAGCGTTGAGAACGTGAGTGAGTTAGTGGTAGTTAGTGGGAGAGGGAGAGAGTTTGTTAGTGGGAGCGTGAGTGAGTTAGTGGGAGTTATTAGTGAGAGTTGTTAGTGGGAGCGTCAGTTAGGTGGTAGTTAGTGAGCGTTAGTGGGAGTGTTTGTTAGTGAGAATTAGAAGTAGTGTGAGTTAGCGAGCGAGTGATTTTTCTGTACACTTAACACATTTACACGCAAACACATTCAATACATACATACACTTATCAATAACACTACATACACTCCATACCCCCTACCCCCTCATACTACACTCCATACCCCATTCCTTGTAGTCCCATTCCCTTTCATCCCATTTACTCTTATCCCATACCCCATACCCATCCCATACCCATCCCCTAGTTACATTTAGTTTACATATCCTCCTTTTAGTCTTCTTCTTTTCGTTTATTTAAATACTCCTTACCCTCTTTGTTTTTTACATCCCTCTCACACTTTAAGCACCTTTTTTGTCTTTTTAGTTCTTTATTTTGACCCCCTTTAATTTCATCACACTCACTTTTTGTTTGATTATTTGGGGTTTAGTTTAGGGAAGAGATGGAGGCCAGGCAGGGGACAGGTAGAGGGGGGAGTAGAGGGAGGGGGAGAGGAACAGGGCAGGAAGGGGGGCAGGAAGGGGGGCAGGAAGCGGGGGTGGAAGCGGTGGGTGGACCCAGCCACTTGGTTCAAGATGACCAAGTGGCTGGGCCCAGTGGCGGTCAGAGTAGGGCTTCACAGTCCGGGAAACAGAGGGCATCATCACAGGGGAAGGCCAAGGCGACTAGGGAGGCGAGGTTTTCGATGGAGGAGAAGGAGGCCCTCGTAGAGGCCTATATGGCCAGGCATAGGATGCTGCAGCACCAAAAGACCACCCCGACTGACAGGAGGAGGCTCTGGAACGAGATCAGGAATGCAGTCAATGCAGTGGGTGGCCGGAACCGAGATATGGATTCTATCAAACATCGGTACCGGGACTGTAAACTTGAACTGAAAAAAAAGTTAAGCCTGGAGGCCCGACATGCCGCAGGGACCGGTGGCGGCCCTGCCATTGAAATGGAGTACTGCCGATGGGAGGAAATGTTGCGGCCCAGCATCTCCGAGGTGGAAGTAGTCGGTATCGGAGGAATCGATACCGGGAACCTGCCACTCTCATCTGACGGTAAGCTCATTGAACAATAATTTCACATACAAATGTATTTCAAGGGACACTATACGCAAACATTTACTTTCATGATTGAGGTAGCGAATACAATTTGACAAAACATTCAAATGTACTTATATTACCTAATTTGATTCATTCTTGAGATATATTTTAATGAAGAAATAGCCATGCACACGGTGAAACAATCACAGGAGGCAGCTATATTCAGCTAACAATCAGCATCTTATAAGCATATTTAGATATGCTTTTCAGCAAAGAATATCCAGAGAATTAAGCGAATTAGATAAGAAAAGTACATTCGAAAGTTGATACAAAATGTATGCTTCTAAATCATGAAAGATAAAACATTGGGTTTCATGTGTTAAGGATCAGATTAATGCTATAACGTTGTTTACACGCATTCTATTACTTTGCGGTTACATCAGTATCTAGGCTATAGGTTAGGTGTGCATTTAAACAGACTGAAAACAAACGCAAAAACATTCACATTGACCACAGATATCACAAACACGGTTTAGAAAAAGCGGAAATAGTATTGATTGTTTGTTAGATTTCAAAGTGGATTAATGATTCTGCATTTGTAATTGTATCGTAAGCTAAGTCATTTAAACCTTTATTTGCAAATATGCTAATATATACATTTCTTTATTTTTTTATTTTTTTTTTATATACAGAGTCTGGGGACGAGGCAGCACAGCCTCCTGCATCTCCCCGGGATGAGAGTGGTGGTGAGGAATTTCCACTTCGGAGGGAAGAGGCCCCCCGTGACGAACAGCGCACGGGAGATGATGAAGAGGCCCCGGAAGCACAGGAGGAACCCGCGGAACCCGAGGTCCCTCAAAGACCCGCACTCCGCCGTGCACGGGCACCCCGCCGTGCACGGGTTCAACAAGCACAACAAGAGGAAATAGCGGAGGTGCGGGTTCTACTGGAGTACATAGACCAGATGCGTACCTCCCGGATAGAAAATATAGAAGGACGACACAGAATACTTGATGCCCAAAATCAAATTATTCAAGGACAAAATGAAATCATCAACATACTGAATCGAATAGAAGAAGGCCAAACAAGAATATTTCAGCTTCATCAAGAAATGTTCACTTTTTTCCGGGAGGCGCATGCTGGTCTACCTCCTGTTGCTGTGCCTCTTGTTGCTGGGCCTCTTGCTGCTGGGCCATCTCCTCCTGCCGGCCCATCTCATCCTCCTCAGCCATCTACTCCTCCTCCTCCTCAGCCATCTACTCCTCCTCCTCCTCAGCCATCTACTCATCCTCCTCAGCCATCTTCTCCTCCTCATCCATCTTCTCCTCCCCAGCCATCTACTCCTCACCTTGGTCGTCCCAGTACTCTTCCTTCCACTCCTCCCACAACAGCTCCAAGGAGGACTCTTCGGAGTCGGCAGTTGCCTCTCCCAGAGCCTCAGCCCCGTGGGAAGAGGGGAAGGAAGAGGAAGTAAGTATTTTTTTCATCTTCACTGCTTTTTTTAATTTAATGTGTAATGGATAGGTATGTGATGATGTGGTTTTCATACACTTGTGGACCACACTCTGTATATAATCAACTTCTATGGGACCGGGTCCATGGAGGCAGATTGTTTGCAGAGTGTGGGTTATAAGTGTGTGGAAAACAAATCATCACATACCTATCCTTGTTCATGATATTGATTGGTTTCTGTGATGTGATGTCCAAACTGTTCTCCCGAATCGCTAACTAAAATTACCATAACAATTATCCATGATGGCATAATTACTGGTTTGAATGCCAATAACACAGCTTAAAGGGACAGTCAGAAAATTATTGATTACAAAGAAAACACTGTATTACGGCATTATAAAGTTTGAAACAACAAAACATGGAGAAATACATGTGTGACATTAATGTGCTTACCCCTTGTATCTATGACTATGAAAAATGTACCCTTATTTGTTGTTCAAACATAACAACATTTTAGATATCAATGATCAATACATGGTCAATAATATGCTGTATGAGCACAAGGGTTTTACATATACAAATGCTATCTAAAATGCCCTCTAGTGCTCAAATTGTATATTGATTTAAAGCACTCTTCAAGATCGAAGAAATGAGCACACCAACCTCATAGGTTTAGATAGCAAATTTTAAATAAACCCAGACAAATGTTCAATTGTTGAGAAACGATTTGATATCCTTGATATTACATAATGACTTTTAGAATAATGAAAAACATATATTTTTTCTAAAACTGTCCCTTTAACCACATTACATATGCTAACACATATTTAAGCTTGTTGGTATATCTACATGTACTTTGTAAAAAAATAATAATTTGAAATCACATTTATATTGACGGTGTTAAATAAAAGTCTATTTTCTTTAAGAGACATTATTGTGGTTAATATTTTATTGTAAAAGACATTTTTTTTTAACAATGAATATGGTTTAAAGTCCTTTTAGGAGTGGGGGGGGGGTGAAAATATGCTAACAATAATATATTTGAAGGATTAAACCTATGTGGATCTCATACATTATACAAAAAACAACATTTGCATACAAGGGACAGTATCCTATATTTTTAACATAACTGTATGTAATAGACACTACTACAAACAACAAGATTAACATATACTGATATCAATATTAAAAAGCTTCAAACACTTGAAAATAAAATAGGGTTAGCTATATTGAAAATATAGACGAAACCCCCATTACAACCGTAAAACAACACAATACCCCATCATTAACATATGAAAAGACCCTTTACACAAACTGGAGAAAGCTGGAGAATGTACTCACATGAAACTCAGAGGCTTTGCGAGGAGTAAGAAAATTACTTACATTTTCTTAGAACAGAAGAAAAAATAAACGTATTGGTTAAACAATGGACTATCTAACTAGAGACAAAATCCAAGCTTTTGATTTATAATGTGAGTGTCTAATGAACCTTTAATAAAATATACAACGAAATTACATTTAGAAGAAGTCGGCATCATATATTTAGCATATGATAAAGATAAATGCATATTGATTACTTTATTCAAACACAATAGCGCATATTTATTAATTAGATATATTCAACATTAAACACAACATTAATTTTTTCAGAAAAAGGAACATATTGTTGACAAACATATTAAACATGGACTGTAGAGATTTGCACTTGCCTAGAAATATCCTATGCATGAAAACATTTTTCTTTCGTTCGTTGATTCAACCAGACATACAGCAAAAGAGAATGTGGTGGTCTTTATCAGCTACGGGTCAACAATGTAACATGATGCAAATAATACATATTCGCAAGCTTTTTAAAATTGGATGCAGTCACAAACGTTTTTAACGTGCACAAATATTGCGGGACTACGTAATCCAATCAGACGTTTTTTTACCTTTACATGTGCCGTCTTAACATGGCGCTTCCTTGATCACGTAAGAACGCCATCCAATGAAAGGCACATTATTGATCACGTAAGAACGCCCAAAAAAAAAGGCGCATCCTTGATCGCGTCAAAACGCAATCCAATAAAAGGCATATTCCTGATCACGTAAGAACGTCAGTCAATACAAGGAATCATTGGACAGCCTGGCAGGTGACGTCTTAAGCAACATGGCGCATCCGAGATCGCTGAAAAACCGCAGACAATACAAGGACTCAGTGACATCTTGGCATATCACTAAGAAACGTATTTATATTTTAGGAACTAGTATGTGTGTAGATTGCTATCTAGGAATGACAACAAATCCTGAATCATCTTTTCGGACTTGACTGTCCCTTGAACTATAGCTATGGTGTATATCTTTAACATTTAAAAGATACACATGAGAAATACATATGCCATTGATGTTTTAAGATATGTTTGGATTTTTGTTGAATAACAATAGTTATACATGTATTGATTAAACGTGTCATTTATTCAGGTTTAATTATTGTCAGCCTACCTATAGCCATATATGGGAGGAGATGTATTTTGTTAACATATTAGTTAACTAATATTCATCATCTAAATTATTTGCATTACACACAGAGATTTATTTGGTTACACTTTTACACTAATATAGATTTGAAAATGAAATACAGGTGCTGTCAACATTACAATAAGATTGTTTATTAATAAAATTATATGTCCTTTGTTCTTGTAAAAGGACAAAAACGCTTTACAAATGGAAATTACATTCATTAACAATTGTGATCACCATCACTTAAGGGACATTATTTTGTTTTTAAAAAGAGCATACACATAGTCAATACTATTTCAATAAAATGAAGACTTTACAGGGATTATATCATTTTATCAATACTCAGATCATTTGGTAAAGGTGCATCAATTCATGCAGACTTTCTAAATACACACATGGATCTGAACATTTAAATATACATATATACACAAATACCAATCTATATATACATATATAAAGAAATTACTCTGCTAATCATAATCAGGCAATGATAGAGCTAAGAGAAAATAATATAAAGACAAATAATAAGATTACATTGGAGATGTTAATCTTAAAGTCATTTACTATTGTCTTACATATATGATTTCAGTATAACAAATATATTTGGTAGGTCCCTTTAAGGATCAACAACATAAACTAGAGCTTTCAAAAAATAACAGGAAGAATGAGGACAAAGATTTGTGAAATAAAATGTATTTTATTAGTATGTAAGAAAACATACACAACGTTTATAAATAATCTTGTAAAAATAAGGAATATATGAGCCATATGACAAGGTAACACAGTGCATCACAGTCCATGAAGAGAGTTGCCAAGGGCCAGCATAGCCCCATTGGAGACATATGACAAGGTAACACAGTGCATCACAGTCCATGAAGAGAGTTGCCAAGGGCCAGCATAGCCCCATTGGAGACATATGACAAGGTAACACAGTGCATCACAGTCCATGAAGAGAGTTGCCAAGAGCCAGCATAGCCCCATTGGAGACACATGGCAAGGTAACACAGTGCATCACAGTCCATTAAGAGAGTTGCCAAGGGCCAGCATAGCCCCATTGGAGACATATGACAAGGTAACACAGTGCATCACAGTCCATGAAGAGAGTTGCCAAGGGCCAGCATAGCCCCATTGGAGACATATGACAAGGTAACACAGTGCATCACAGTCCATGAAGAGAGTTGCCAAGAGCCAGCATAGCCCCATTGGAGACACATGGCAAGGTAACACAGTGCATCACAGTCCATTAAGAGAGTTGCCAAGGGCCAGCATAGCCCCATTGGAGACATATGACAAGGTAACACAGTGCATCACAGTCCATGAAGAGAGTTGCCAAGCGCCAGCATAGCCCCATTGGAGACAAATGTCAAGGTAACACAGTGCATCACAGTCCATGAAGAGAGTTGCCAAGAGCCAGCATAGCCCCATTGGAGACACATGGCAAGGTAACACAGTGCATCACAGTCCATTAAGAGAGTTGCCAAGGGCCAGCATAGCCCCATTGGAGACACATGGCAAGGTAACACAGTGCATCACAGTCCATGAAGAGAGTTGCCAAGGGCCAGCATAGCCCCATTGGAGACACATGGCAAGGTAACACAGTGCATCACAGTCCATTAAGAGAGTTGCCAAGGGCCAGCATAGCCCCATTGGAGACACATGGCAAGGTAACACAGTGCATCACAGTCCATGAAGAGAGTTGCCAAGGGCCAGCATAGCCCCATTGGAGACATATGACAAGGTAACACAGTGCATCACAGTCCATTAAGAGAGTTGCCAAGAGCCAGCATAGCCCCATTGGAGACACATGGCAAGGTAACACAGTGCATCACAGTCCATTAAGAGAGTTGCCAAGGGCCAGCATAGCCCCATTGGAGACACATGGCAAGGTAACACAGTGCATCACAGTCCATGAAGAGAGTTGCCAAGGGCCAGCATAGCCCCATTGGAGACATATGACAAGGTAAAAGAGTGCAACAGGCACAACAATAAACAGAAAAAAAGGCCAAATGGCAACACTAAAAATACAAATTCAACATGTGGACGGAGGATTCTTATCTGCCACCATGGAGCATATCCAGATCCTCCACTTACTGGTCATCCTCTTCATTGTCCTGTGCATGTCCAGCTCCAGATTCAGGCCTTGAACGTAATCGCATAATTTCACGCAGAGTCAAGTCCTGAACCCAGAGCTGGGCCTGCATGGTGTCGTTCATCCCTCTCAGGACAGCTGCGTTCCTCAACACGGCCTGCTCTACTCTTGCTATCCCTTCTAGCATGAGCCATGCTGAGTCACAGCCTAAAATAAAATAAAATTAAATATTAAGGATAATTACACAACAGACTAAAATTTTTTAATACATACATTGTCATCATAAAGACAAATAATTCTTTACATAAATTAGTTTACATTTATTCTTTACACATGAATTAGGTTATTCAGACAGACAGAAATCATTAAAGGGACATGTTACTCAAACATGTTGTCCCCTTTAATTGGTTTTAGATGATCCACTTATACAGCTTGAGTGTATCAAATCTTGTTAAAGGATTTACATTGTACTTACATCAGCAATTTAAAAATTAAATTTAGACTGTGGTAGGCACACCTATCCTTAAACATTTTTGCATTGAGGACAAGCTGTGTAAACATAGCAACCAGAAGAAATTACATTCCCACTGGGTTAGACAAGAGATAATGTATCCACATTTGTACATAAAATTTTGGATCCAAGTAGTGTTGTTTGTTATATGTAGCGATATCCAATTAAAGGGACACTGAACCTAAATATTTAATGGACTCATTCAGATAGAGCATGACATGACAAATCTTTATAAATTACACATATTCATTATATGTTTTAATTCTCAAGCTATATTTTGAATGCAAGAATGTTGCTTTTTATGGAAGCCAATATTTGTTTATCAACTTTGTTTGTGCATGCTGGTTGATGGATACATTCATCCAACAATAAAGAAATGATGGCCAGATTTATTTTATTGTTTAAACTAATTATAGGAATTACTTTTTTTCAAAAAATATATCAAGAGAATGACGAATAATTCATAAGAGTATTAAATTATAAATTTGATTAACATTGCATGCTGGATTTGAATCACAATTTAACCAATTTAACTTCACTGTACCTTTAAGTATCTTATAAAGTGTATTTAGAATGATACTTACAGCTGTGCCTGGGAAGGACAATCTGACACCCAGGACAATGAAGGTTGAGACAGGGGGGAGGGATGGGATTGGCTTGGGGAGGGATGTGAATGGCTTGGGGAGGGGTGAGCTGCCGCTCCGGGGTAGGCCGTACAGCTGGGGAGTGGGGAGTTTGGGTCTGGGCAGCTGTACGGGCCAGAATACGGGGAGAGCGGCGAAGGGGGGTGTATGGGCGTTTTGTGGGAGGGACAGGATTTGAAATATGGGAAGGGCTGGCAGTGGTCTGGGCATGGTCATGAGTTTGGTCATGGGAAGGGCTCTGGGTCTGTGCAGGGGTGTGGCCATGGTCATGGGTGTGTGCATGGGGAGGGGTCTGTGACTGGGCAGGGGCGGAAACCAGATGACCAGAAGTGGTGGATCCATCTGAAAATGTAAAGAAAATATATTAACATCTCATACATCCTGACATCAAATCAACGCATTTCAAATTGATTATGTTTTCAATATACTTCGAAGTGTGTTTGAATTTTTAAACAATTATGAAATGAGGATATGGTATGTATATAGGCACTCAGATGAATATCAATGACTGTCTGTACAATTTGAACCTTATTATTGTGTTTTGGCATGGAATATGCATGTGACATAATGATGGCATGAATTATAAATTTTTAAAAATAAATATACAAGCAGAATTTCATGCTGCCTGATATAGAAAGGGGGCAGTAGTGTATTTGAACAGACAAATAATATTCCTTTTTAAAGGGCAAAAGCTGTAGACTTTTAATGTCTTCAATAAAATGATTTCCAAAAAAGAAACATGTTGGAAACATGATAGATATATTTCACATACCATCAGACTCCAAGGCAGCCTCTTCCTCCTCCGTCCCACATGTGACATCAATCTCTGTAAAACATAACATGTTGTGTACATGTTAAGATCAGATATTATAACATATGTTACTGTTGCTCAAATACACACATCAATGTTGCATTAAAGATATACACACACAAAGTTATGATTTACATCATTTTGATGGAGCATACAAATGACAATAGATTTGTTATTGTCAATGAATCTTAATTTTAATGTATTGTTTGTATTAATGTTAAATTCATAAAAGCATAGTACATAGAACATTTAAGATTTCTCATGTGTGTATCACTTGATGACTGTTGTCAAAAAATCTAATGGAAACAAACATATGTTATACATCTTATGAATAACAAATGTGTAGACTAATAAAGTTGAAATTATTAATCGTTCAATATGAAAAATAAATTAATATATAATCAGAAGATAAATATTTTGAATTTTTATAATGTTATTCTTCATCAGAATCATGATCATAATATTGATTAGCAATACACCTTCAATTACATATAAATGAGTCAATGGACTTACCAGGAGACCGCAAAGGCGTCTCTATGTCACTGCTGGATTCCTGTGGGCTCACCACACCAACTCTCTCTATGAATGATATAGATATATATTATTAAACACATTTGGGATATCACTAAATCACATCTGTCTAGAATTTTAACATTAATCAACTTTAAAATGTGAAGAATAGAGCAGTCATTACACCAGAAAATGCTTGATTGAATCAAGGGGATTCTGTAAAAATATCTGTATTGAACATATGTTTAATGTCAGACTACATTAGACATCAAATTCATCTCAGATGCTGCTATTGCATATCTAAATATACCCAATGATCAATGTTCTTAACCCTTTAAGGACACAGCTTTCACTTTGCTCAATTGTTTTATGACGGAATAATTCCGTCATATGTCCTTAAGAAGTTACAAGAATACACACAAACCACATATTGAGGAGCATCTGTTGACAAATCTAAACAAACACATGTGTCACATCGAGACATTTTTGCAATGTACAGTAATCTTGTTTAGGACACAACACATATTTATCACAATACAAAACAAAATTGATTATTACAAATATGTAATCATGGTGCTGTTAGAGTATGCAGATATCTATAAAGTAACTCCAACAGAGAATGTGATTTATATATCAATAGTTTTTAATAAAAAGAATGTAAAGATGAATGAATCTATTTTGTCTTAAAGGGACACTGACATGATTAATTTAAATAATTGATTTCTATGTTCAAACTGTAAAAAATGATTTAACATTGACTCCTATTATAATTAGAATGTTGCTCGATATTAATCTTAAAGGCAGATAAGGAATATTGGATTCAATAAATATTGTTTGTTGAAGGTATCCACCAATCATCAATAAAAACCCAGGTTGGTCAACCAAAATTTAGATGCACATAAACGTACTTTCTTTATTTTACAATACATTTAGCAATAGAATATGTCACATATGATGATAGTATTATATTTTTATGTTTATTAATATTGCATACTGTATCTGAATGACAATATTAATAATTGTAGCTCAGTATCCCTTTAATCTAAAATTAAATTGATTCCACAATGTTGTTGTTAATGAATTATCTACTCCATATGTTGATGTCATGAATGGTATTGAGCATGCAATTAAAATGTAATATGTTATTTAAGGATATCCGAATAATTATTTAATTTTCATCTATTAAATAGACATTACATATAAATATTGAACAATGTGTATTTAGTATGTAATGTTCAGTCCATGTTTCTAAGACAAATGTCAATTAAAAAGAGACATACCATACTGTGACAAGCCCTGGCTTGAGGATCCAGCAGCCACATCCATATCTGTAATATATTAAATGAGGATTGCATATCATTAATACTAATCATGCCATGTTTAAAAAATTTACATTAATAACAAATCAATTGAAAAATATTAATCCTTTGGTAGTCCCATGAGTTAATTGTTTCCTCAATTAAATTAATTATAAATATATCCTGGACTCTTATTTTCAATCAGTTGTGTTGTTTACTGTATCTTTAAGAATATCTGCTTGTTATTACATAATCATCAATTGATGGCCATATGTTATAATTTTTTTGTATTATTCGTTTTTTATTAGCTATAATATTTAAAATAAGAATACTGTATTCTTCACTAATCTAAGAATTCCCATTTAATTTTTAACAACATGTATAAAGCAATGCCACTTTCCGCAAACCCATGTTAACGTGGATGAGAAATGCCATTTTCTTTCATGTAATTAACAAGAGTCCATGAGCTAGTGACGTATGGGATATACATTCCTACCAGGAGGGGCAAAGTTTCCCAAACCTTAAAATGCCTATAAATACACCCCTCACCACACCCACAAATCAGTTTTACAAACTTTGCCTCCAAGGGAGGTGGTGAAGTAAGTTTGTGCTAGATTCTACGTTGATATGCGCTCCGCAGCATGTTGGAGCCCGGTTTTCCTCTCAGCGTGCAGTGAATGTCAGAGGGATGTGAAGAGAGTATTGCCTATTGAATGCAGTGATCTCCTTCTACGGGGTCTATTTCATAAGGTTCTCTGTTATCGGTCGTAGAGATTCATCTCTTACCTCCCTTTTCAGATCGACGATATACTCTTATATTTACCATTTCCTCTACTGATTCTCGTTTCAGTACTGGTTTGGCTTTCTACAAACATGTAGATGAGTGTCTTGGGGTAAGTAAGTCTTATTTTCTGTGACACTCTAAGCTATGGTTGGGCACTTTATTTATAAAGTTCTAAATATATGTATTCAAACATTTATTTGCCTTGACTCAGAATGTTCAACTTTCCTTATTTCCAGACAGTCAGTTTCATATTTGGGATTATGCTTTAAATTATCATATTTTTTCTTACCTCAAAAATTTGACTTTTTTCCCTGTGGGCTGTTAGGCTCGCGGGGGCTGAAAATGCTTCATTTTATTGCGTCATTCTTGGCGCGGACTTTTTTGGCGCAAAAATTCTTTTCCGTTTCCGGCGTCATACGTGTCGCCGGAAGTTGCGTCATTTTTGACGTTATTTTGCGCCAAAAATGTCGGCGTTCCGGATGTGGCGTCATTTTTGGCGCCAAAAGCATTTAGGCGCCAAATAATGTGGGCGTCTTATTTGGCGCCAAAAAATATGGGCGTCGTTTTTGTCTCCACATTATTTCAGTCTCATTTTTCATTTGCTTCTGGTTGCTAGAAGCTTGATGTTTGGCATTTTTTTCCCATTCCTGAAACTGTCTTATAAGGAATTTGATCTATTTTGCTTTATATGTTGTTTTTTCTCTTACATATTGCAAGATGTCTCACGTTGCATCTGAGCCAGAAGATACTACAGGAAAACCACTGCCTGCTGGATCTACCAAAGCTAAGTGTATCTGCTGTAAACTTTTGGTAGCTATTCCTCCAGCTGTTGTTTGTAATAATTGTCATGACAAACTTGTTAAAGCAGATAATATTTCCTTTAGTGATGTACCATTGCCTGTTGCAGTTCCCTCAACATCTAAGGTGCAGAATGTTCCTGATAACATAAGAGATTTTGTTTCTGAATCCATAAAGAAGGCTTTGTCTGTTATTTCTCCTTCTAGTAAACGTAAAAAGTCTTTTAAATCTTCTCTCTCTACAGATGAATTTTTAAATGAACACCATCATTCTGATTCTTTGGACTCTTCTGGTTCAGAGGATTCTATCTCAGAGATTGATGCTGATAAATCTTCATATTTATTTAAGATGGAATTTATTCGCTCTTTACTTAAAGAAGTACTAATTGCTTTAGAAATAGAGGATTCTAGTCCTCTTGATACTAATTCTATACGTTTGGATAAGGTTTTTAAAGCTCCTGCGGTTATTCCAGAAGTCTTTCCTGTTCCTAATGCTATTTCTGCAGTAATTTCTAAGGAATGGGATAAATTGGGTAATTCATTTACTCCTTCTAAACGTTTTAAGCAATTATATCCTGTTCCACCTGACAGGTTAGAATTTTGGGACAAAATCCCTAAAGTTGATGGGGCTATTTCTACCCTTGCTAAACGTACTACCATTCCTACGTCAGATGGTACCTCGTTTAAGGATCCTTTAGATAGAAAAATTGAATCTTTTCTAAGAAAAGCTTATCTATGTTCAGGTAATCTTCTTAGACCTGCTATATCATTGGCTGATGTTGCTGCAGCTTCAACTTTTTGGTTGGAAACCCTAGCGCAACAAGTAACAAATCGTGATTCTCATGATATTATTATTCTTCTCCAGCATGCTAATAATTTCATCTGTGATGCCATTTTTGATATTATTAGAGTTGATGTTAGGTTTATGTCTCTGGCTATCTTAGCCAGAAGAGCTTTATGGCTTAAGACCTGGAATGCTGATATGGCTTCTAAATCAACTCTACTTTCCATTTCTTTCCAGGGAAACAAATTATTTGGTTCTCAGTTGGATTCTATTATTTCAACTGTTACTGGTGGGAAAGGAACTTTTTTACCACAGGATAAAAAGTCTAAAGGTAAAAACAGGGCTAACAATCGTTTTCGTTCCTTTCGTTTCAACAAAGAACAAAAGCCTGATCCTTCGTCCTCAGGAGCAGTTTCAGTTTGGAAACCATCTCCAGTCTGGAATAAATCCAAGCCTGCTAGAAAGGCAAAGCCTGCTTCTAAGTTCACATGAAGGTACGGCCCTCATTCCAGTTCAGCTGGTAGGGGGCAGGTTACGTTTTTTCAAAGAAATTTGGATCAATTCTGTTCACAATCTTTGGATTCAGAACATTGTTTCAGAAGGGTACAGAATTGGTTTCAAGATGAGACCTCCTGCAAAGAGATTTTTTCTTTCCCATGTCCCAGTAAATCCAGTGAAAGCTCAAGCATTTCTGAATTGTGTTTCAGATCTAGAGTTGGCTGGAGTAATTATGCCAGTTCCAGTTCCGGAACAGGGGATGGGGTTTTATTCAAATCTCTTCATTGTACCAAAGAAGGAGAATTCCTTCAGACCAGTTCTGGATCTAAAATTATTGAATCGTTATGTAAGGATACCAACGTTCAAGATGGTAACTGTAAGGACTATATTGCCTTTTGTTCAGCAAGGGAATTATATGTCCACAATAGATTTACAGGATGCATATCTGCATATTCCGATTCATCCAGATCACTATCAGTTCCTGAGATTCTCTTTTCTAGACAAGCATTACCAATTTGTGGCTCTACCGTTTGGCCTTGCTACAGCTCCAAGAATTTTCACAAAGATTCTCGGTGCCCTTCTGTCTGTAATCAGAGAACAGGGTATTGTGGTATTTCCTTATTTGGACGATATCTTGGTACTTGCTCAGTCTTTACATTTAGCAGAGTCTCATACGAATCGACTTGTGTTGTTTCTTCAAGATCATGGTTGGAGGATCAATTTACCAAAAAGTTCTTTGATTCCTCAAACAAGGGTAACCTTTCTGGGTTTCCAGATAGATTCAGTGTCCATGACTCTGTCTTTAACAGACAAGAGACGTCTAAAATTGATTACAGCCTGTCGAAACCTTCAGTCTCAATCATTCCCTTCGGTAGCCTTATGCATGGAAATTCTAGGTCTTATGACTGCTGCATCGGACGCGATCCCCTTTGCTCGTTTTCACATGCGACCTCTTCAGCTCTGTATGCTGAACCAATGGTGCAGGGATTACACGAAGATATATCAATTAATATCTTTAAAACTGATTGTTCGGCACTCTCTAACGTGGTGGACAGATCACCTTCGTTTAATTCAGGGGGCTTCTTTTGTTCTTCCGACCTGGACTGTAATTTCAACAGATGCAAGTCTCACAGGTTGGGGAGCTGTGTGGGGATCTCTGACGGCACAAGGAGTTTGGGAATCTCAGGAGGTGAGATTACCGATCAATATCTTGGAACTCCGTGCAGTTTTCAGAGCTCTTCAGTTTTGGCCTCTTCTGAAGAGAGAATCGTTCATTTGTTTTCAGACAGACAATGTCACAACTGTGGCATACATCAATCATCAAGGAGGGACTCACAGTCCTCTGGCTATGAAAGAAGTATCTCGAATTTTGGTTTGGGCGGAATCCAGCTCCTGTCTAATCTCTGCGGTTCATATCCCAGGTGTAGACAATTGGGAAGCGGATTATCTCAGTCGCCAAACGTTGCATCCGGGCGAATGGTCTCTTCACCCAGAGGTATTTCTTCAGATTGTTCAAATGTGGGGGCTCCCAGAGATAGATCTGATGGCCTCTCATCTAAACAAGAAACTTCCCAGGTATCTGTCCAGATCCCGGGATCCTCAGGCGGAGGCAGTGGATGCATTATCACTTCCTTGGAAGTATCATCCTGCCTATATCTTTCCGCCTCTAGTTCTTCTTCCAAGAGTAATTTCCAAGATTCTGAGGGAATGCTCGTTTGTTCTGCTAATAGCTCCGGCATGGCCTCACAGGTTTTGGTATGCGGATCTTGTCCGGATGGCATCTTGCCAACCATGGACTCTTCCGTTAAGACCAGACCTTCTGTCACAAGGTCCTTTTTTCCATCCGGATCTGAAATCCTTAAATTTAAAGGTATGGAGATTGAACGCTTGATTCTTGGTCATAGAGGTTTCTCTGACTCCGTGATTAATACTATGTTACAGGCTCGTAAATCTGTATCTCGAGAGATATATTATAGAGTCTGGAAGACTTATATTTCTTGGTGTCTTTCTCATCATTTTTCTTGGCATTCTTTTAGAATACCGAGAATTTTACAGTTTCTTCAGGATGGTTTAGATAAGGGTTTGTCCGCAAGTTCTTTGAAAGGACAAATCTCCGCTCTTTCTGTTCTTTTTCACAGAAAAATTGCTATTCTTCCTGATATTCATTGTTTTGTACAAGCTTTGGTTCGTATAAAACCTGTCATTAAGTCAATTTCTCCTCCTTGGAGTTTGAATTTGGTTCTGGGAGCTCTTCAAGCTCCTCCGTTTGAACCTATGCATTCATTGGACATTAAATTACTTTCTTGGAAAGTTTTGTTCCTTTTGGCCATCTCTTCTGCTAGAAGAGTTTCTGAATTATCTGCTCTTTCGTGTGAGTCTCCTTTTCTGATTTTTCATCAGGATAAGGCGGTGTTGCGAACTTCTTTTGAATTTTTACCTAAAGTTGTGAATTCCAACAACATTAGTAGAGAAATTGTGGTTCCTTCATTATGTCCTAATCCTAAGAATTCTAAGGAGAAATCATTGCATTCTTTGGATGTTGTTAGAGCTTTGAAATATTATGTTGAAGCTACGAAATCTTTCCGTAAGACTTCTAGTCTATTTGTTATCTTTTCCGGTTCTAGAAAAGGCCAGAAAGCTTCTGCCATTTCTTTGGCATCTTGGTTGAAATCTTTAATTCATCTTGCCTATGTTGAGTCGGGTAAAACTCCGCCTCAGAGAATTACAGCTCATTCTACTAGGTCAGTTTCTACTTCCTGGGCGTTTAGGAATGAAGCTTCGGTTGACCAGATCTGCAAAGCAGCAACTTGGTCCTCTTTGCATACTTTTACTAAATTCTACCATTTTGATGTATTTTCTTCTTCTGAAGCAGTTTTTGGTAGAAAAGTTCTTCAGGCAGCGGTTTCAGTTTGAATCTTCTGCTTATGTTTTTTGTTAAACTTTATTTTGGGTGTGGATTATTTTCAGCAGGAATTGGCTGTCTTTATTTTATCCCTCCCTCTCTAGTGACTCTTGTGTGGAAAGATCCACATCTTGGGTAGTCATTATCCCATACGTCACTAGCTCATGGACTCTTGTTAATTACATGAAAGAAAACATAATTTATGTAAGAACTTACCTGATAAATTCATTTCTTTCATATTAACAAGAGTCCATGAGGCCCACCCTTTTTGTGGTGGTTATGATTTTTTTGTATAAAGCACAATTATTCCAATTCCTTATTTTATATGCTTCGCACTTTTTTTCTTATCACCCCACTTCTTGGCTATTCGTTAAACTGATTTGTGGGTGTGGTGAGGGGTGTATTTATAGGCATTTTAAGGTTTGGGAAACTTTGCCCCTCCTGGTAGGAATGTATATCCCATACGTCACTAGCTCATGGACTCTTGTTAATATGAAAGAAATGAATTTATCAGGTAAGTTCTTACATAAATTATGTTTTCGCGATCATTGCGCAATGATTCCAAGCGGAATTACGCATCCGTCATTTGAACAACATGTATAAAGCAATGCCACTTTCCGCAAACCCATGTTAACGTGGATGAGAAATGCCATTTTCGCGATCATTGCGCAATGATTCCAAGCGGAATTACGCATCCGTCATTTGAACAACATGTATAAAGCAATGCCACTTTCCGCAAACCCATGTTAACGTGGATGAGAAATTACATTTCCGCTCTGTGACGCATATTCTGTAGAGCGCAAGAAACATCATTCCTATTTCATGTGTCAATAATCTAAAATCAGATATCTAAACATCATATGTAGTGTATGTTGTGAGATCTGTATAGGTTTAGTATCTGACTATATACACATTTTTTGATTATAAAAAAAAAAAAAAATATATTATATGAAGTTGGATAATTACCTGGTTCAGATTCTCTATCATCTCCTCCCAGGCCACCGGACGGAGAAGCAGCTGCCCTGGCCCCCGCGTCAGGACTTTCATATCCCGCAGCTGGGAGGGAAGAAGAGGAGGCCGAGGATGGCGAGGATCTAAATCTTTTGGGGACCCGGAGATTGAGGAGCTCGCATAAAGTCACCTCATAAGGGTGCAGTTTCCGCGGGGCCTTTCTTTGGCCCCCTCTTTTACGGGCTTGTACCCAGTCCCTTATGAGGTTTACTTTTTTCGATAAACGCAACCTCATATCTCCGAATCTCCTCATGATCTGATCCTGGGTCCTCTGGACGTCACACACCAATCTAACCGCATTGGTGATAGACTCCCAGAGGGCCTTCTTAACAGGCGCATCTGTCAACCTCCTCTTGTTCCCAAACAGCTGGGGATAAAAGTCCTTGACGGCGTGGACCAGTGCAGCGCTCTCCTCCTTGGTGAACCTGGGAACTGACATGCCTGCTGGGTTGTCGGATAATAATATAATTATATATATATATATATTGTACGCCTGCAGGCATTAGAGAACTGACAAAGATGGCAACGTGTAATGGACTTTTATATGGTGAAGTAAACATGAGATGCACCATGGGACAATTTATCTGTACATCTGATTGGATAAAAGTTAGAAATATTGTTATAATGTCTGTGAGACCATCCTGACTCAAGTTGTGTTTGTGTGATGAACTCTGATTGGCCGTTCCTTAATGTTTCATATCTTAGTAACTTCCTTACACATACCGCTTGGTGGTGCTGTTACTTCATTTTTCATGTAGACTTATTTGTAACTCATGGGCCTGTCATGCGGATATGTGTGACGCAGATTTAATATCCGTGATCCGTTAAATATTAATGATTAAATACTCTTTAAAATCTAATACTGTCACATTATTAATGTTGTAGACATTTCTCGGTTTAATAACGGTCTGTTTCTTTAATACAAATACACATTTCATATTGTATGTCTTTATTGTTCTTTAAATACATTTATTGTGAAGTATTGACATTGCTCTATTAAATGTCTTTATAATGCACATTGATTGTGTGCTATTGCGTGACATTAGACTCTAATGTTTAAAGATGCTAATCTGGTGTTTCAAGATGCGTTTCCCACGCAATATTTATTAATGTTAAAATTCAGGTTAGAATGTCAGTAACTTGGATAATCTGTTTATAAATATTAAACTACAGCTTTGTTATTCGCAAATAAACCTCGAGCTTGTATTTGTCTGAAGTGCTCATATATGTTATTGTGCAATGGCGTCTTTAGTTTTAAAGAGACATTACAAACAATTGTATCAAATGATCTGTAGAGATAGAAGATTGTTTAGACTTTAAAATGTGAATCATTTTCCATTAGTATTTATATATCCTCAACAGAAGAAATTTAAATGCACATGGTTGAGACAATCACATAAGGCATCTCTGTGCATCCACCAATCTTCATCTACTGAGCCGATCTCGATATGCTTTTTAAGCAAAGTATGTCAAGATAGCAAGATAAGTAAATACACTCTTTAAATCTCTTAAAGGGACACTGTCCAAACAAATTTAGCATTGGTGATTGAGCATGAAATGTTAATCAACTTTATTCTTTAATCCGATTATCAAATGTTAACAGTTATCTTGTTATGTTTCTTTGCAAATCAATAATGATATTTTATATTACGGACAATTGTTTAATAAAAACCTGGGTTGTCCTTGACGATTGTTGCATCAATTATTCCAAACAATCAAGTTCTGTCCAGAGTACTGAAGCAAATAAATTAGCTATTTACTGCCTTATTTTTAAAGTAATGATAGCAACATCACAATGAGCATTCATAATATGAGACAAGTTTTAAAGTTGATTCAAATAGAATACTCATTCAGAATGTATAAATCATTAATTTTTTAACTGTCTACCTTTAAGTATATTTTGAGTTCATGTCCCTTTAAATAAACATTTCACAATAATGCTTAAAATATCATAAACCTAGGCACCTTCCTTTTGCTAAATGAGTCTAACATATGAGTAAAGCAAATTTAGATTAACTTCTAGATTGTTTTACACACTGACTGAAATATATTTATTAAATGAGGTCTTTTTTAGCCTTCAGCGTAGAGGGACATTAAGCTATATGTTATGTATGCATTTTGTATAATATTCTTATATTTGAACAACTTAATATGTTTTGTTATTCAATCATTATATTGTAATTATATATATTATTGGATTAAATACATCTCTACATAGGCTATTTTGATGCTGATTGTTGTTTGCATATAGATGCCTTATATCATTGACTAAGATATGTGCATTGTTTTTTTTATTTTAACAAGTATATTTAAAGACTGAATGTAATTCTATAGTACTTTCTAAATATGTTTAAATTCTTGTATGATATTTTTAAAAATCTATACAAAATATACTTTGTGAATGTCCCTTTAAGGACCCAAACATTTTGTATTTTGATTTAACATTGACAAAATAAACAAAAGGGGAATTTACATTCTATATAGATATTTGATGTCTAACCCAAGAGGTAAGATTGTAATAAATACATAATATTACTAAGTATAGTTAAATGACTCCACTAGAAAATTACATAGATTAACCTGGCATCCAATAACTAATTTTTGAAAAATATCAAGTTAAATGACCTACCATTTATAAATGTAATAATTTAAATTATTTTTCAAATAATGTTTTGAGATACCTAAGGAAGATACATGATCTTATACAATTATTTTTACATTCAACAACACTGTCACTTTCATGTAATTGAACCACTTCACCTTATTAAATGTTAAAACAATTAAAATTTTACTACATATCCTAAATAATTTTAATATATACATTTTCAATATAAAAGCATTGAAGAATCTGACTCCCCAATTAATGTTATAAAATATATTTTAATATTCTCGGAAGCATTTTATTTTCTAATATTAATGCATTATTTTATCTTATGCATGTGCTTGTCAAATAGCCAACTACCAGTCATGGGAGTCCAAGTTTTATTTATTTACAGATTATATTGATATTTAGTAGAATCTGTTCAAAATAATGTATTTAATAATAAAATGTTTAGTATTAACATGTCAAAATATATTTAATAGAAAATAATTAAATATTCCTGGAAGTCATCAGATGCCAATCTGAAATGAAAAATAATAAAAATGGAACAAAGTTAATACACACGTTGTCAAATATTCATAAAATACATTTAAAATCATATGGTGTCTATGCTCTAACTTTGATCAACATTTTTTAAAGATAATCATTAAATTGATTTAAAATTAATGAAATACATACACCATTATATTGTTGATTAAAAATTCTATTTAAATATCCAAAATTCAAATTATACATAATAATGTATATCACATTTCAACAATATATGTATGCTGAACATAAATCTAATATTTCATGTCCATTCAAATACCTCTATATCAACTATAATATGTATTCCTTTTTCTGATTGTGATCCCTAAATATCTAATGATGAAATAAGTATGACTAATGTATGTAAGCTAACAATAATCAACATTCTTCATGTGATTCTTAACTAGCATGCACCAACCTGGATAATGCATGGTCTTTGAAAGTCAATTCAGGGGTAAACAGTTGATCTTCAATAGGTGTCTTATTCATCAGTTCATTAAATAGAGGACTGGGAAATACCATCTACAAAATAGAAAATCATCTAAGTGTCTCCAATAGGATGTCTCCACAGCCTTATTCTATCAAATAGTTTGCACTTACCATGTGAACATGTCTTTGTATGGTTTTCAAGGTCAGCAGAATTGAAAGATAATGCCAGACATGATCCCATTGGTATACTTCAATTTCAATCTTGGCTTTTTCCCCACTGTCAGTCTGGGCAATCTTCACTGTCAGGCTTCAAATTGTTCCCTTTCAGTCTTTAGATTGTCATCTCCCTAATGTAAGAAATTTTAACAAAAAAATTCATACAAGTGTGTGAATCAGTTCTGTACCCCTCTCCCACCCCCCATTTCATAATAAATATCTGTCACTAGCTTACTAAGCCTGTGTATGAACCTGTGTTATTTTCTATCAAGTGTGAAGATGAGTCATATTGAGCAGAAAAAACCTCTGTGTGACATTGAACCATAGTCATTCTAGAGTATCCCTTTCTGATTATGTACATTTTAAGTAATGTGTAAACAAAAATCTATTTTTTAAAATGTATGCCATATGATGTATTTGTGTACAAATCATGCCAGCAACAGTCCATACATTTCTACTTACCATCTGATGTCCTCTTTAAAAACCAGGTGGCAAAGACTCGCTATAGGACCCAATGCCCAGAGCATCACCTATATTATGAAAATTAAAAATTATTCTAACATTTGATCAATACTAACATGTTTGCACAATTCTCTACTTGTCATTTCCATAGAGTTCACATCTATTGAAAATACTCCAGTGTAACTTCTATTCTTTACCGTCTAAAGTGGCGGTTGATGACGTCTGCTCTGACATCAAGTCCCTCGTCCTGGAATTCCCCCTCTAGAACAGGATCATCCTCCTCATCTCTGAGGAGGTCTCTGTCCACCGGGACGGCCTGCAGCATCCCAGCCCGCTGTGCAATATTATGCAGGACGCTACAGGCTACAACGATCTTAGCCACCTTCTTTGGGTTGTACTGGAGTGCTCCTCCAGAACGGTCCAGGCACCTGAATCTCATCTTCAGGAGCCCAAACATCCTTTCAACCACCGCCCTGGTTCTCTTATGAGCCCTATTGTAGCGCTCCTCAGACACATCAGTCGGGCTACGCAAGGGGGTAATGAGCCAAGGCCGGCTCATGTACCCAGAATCACCTATAAATTTTGAACAGAACATAATTAAAACAGAATACTTAAACTAGTATATTGTTGTATAAATTATTTTTTGTTAAAAACGATAATCCATATTAAAAGTTGTCAGAAACATCCAAAAAATAAAATTTCTATATTATTCTGTATCTTCCCATTTCAGCTAAGACATGCTACATATGCGTATTGTTCTGAAAACAAACCTTGTGTAAAATGCTAACTACATGGTTACATTGCATTCTCAATCTGAACACTTAAGGTAAGACATGCTACATATCTGCATTTAAATAAAACTAGACATTAGCAGAAAGAGACAATGACAGGGTTAAATTGCATGAGATAATAGCTTCCCATTTCAGCTAAGACATGCTACATATGCGTATTGTTCTGAAAACAAACCTTGTGTAAAATGCTAACTACATGGTTACATTGCATTCTCTATCTGAACACTTAAGGTAAGACATGCTACATATCTGCATTTAAATAAAACTAGACATTAGCAGAAAGAGACAATGACAGGGTTAAATTGCATGAGATAATAGCTTTCCATTTCAGCTAAGACATGCTACATATGCGTATTGTTCTGAAAACAAACCTTGTGTAAAATGCTAACTACATGGTTACATTGCATTCTCTATCTGAACACTTAAGGTAAGACATGCTACATATCTGCATTTAAATAAAACTAGACATTAGCAGAAAGAGACAATGACAGGGTTAAATTGCATGAGATAATAGCTTCCCATTTCAGCTAAGACATGCTACATATGCGTATTGTTCTGAAAACAAACCTTGTGTAAAATGCTAACTACATGGTTACATTGCATTCTCTATCTGAACACTTAAGGTAAGACATGCTACATATCTGCATTTAAATAAAACTAGACATTAGCAGAAAGAGACAATGACAGGGTTAAATTGCATGAGATAATAGCTTCCCATTTCAGCTAAGACATGCTACATATGCGTATTGTTCTGAAAACAAACCTTGTGTAAAATGCTAACTACATGGTTACATTGCATTCTCTATCTGAACACTTAAGGTAAGACATGCTACATATCTGCATTTAAATAAAACTAGACATTAGCGTCGGTAAATAACAAATGGTTAAATTTAATCCTATAGCTGAACATGACGCTAACAGTTAAAAAATACAGGGCCAATTGTCAAAATAATTAACCATGTTGAGCACAAATACTCACCAACGAGATAACCAGGGGGCATTTGTCTTTCCTCAAACTGGCTCCACAGGGACGACAGAGAGAGGATGCGGGCATCATGACAAGCCCCTCCAAAATTCGCATACACATGCATAATCCTCATCCGTGCGTCACAAACATACTGCACGTTGAGGCTATGAAAATGTTTGCGATTTCTGAAGGGCAAGTCATCAATTGGAGCACGCAGCGCAATGTGGGTACAATCTATGGCTCCCAAGACATTGGGCAATTGAGCAATATCAAAGAATTCCCGCTTCAGGCGCCTCCAATCACCATCATTCTGTGGGAATCCTATGTATTGCTTACTGATACGTACCATGGCGTCCAGAAAGTTATCAAACACCACAGAGAATGTACCTTGAGCCAGGCCATGCATGTACAGTTCTCCGGATTGAAAACTCCCGGAGGCCAGGACGTATAGACAGCTTAGCATCTTACTCATGGGGGGAACAGCAGTCCTTATTTGTATACGTGGCTCCAAATGAGGTTTAAGAAGATCGTAAAGGCCAATGAGCTGTTCGCGATCGAGCCGATACTTATCAAAAACCTCAAAGTCGCTCATGTTTTCCAAGGTGGGTCTCACCCTGTAGACACGAGGACCTCGAACCAGACGACCCCTTCGTCTCGGTCTGAGCCGCCGAGGCTGCCTGATTCGACCAACAGCTAGTTCGCCAATAGCAGCACCAGCAGCGTCTACCATGTCATCGTCATCCATCTTTCAAAACAGCGTAACAAGGTAAGCACTTGATCTGATGTGGATCACAAGTGATGCATTGGCCATGTTGTTTGGGGGATTTATAGTACGATTAGTCCAATGGTATTGAGTTTGTAATGATTGCTGATTGTATTCACTTGTTTGTATGTGAGCGGCGTGAATGCTTTCAAAGTGGGCGTTGTATTTTTTTGGCTGAAATGTTGTTTTCCGCCAATAAATCTCAATGTGAAAGTGTCAAATATCACACATACAGTGCATGTTTGTAATGTTTGTTCATATGCGTAATCAATATTTTTTTTTTTTTTTTTTTTTTAAATATTTTTATTGAGGCAAGTTGTGGCAAACATGTATAGCATTAAAACACTCCATAAATACCATCATAGTAAACACAATACAGAGCATAAAATGTAGATACAAACATTAGTGATAAGATCAACTAATAAGATAACAAAAAGATAGAAAATAGTGAGCGTGTTATGTGAGCATATTCTTCAGTCATGCCAATGATACTGTAAGCCTCCCCTTTTATTTAAGGGGCCACTCTTGGACCCCGAACCAAGTGGGATATTTACTGTAAAGGAAGGCTATCTGCACTAGCCAAGACCACTCATGGATCTTGTTTTGTTTACCTCGGATTTTAATTTTCTTTATTTGAGTTAGTCCTTTATGTAACTATAAGCTTATTAAATAGAGGAACAGAAAGAATAAAATTATGTTTACTTTCTAGTAAGATGGGTTTACCCTAGGAGTCTAGAGCGCAGGGGTGGGAAGAATGCCGTGCTATACGCCTGCATCAAACAATTTCCTAGGGTCATAAGTAAATACACTTTTGCTAGCATATGGGGAGTTAGAGTCCTGGGTAGACCTCATTTCAAGGGCATAATGGTAATTATGGTAATTAGTAGGTCTCGAGAGATATGTACTGTAAATTACAGGCTATTGGTTTTCAGGGGGGTATGCATTGGCTGGATTATATCACATATCCTTAACCAAGCAGTCCTGTGGGAGTGTCAAATCAAAAAGGATTGAGGGGATACTCTATAATGCCCTCATGTCTTAGTCTGAAAATGACTGATAGGTTCTGGTGGCATGATTAGAGAAGTCACGGTAAACACAAATCCAGATGTGAAACATTCATCCAGTTCCCAATTAAGAAAGATAGGAACTCGCCATCTCGGCCGCAGACAGCGAGAACCCCAAACATGCCAATGGGGGACCAGAAGCAAATATTCTTGGGTGTAACTATGAAATTTATAATAAGGAGTACTATTGGTGAAATTAGTATTGTTAGTTAAGGGAGAATTGATATATTTATCCCACAGGTATACATTAGATGAAGGCCCAGATTCTGCGGGATGCTATCTCAACCAGCGACATTCTTAGATTACTACACTGTCACTTCAATCAAATCTTAGCCTAGTAGGAGCTACAAAACTATATCTAGGGACTATTTAGGGTAAGTACATTACTATGTTTGTCCTACAAAAGATATATTAATTGAAACAATAAATAGTCAGGTTCTATTTCAATAGCCAATAAGTTGCTTTAAAAGAAACTTTTTCAATTTACCACCCTGACTTGCTGGTACTAGTTTGGGGTATCTCACAGCAATCTACTACAGTGGTTGTAAATAGCAAAGCATATAGAGGGTAACTGATAACTCTATATTGGAAAAGCTGAAGACATGCCTAACCAGCAGGTTTACATTAAGGAAAGCATTCAACCTGCCATGTAATAACCAGCAAGTGTCCACCTGCATAAGAAGTAGCTGCAGCAAGCAACTCTAGTTGCCTAGTTAGGTCTCAAGTTGGTAGATACAATAAAGAGTATATGGGTGTTGAACATTTAAGCATAACAAAGGTAACTAGTTTAAAGGAAATTAATAAATAAACAGTAAACATTTAGGTTCCATTACTATAGCCAGTAAGTTGCTTTAAAAGAGACTTTTCAAACTACCACCCTGACTTGTTGGTACTAGTTTGTGGTATCCTAAAGCAAGCCACTGCGGCAGTTATAAATAGCAATAACTGAAAACTATATATTGGAGATGCTAAAAAAAAAACATGCCTATCCTGCAGGTATACATTAAGGTAAGCATTCAACCCGCAGTGCAATAACCAGTGAATGTCCACCTGTATAAGAAATAGCTGCAGCAAGCAACTCTAGCTGCTTAGTTAGGTCTCACATTGGTAGATGCAATAAAAAATATATGGGTGTTGAACATTTAAGCATAACAGATGCAACTAATATAAAGGAAATTAATAGATGAGCATTTCTTGTAAATATAGAGTAGGCAAGTGATCCACCCTCACAGTTGTATCTAACCAAAGGCTGAGTTCTTAAAGGGCATCCTCCTAATGCTATGAGAACTGCTATATGCTGGCCCTAGTGTTAGACACAGGAAAAATAAACTCACCACCTGTCTTGCTAATATCAGAGCATATGCAACGTTACTTTATAGTACAAAATACTTATGAAATAAGTAAAAATTAACAAACAGAGTCCTATTAATATTCATGAGGGTCTGAACAGTCTGAAACGGTCATTTATGCAGGGAACTGTGCAGGCTTGATGCTCCCCACCGTAGACTGTATATATAAGTAATGCCTAGCCCACGCCTGTTTTATTGCAGGAAAAGTTATGAACCCAGCTTCTGCAATCTTGGTAAGCAAGACCCCATACATTTAGGCACCAGCTGATGGTTCCCATGGTTCTGGGTCTGGAACGGTATGTGGATGCGGTCAGAGTTGCGATCGGAATGGTGGGCCTTTTATCGCTGCCCTGTAGTGGCGCTTCTGATTGTAGTGAGCAAGTGACCGGTGGGATGTTAATGCGCCCCTGCTCATGTCCACTCACATAGGAATAATCCACATCTGTCCCGGGATCCGGATTCAGGACAGGAGGAGAGTGAGCATGCTCAGGTAGGGCAGTTGCAGCGATCTCTATAGTGCGGTCCATGCAGATTGCTATGCCTGGTGCGGTTGGAGGGCAATTGCCTGTGGAGAGGACACAAGGACGTTCAGCGATGACCTGTCTCCTGTTACCATCAGTAGACTTGAGTAAGGTATTTTCTATATCCTCAGCGGAAGGGCGCCATTCTGAGATACTGTTGCGCCCCCATGCTGCGTCCAGTGTACCCATAAGGCGTAGGAAATGCTCATCCAGAAGATCCTTGAGCTGATTGTGTAATCCGATATAGTAAGACTCCATCGGGTAAGTAGATATATGAGTTCCACTCAGGATGCTTAGCGTCAATGTCCTTAAGATACTTGTCAGTCAGCACAACGTACTGTGTAACGACAAGGCCCTGACAGGTCTCGCCGGGGGGTAAATTGAAGGCCTCAACCTTGTAGTTTATTCCGGGGGCTCCCAGCTGTCTCATTCACTATAATTGGGCTCATCTGACACAGGAGCGTTAGTATAACAGGGATCGAGGTATAAATCAGGTAAAGGAGCCGACCAAGCAGTTATAAAAGTCAAAAGTAGCTGAAATGCTGGAGCAGGATGGTATTGTGCGACCTATCATGGCCGCCACCCGGAAGTTCCCCCCCGTAATCAATATTTATTAAACGCGATCTTATAGTAACAAGCACACGTCCAGGCTAACATGAATGAAAGTGCATAGTTGTGTATAATGTGCATCGAATGTGATCGATCAATGTTGCTGCAACATTGTTTGTAAACGATAAAGTAACATCTGCCATCTGTAGTATTGTATATATAAGTGATTGCCGAGCTGTCAATATTGTATGCGTCCCTTTAAAATCGCAATAATAATTCCGAACTTCCCGTCTGCCATCTGTAGTATTGTATATATAAGTGATTGCCGAGCTGTCAATATTGTATGCGTCCCTTTAAAATCGCAATAATAATTCCGAACTTCCCGTCTGCCATCTGTAGTATTGTATATATAAGTGATTGCCGAGCTGTCAATATTGTATGCGTCCCTTTAAAATCGCGTCCCTTTAAAATCGCAATAATACTGAATAACTTCCGGCTGTCATCTGTAGTATTGTATATATAAGTGATTGCCGAGCTGTCAATATTGTATGCGTCCCATTCAAATCGCAATAATAATTCCGAACTTCCCGTCTGCCATCTGTAGTATTGTATATATAAGTGATTGCCGAGCTGTCAATATTGTATGCGTCCCTTTCAAATGGCACTAATACTGAATAACTTCCGGCTGTCATCTGTAGTATTGTGTATATAAGTGATTGCCGAGCTGTCAATATTGTATGCGTCCCATTAAAATGACACTAATACTGAATAACTTCCGGCTGTCATCTGTAGTATTGTATATATAAGTGATTGCCGAGCTGTCAATATTGTATGCGTCCCATTCAAATCGCAATAATAATTCCGAACTTCCCGTCTGCCATCTGTAGTATTGTATATATAAGTGATTGCCGAGCTGTCAATATTGTATGCGTCCCTTTCAAATGGCACTAATACTGAATAACTTCCGGCTGTCATCTGTAGTATTATATATATATAAGTGATTTGCGATCTGACAATATTTCTTAATTGTCCCATTGAAATCTCCATAATAATGCTGTTCAAAAGTGTGGTTTACGTATATGTTGTATTGTAGTATTGAGTGTTAAAGTTCCTAAAGGGGCGGTACAGTGGTGAATCTGTGATGTGTATGGTTGAATCTTCTAATGACGTCATGATATTATTAACCTGCCTATGTAGTTGTGAAATCCTCATTGTGTTGTTGTATTGTGCTACATTGTTTTTGTGTGCTGAATAAAATCTAAATGTGTGCTTTGTGGTTGCGTGATGGGTGATGCGTGTTATGTACATATACGTATATATTGTGATTGTGTCCCACATATGCTGACTTCTATATAGCGGTCTGGCATTGTTGTTCCTTCCCATAAAGTGACATCTGTAATCTGGTGTAATGATGTATTTTTTGTAGGTAATTCCTAATGGTTTATTGTGATGGAATAATGATGTTACAAGTACCGTCAAATCCATATGTTGTGTTTTGTGATTCCTGTAGAGAATGTAATGTGTTTGTCCACCATCATTTGAATGCACATGTATGAGTGAATGTTAAAAGTAATATATGTGCATCCATGAGTGATTATGTGTTAAGCCTATGTAAATATGCAGTTGCTGCAAGCATATGAGTTGAATAACCGAAATGCAATAATAAAGGTAAATGAGAGGTGTTTCCCATTGTGTAGTGTTTGTGAATCCAGAAATGTGTATTGAATTTTATTTTAATTTTAAATGTAATTTTATTGAAATAATAATGTGTTACTAGTGATGTGGATTTGTAGTTGATGTAATCTAAAAGTGTGAAACAAATTTATGGTGTTGTGAATATTTAATAATTAAAAACCATAAGTCCACCATAGGGAAATAGTCATTTCTTGATCTATTTATCATAGCTGTGTCTAACGCATGAAATCATGTATTTTCTAGCGCTGGTATTTGGAGTTTTTCAGTCTACGCTATTTGCGTGCGTTAGGGAAATGAGGGTTTCGCGTGCACGAGCACGTCTTCCCAATAGAAGTCAATGGAGGCTCTACATTTATAATTTTTTTTTCTAAGACTGGTTTTCCTCGTAAAGTGAGTGACGTCATGAGCTTGTGTGAAAAAGTAACTAAATCGTGTTCTTTTTGTAATAAATAAATATTTTGTGTATGTCATGTGGTGTATATTGTTTGTATGCATCGATGAGTGTATGTTTGTGATAATGTTATTAGTTAGATGTAGGTATATGAGGGTCTTTTCCCGTATGTCCATGTAAGTCAATGGGAAAATGGATTTTTGTGGATTTTTTTCAAACACCCGAGATCTCGCAACTTTAATCCTTTGTATTTTACCTAAAACAAAATAAATATGAAAAATAAAGATAGTGTAGTGTTTGTATGAGTGTAAGTGTACTTTGTGTAATATTTGTTTTGTGATTCGTGGATGTTGTTTTTGTCGGTATATGTTTACTACTGGGTCTGAGGTGGCGGTAGAAAGGTGAGCGTTAGGTGTATTTTGAGTGGCGGTAAATAAACTCTAAATACCGGAGTGCGTAAGAAACCAGCGTTAGGAGCCTCTAACGCTGGTTTTCACGGCTAACGCCGAACTCCAAATCTAGGCCATAATATGGTATATATCAGGTAGTTGTAACATACATTAAGTAAGGGACAACAAGGGATATTAAGAAAAAACGTTTATGTGCAGAAGTATACAATAGACTGCCAGCGTTCAATATGACACAAACTGCAAATATCAATAATATTACAACTTATGTTTTAGGGCAAACACGGGCACTTGGAAAATAATGATGTCATCTCTAATTTGGAATAGATTATGTGCTCTGAGAGTCATTAGGAAATATAACACAATCCTAACACAACATGATCCAGAGCTACTATTAGCAACTTAAGTAATAACACCACGATTAATATATCAGATCGATAACATGTTTTATTCCTGGTATATATGTGGGTAATATATTGTGCTTTTCAAACATGTATGTTTGTTTATAATATGAATGCTTGTTTTTTATAATACACGCTGTTGAGAAATGACAGCGCTTCTGCTGTATGGCTAACAAATACACACATGGATTATGGTGATTGGTTAAAAAACTCACACCCTTTATTATCTGATTGGCCATCGGTGTATAATAATACATAGGACTATATGGACGTTATGATTGGCCAAGTAAACAGACCCATGAATTCAATTGGACATTTGCCCTTTAAAAAGAAGAGGGTGGCAAGGTAAACCATATCCGATTCTTATCCTTTGAAAAAGCCCAGCCGCTGACTGGGGGAAACGCATCAGGAACCGGCTGACAGGTTCGATGCTCAGACTTCTACTTGATCCGCTCCCTCCTATTGGCAGACAGGCAGCTAGCAAGGGCATCCGGAAAGCCCTGCTACAGAAGCCGTGGACACTGACTTCCTAGGTAGCAGTGTGGAGCGGTCATTTAAGTGGAGGAAAGAGAGTTGAACTCTGAATGCCTTTTTAATTTTACTTCTAGTAAGTGCATCTTATTTATTTGTGCAAATTCTGTGATTAAAAATCTACACTTGAGTCTTTTGTGCGTTCTCTCTCTTCTTTTAATTGCATGTATCACTATCCCCATGACTGAGGTTTGGATTTACCCTGTCTGATTGGAGCTGCACAAGACAGGACTCGTGGTGCTACCCATCTTAAAAGGACATATCACCTTGCACTTTTGGATAAATCTCTATATGGGAAAGATATGAGAACTTATATGAAAAAAATATAAGAGGTACTGTTGAATACAAATATAAACAGTGTGCAATATTTTGTCTTACGGATGGTTTGCTGACAAACTTCACTTTCATAATTGTTTTTTTCTTTTCTTTTTAATAAACGGTTAATCAATTCCTTATATCCAACTCGTACATAAATTGGTAATATTAAGCTGCTAAGTTAAGGTGCTGCTATATATACTTGCTGCTCCATACATCTATTTCAAAGGTGCTATTGTGGATTTTGCATTCAATTAACTTGTTTATGCAATTTATTAGAATTTTAAATATCTATTTTAGAAGATTGACCTGTGTTTTTTTATATATATATTTATTACCATTAGTGTTTGATTCATTATCAATTTATCATTTCCTAGATATACATATAGAATTGTAATCTTTTTGGATACTGAGTCAGTTCATATAGCGCAATTTACTTTTTTCTGTTGTAATTCCACACCAAAAATGTATTAAATACCTATGTGGTAAAATATCAGCCTAGTTTTTCACAATTCCCACATATATATATAGTACACTCACACACAATCATAATATTATATTATATTGCTTGCTATATTACTTGGAGCCAGCAGGTGGCGGTGGTGCATAACATTCAAGAATTACACCAGTGAAGATTTCTAAGATAGAAAACATTTTTACTATATTTGTTATGTATATTCTTTACTGATGCATAACGATTTTTTTTTATTTTACATCTGTAGTCCTAGACTATGCATCAGTAAAGAATATAAATAACAAATGTAGTAAAAACGTTTTCCATCTTAGAAATCTTCTCTGATGTAATTCTCCCTGATCGGCTACACTGAACTGCTCTACTTGCTAAGTTGCTGCTGTTGCAGTCTACACTCTCTATCTTTATGCTGTAATAAGATCTGGAGTGAGTTTTTGCCTAAGTAGATATGATGATAAAGTAGGACAGTCCTACTTTATCATCATATCTACTTAGGCAAAAACTCACTCCAGATCTTATTACAGCATAAAGATAGAGAGTTTAGACTGCAATAGCAGCATGTAGAGCAGTTCAGTGTAGCCAATCAGGGAGAATAACGGAGACTGAAATAGGTAGTAATTCAAGCAGGTATTGGCTTTAAATGAAGACATACCTTGATTAGCAGTGCCGGTGTTTCTGTTCCACATGTGCGCAAGTCTGCAGCCCCTCCTTCCCTGACCACCAGACCGCTCTATCATTGGCTAAGTAATGGCTATGCATTATGGGACTTGTAGTTAGTTCCTAGCCTTGGGAACTCCCCCTGCTGCCCACCCATAGAAATGGCCCAACTCGCACACTGAAAATTGTGCGATTAGCAAAGGTATAGGCTCTGTTATGGGCGGAGCAGCAGGCACATAGAAAAAATGTGCAAAGGGCTATGGCAGGCTATACCTCTCTACCAAGATAGAGGTATATAAAAGGGATTTAAAAAATAAATAAACTGGACAATAGACTGGAACCTTTTTTGGCTGAATAAATATAATTTTTCCAATAGGGGGCTATTGGAGAAATTATATTTATTCAGCCAAAAAAATTATTTTCTTTCTTTTTTCTTTTATTTTTCCAGGGGGCTCACATGCGGCTGTGCTCATATAGAGGAGCATCCACTGGCAACATGTGCGAGCATTAAATACTTTTACTCTCAGATGGGATGCGCTGTGTTTTTTGTCTTTGCAGTAGATCATCTATATAACACTTATAGAGTATGAGGTTTGCACCATAGCTGCCATCTCTGAGAAAGGCCTCCTCCCAGTCACCCATAAGAAGATAGGCATAGCTTGGTGCAAACCTCATACCCGTCCCTTCTACCTGTAAGAAAAAATTCTTATCAAATGAAAAATAATTATGTTCCAGTATATATTTGATACTAGTGAGAATGATTTTTTCTATGTATCTGTATCATTTCCTGATCTTTCTGTAACACATGATTTATTGCTTGGATTCCCTGTTTATGATTGATCACAGTGTATAAAGATGACACATCACATGTAGCCAGAATCATTTCATCTTGCCATTCTAATGAATTCAAGATAGTTCGAACTTGGTTAGAGTCTTTTAGATGTGGGTCTAATTTCAATATATGTGGTTGTAAAAATCTATCCACATACTGGGATAGATTTGCAGATATGGAATTAATGCCTGAAATTATCGGCCTACCAGGGGGATTGATGAGACATTTATGGATTTTGAGGAGAAAATAAAATATGGGAATTTTGGGCAAGTAATTACAATAGGAATAATTATTATACAAATTTCAAAAAGATAGATTGAATTACGGACATCATTACAATTCCAATAGGAATTATTCCTATACCAACTATGGAAGGGATAGATACCCAATATTTAATGAAAGAGATGGTTACCAGTACAACAGATCTAAAAATAATTTTCCTAGAGAACATGATCGGAGATATAATGAATGGGAATACCCGAGACAGAGAAACACAAATAGATGTGGTAATTATAGGCAGGAACAGAATAGTTGGAGAACTCCTGTACACAATATATTTGAACCATTAAAAGATAATCCAATTGCAGATGATTTGCTCACAACAGAAGAAAATACTTTTTTAGAATGCAGCCCTCTAAAGGAGGGCACATCAAGAGTTTTAATAAAACCAGAACACGAACAGAATCTAAGACGAGGAAGAGGTTTAGAGTAAAGAGGGGAGGGGGAATTTCAAAACGATGCAAAAAAAATGGAGATGAATAAACCTAGTCAAGAAATTTTCAATTTAAGCAAAGTACAATTAAATTATGAACAAGAGAAGTTACTGAATTTAGGATTGTCTTATGCTCCTACAGCTAGGATGAATAAATTGAATACCCATATTCACGTCAAGAAATTTGTTAGAAATCTGACATTGAAACAGTTTTTTTATAAAGAATCCCCTAGAGAGACAACTGAACCCCTTACCTGCAAAAATAGATACTGGCCAACAAACAAATCTTAAACCCAAATCTAAGTTCTATCCCATCCATGTTAAGGTAATTATTTAGAAACCTTCAAGAAAATAGTTCCGAAAAAAATAAAAAGATGCAATCCCCCTAAACTTAGGAGTCAGAATATAAATAGAAAGGACAGGAAACTTTTAAGTGATCTACAAACAAATGCACAGGTTACCATAAAGCCAGCGGAAAAGGGAGGAGGAATTGTTGTAATGGACACAAACAACTACATGTATGAAGTCTATAGACTGTTAAATGAAGATAAAACATATAAGGTATTACAACATAATCCTACCAGTAGATTCACAAGTATACTAAATAAAACCTGCATTAGTGATGTCCCGAACTGTTCGCCCGCGAACGGTTCACAGTGAACATAGGTTGTTCGCGTTCGCGTTTGTGGGCGAACACATGGCGATGTTCGATCCGCCCCTATGTGTCATCATTGTGGAAACTTTGACCCTTTATGTCACAGCCGCCTGACACATTAGAGCCAATCAACATCAGACACTCCCTCACAGACACTCCCAGCTACTCGGAATCCGCCATTTTAGACTCATAACGACATGTTGTGTTTTTGCTCCTGACATTAATAGGAAAAACATAGCTAGGCTAGTGTATTTACAGTCCAGAAGGACTCCACTCATCTCTGCTGCAAGCACATCACCCCAAAAAGCCCTTTTTAGGGCTATATTTCGTGCCGTTTTTTTTTTCTTTTTTTTTTTTTATTAGCATTTGCCTGGCTTTCAGCTGTGTGTTTAAGGCTCACAGCATATGCTGTGACTACTGCCACCACTGATATCTCCCTAACAACATTAGTTTAAATTTAACTAACCCAAAAATATAATTATTTTTCTAGTGTAATTTTTTTTCATTTTCTATCAGGCCAGTGTCACACAGCATATACTCTGTTTCATTGCTCTGTGCCAGCCAGCAGCCACCAGTGTTAATATCCGTTTATAACATTATTTTTAATTTAAAAAAAAAAAACACAAAAAAATATTTTTCTAGTGTAATCTAATTACATTTACTATCATGCCTGTGTCTGTCAGGCTCACTCAGCATTAATATACCTCTTTTTTTTCAGTCTTTTGGTTAATTGGTCTGTGCCAGGCAGCCACCCAGCACTCATATCTATTTTTCTTTCACCTTAATTTTAATATAAAAAAAAAAAAGTTTAAATTTGTTTGCTAGTGTAATGTAATATAATTTTCTATCCGGTCTGTGTGTTTTGCTGACATAGAGAGCCTACTGTGTTTACGTGCTGCCCTCCCTAGTCTATGAGCCACGACTCATATGTGTTTTAGACATGTGCGGTTCGTTTCGGATTAATTCGGAAATTCGGTAAATTCGGTAAATTCGGAGATTCGGATCGATTCGGATTTCCGAATTAAAATACTTCCGAATCTACCGAATGAATCCGAAATAGCTGCCGTATCTCCGAATAAATCCGAATTAGCTCGTTAAGATTCGGCATTTCCCCATAGGAAACAATGGGAGTTTCGGCTGAAAAAAAACTAACACCGCAGCCCCATTGTTTCCTATGGGGAAACACTAAGTCTGCACCTAACACCCTAACATGTACCGCGAGTCTCTAAACACCCCTAATCTAACACTTATTAACCCCTAATCTGCTGCCTCCGCTATCGCTGACACCTGCATTATTTTATTAACCCCTAATCTGCCGACCGAATATCGCCGCCACCTACATTATAACTATTAACCCCTAATCTGCTGTCCCTAACACCGCCGACCCCTACATTATAGTTATTAACCCCTAATCTGCCTCCCCCCAACGTCGCCACAATCTAACTACAAGTATTAACCCCTAATCTGCCGACCCGATATCGCCGCCGCCTACATTATAACTATTAACCCCTAATCTGCCTCCCCCCAACGTCGCCACAATCTAACTACAAGTATTAACCCATAATCTGCCGACCCGATATCGCCGCCGCCTACATTATAACTATTAACCCCTAATCTGCTGTCCCTAACACCGCCGACCCCTACATTATAGTTATTAACCCCTAATCTGCCTCCCCCCAACGTCGCCACAATCTAACTACAAGTATTAACCCCTAATCTGCCGACCGCAAATCGCCGCCACTATAATAAATGTATTAACCCCTAAACCGCCGCACTCCCGCCTCGCAAACACTATAATACATTTTATTAACCCCTAATCTGCCCTCCCTAACATCGCCGCCACCTACCTACAATTATTAACTCCTAATCTCCCGCCCCCATCGTCGCCGCTACTATAATAAGGTTATTAACCCCTAAACCTAAGTCTAACCCTAACACTAACACCCCCTAACTTAAATATAATTTAAATAAAACGAAATAAGTTTACTATAGTTAAATAAATGAATCCTATTTAAAACTAAAGACTTACCTGTAAAATAAACCCTAAGATAGCTGCAATATAACTAATAGTTACATTGTAGCTATTTTAGCATTTATATTTATTTTACAGGCAACTTTGTATTTATTTTAACTAGGTACAATAGTTATTAAATAGTTAATAACTATTTAATAACTACCTAGCTAAAATAAATACAAATTTACCTGTAAAATAAATCCTAACCTAAGTTACACTAACACCTAACACTACACTATCATTAAATTAACTGAATAAATTAATCATATTTAAAACAAAATACTTACCTGTAAAATAAACCCTAATATAGCTGCAATATAACTAATAGTTACATTG